>NW_024429202.1:4008889-4161389 GCF_017639785.1 Mesocricetus auratus | reverse complement strand
ATCACAGCAATCATGAAATTGGTGTCAGATGGGCTGGTCCAGTTCCTCAAGCTGAGGATGGGAGGTAGTGGAGTTCTTTCCAGGAAGGAGAGGGTGCTTCGTGAGGCCCTTAAAAAAATGTGCCTCTCAAAGGCCAGGCTTCACCGTGAACCTCAACAGCCCTGGGCTGTGTTCCTGTAACCATAACAACAGGCTCATCCCAGCACTTCAGTCCTGGCCCTCTGAACTTAGCACACATAGACTATCTTCTGAATGCAGACTGTGACCCAAACATGGGAGTCCGAAAAAGATATGACCTGTGGCCCTGGAGGGATTTGCGTTTCACTGAAAAGGAGTGCCGTGTGCAGAGAAGGTGTCTGCTGGACGGTCAAGGGTGCGAGCCTAAGGAGCCTGGTGGAGGGAGGCTCTGGTCTGTGTGGACTCAGGGGAAGCTTTGGGTAGAGGTGACAGTTAGCTAGGGCTGATTCTTCAAAAATCAGCAGAGGTGTTGGATAAATAGAAGAGAAAGAGCCTCCGGGAGTGGGGTGAGGAGGAGAACAGCATTTTTTTAAATAAAAGAGTGCTGTCCTGGTGTGGTTCCCCGATGAGGGCCCACATGCAGGACATGTCTCAGAGAGTACGGCAGGAGTGTGCCACTCCCTACCCAAATCAGGCCTGGGCCTACTCTGCTCCATAAAGACTAGGGCCACTTCCTAACAAAGTCAGTCAGGCTTCTATGTCTGTTCCCCCCTCCTCTTTCCCCAGGGAACTAGCTTCTTAGAAATCATGTGACCAGCAGTCTGCTCATCTGACTGAAGAGCTCCTGTGTGTACCCCCTCACCCTCGCCTCCAGCCCCCAACCCTGAGCTGCAGCACTTCCTCCCTCGGCCTCTCCCCAACTCCCAAGCTGTACAAGCTAGCCCTACCGTCTCAGTAAACTGTCCTCCGAAGTCGTCTCCCGGGTCATTCATACCCAGCACTGGCGACCACTCTCCAGCTCCTCAGCATCCTGGGACTGCAGTGCACAGGTGCTGATCAGGGTCGGGCACTCACAGCCTGGCATGCACCAAGCCCTGGGTTCCTTTCCTAGCAGAAAGCGAGTGTGGTGGCACACGCCTGTAATGCAGTAATTGGTGGCACACGCCTGTAATGCAGTAATTGGTGGCACACGCCTGTAACGCAGTACTTGGTGGCACACGCCTGTAACACAGTAATTGGTGGCACACACCTGTAATGCAGTAATTGGTGGCACACACCTGTAATGCAGTAATTGGTGGCACACACCTATAAAAGTAGAGGCAGAGGGGTCAGGAGCACATGGCCGTCCTTGGTGATGTAGCACAAGCAAGGTCACCCTGAGCTACACTAGATCCTGTCTCAAAAGACAACGGCCTGCAGATGTATCCAAAACCTAGTTGTAACTGAGGTTTCCCTGAGGTTCCCAAGTCCACATCTGCATTGACCATTGCCTTGGAGGTTGCTCAGTGGGGAATTAGGTGCAAGAAGCCACCTGTATCCTTCAAGGGCCTCCTTTCCGAGGCCAGACTCCAGAATCTTTGCTGAGAACAGGGTTGGGGTATTAAAGCTGGACATAAACTGGGAACCTGCCACCATGGACTTTGGGGTGGAGCATATAACTAAGTACTCGCTAATGCCTAAGACCCTCTTCACCGGCCACAGGAAGTAAGGCTGTAGTGTTAAACAGGAGCTAGAGCTAAGAGGTTCTGTAGCTCTCGATCTGGACTCTAATTTGTGTTACGGAAGGCCTGGAAATTCAGAGAGAAATTCAATGACCCATAATGGGGCATACGGGCAAAACAGGAAGAGCTGTGCCACCAAGAGATGGCAGGAAGTAGATTCGCAGATGTACAGGCCTTCTGGGGCTTGGAGGCCTGGTTCTCATTTCCTCTGACCAGGCATTCCAGGCCCCACCCCCACCCCTGAGTCTGGTCTTCTCACAGGCACAGCCTCCTGCCACCTGTCTGGCCACAGTCCGTCTGCTGCAGGCCTCTGGGAGCCAAGGCCGGCTTTATGGTCTGAATAAAGTGGCAATGAAATTAATAGCATCCTGTTGATGTGACTAAAGCCATCCCCCTGTGTCTCCAAACAGGAATGAGAGAGGAGATGTCACTGGGATGCCAGGAGGCTTTTGAAATTTTCAAGAGGGACCACGCTGACAGTGTCACCATCGATGACAATAAGCAGATTCTGAAGCAGAGGTAAGATCCAGTCAGAGAGTAGCTGCCCACCCCACCCCCGAGGCTTCGGTAGGCCAGTCCCAGACTTCCTACTCTGGCCTTCTAACCCGCCAGCCTAATGTCTGCAAGAAAGGCTAATGTCACAGTTTCACATGTCCCTGTGTGCACCCTGTTACAATTGTCTCTCGTGCGTGAGCCTCACCATCCCAGTGCTACTGGGGTAAGCCCCTTGTAGGTCAGGGGTCTGTCTGCTACTGACAGCATTAGCTCTATGGACAAAGCTCACTTTGTATGTATTCTCACCAGCCAAGGACTCTTACAGATGCCTTTATAATCTTCAGGAGAAAATGAGTCAAGATGGCAAGCTGCTCAGTGGGTAAAGCGCTTGCTGTGTGAGCATGGGGACCTGAGTTCCAGTCACCAGCCCTGGGAAGAGAGAGAGAGAGAGAGAGAGAGAGAGAGAGAGAGAGACAGACAGACAGACAGACAGACAGACAGACAGACAGACAGACAGAGACAGAGAGAGACAGACACACAGACACACAGAGAGACACAGAGACAGACACATAGAGAGAGAGAGACAGAGAGACAGACAGAGAGACAGAGACAGACAGAGAGACTGAGAGACAGGCACAGAGAGAGAGACACACACAGAGAGACAGACTCACAGAGAGACAGACACAGAGAGAGACACAGAGACAGACAGACACACACACACACACACAGAGGGGGGTTCTCTGGGGCTTGATGGCCAATCAGCCAGTCTAGTCAGATAAATGAGTTCCATGTCCAGCATCTCAAAAACAAAATAGAAGACAATAGAATTGGCCTCTGATGTACACACACACACAAATTTTTAATGTATAGACCAAATTACACTCTTAGGTCCTCCAATATTTGGTAGAATCAAGACTTGGAGTAGATAAAGGCCTGAGGAGAGAGAGATCACGGTTTAAACATCGCTGCTGCAGGGAGGGTTGAGACTTGATGGGGAAGGGCCAAGGGACAACCCCAAACTGACAGCTGCTTCCCCAGGGTAGGGCACATCTCAGTGCTCCTCAGGGGTCCAGTAAGGCATCTCAGGTCCAGTAAGGCATCTCAGGTCCAGTAAGGCATCTCAGGTCCAGTAAGGCATCTCAGGTCCAGTAAGGCATCTCAGGTCCAGCACCCTGGGGAGCAATGCAGATCTGCGAGGTCCAGGGAAGTGTGTACACCTTGTGACCTGTAAATTATTTTCTTTTCAAGACAGAGTTTCTCTGTTTAGTTTTGTAGGCCAAGCTGGCCTTGAACTCACAGAGATCCACCTGCCTCTGCCTCCTGAGTGCTGGGAGGCTCTTGCTTGTGACCTGTCAATTCTATTTGGGGTAAATATCCCACCTGGGCTCCTAAGGGGGCATTTAGGAGAACTTTCGTGGCTTCTGCTTGTAGCTGGGGATAGTTGAACGTACTCTAGGTTCCGGTGCTGAGCAGCTGACAGGTAATATAGGACCCAGGGCAGCTTGGTACGCACCTGCTGCTTGCCTACACTGCTGGCATGACAGGTTCAATAGACACCCGGGATGTGTTGGAGCAGGCTACCTTCCTTGGGTGTCTGGAAACAAGATTGTCAACTAGATGACAGCTGCTGCCTCCTCCAAGAAAGCTCTCCACCAAGCCCAGAGGCTTCTTCGTCCATGCACAGTCATGACTTGCTAGTGAAATGATCCAGGGAGATACCAAACACAACCAAGCCTGGGTTCAACTCCCCAGACACTCATGTAACTAGGTGGGGCCTGAGCATCTGGATTCCACTAACAACCTGATTTGGAAACCACTGACTCATAGTGTTCAGCAACGTTGACCCCTAGGGCCTTGGAAGGAGGAGTCCCGTAAAAGAATTAATAGGAGCTGAGGTGGTTCTTCTGGTAAAATGCTTCCATGCAAGCCTGGGGATTTGAGTTCAACCCCAGACCCCACATTAATTAAAATAATAATAATGTGATGATTAAAGCTGAGTGCAGTGGGGTGTGTTCATAATAATGTACTTCATTTTTCCTTCTGTAAAATTCTCGTGGCTCCTGGCTGGTTTAGGCTTTTATCTGAGTCTGGACCTTTTTCTGATGGGGAAGTGGGTCATGGCCTGCAGGAGAGCATGTGTGGGTCTCTCGAAGCATATCCATACAGACAGCAGGGTTCTGACAACCTAAGCAGCCATCATGATTTTACTGGAAGCACATCGTGTTCACCCACAGTGGGCAGTACTGCCAATCTCCCATCATCCCCCTGGCCACCATGCAAAGACATTAACAAGAACAAGGCTCACAGGAAGCTCTCTGAAAAGAGGTCTGCCCAGCAACAATCCAACGAAAAGGCAGGAGACCAGCCCATTCTAAAAAGGAAATTCTGTATCTGTTAACGTTGATATAATTGAAGTCGTAGAGGAAGTGCTTCATGCCAAGAGGCGGTGGGTACCACCCGAGCCTCACCTTCTCTCTGGACCTACACGCTCATCCATTCCACAGAGCTTCTTCAGCTGGTAGATTACTGGCCCTGTCAGGCGGGGTCTCTGGAGGGACACAGAGAATACATATCACAAAGGGGAATTACTAGATTAGCTTACAGGATGCACTCTGGGGAGTCTGACAGCGGCCACCTGCACACCGAAGAGTCTGGGAATCCAGTTAACAAAGCCAGATAACTCAGCAGCCACAGTCCAAGCCCACAGCCTGGAGACCCCACAGAGTCACTGGTAGTGCGGCCATGTTGGGAGGCAGAGGCAGCTGGAGCAACGGGGGCGGGAGTCAGGGGCAGCCACACATGCTGTCTTTTCCCAGGGCGTCTTCAGACACAGGCCACCTGTTGGAAACCGGCGCCGGGTTGGAGAGAGGGTCTCCCCTCCTCATGTAATCCTCACAGACATACACAGAGGTGTGTCTGCTGGGTGATTCTAGACCCATCCACGTGCGTGCACGCATCCAGGCAACTCACACATGCAGGTGCCTACAACAGAGGAAATAACTTTTTATAAGAAACCAGTGTTCCACCAGAAGTCACAGAAATAAACCCCCAGCCTCTCAGAGGGGTGACTCCCGAGGCCCTGACATAGAAACACTCTTCAGGAAGTACTGATCTCTCCCAAACTTTTGCTCCGGCACTCCCCAGTGGTAGGGAGGGCCCACACCCTTAAGCGTGGGTCTCAGGAATTCTGAGAGACAGGAAGTCTGGGGTTCCAGCTGGCATTCGGTTTCCTCACCCTCCAGGAGCTCTCGGTTCTTCTAATAACCCTCAGCACCCAGGGCCCCATGCGCTGGTCTCCTGTCTAACTGCCCTTGTCTCACATGGTTGAGGGTGAGATGGGAATTGCCTGACACCAAACCAATCTCCTCTACAGCAGAGACAGTCATCCCTAATGGCAGGACTGTTGGTAGCCCAGAATCCTCTAGGATTCTCTCCAAGGGCACATGGGTGACCTGTGTGCCCCATGCCACCTAACAGGAGGCTTTCCGTTCCCTGTTCACTCATATGTTTCTAGCATGGACTCGCTAGCATGCTTGGGTGCTGCCCGGATCTGGGGTGGTTCAGCTGCCTGTATGTAATGAGAGAAGTCAGACGTGGCATTAGCAGAACACTTGCCCTTCGTTGGCCTTAAGTAGGTGTTTTTCCAATGGAAGGTAATTGTTATTCTTAACCACTCCATTTTCTAGGCATGAATCCTCTTCCTAATATATAATAATAGGGAGAGAGGCGGCCGACCCTGTGTTCCGTAAATACCAGGTCCCAGGCAAAGCACGGGGGAGCTTTCCCTTTGTGTCAAGCGTCTTACAAACTGAACCCTTCAGACACTGAGTCCCACTAAGTAACAAAAGAGGAAATGAACGGGGACAGGAACTGCAGTTGGAAATCAAGGCGTTAATAGCACGAGTTAAACCAAGAAAAGCACCCTTGGCTCAGTTGGATCCTTCCAGCATAGAATGGAACAGCAGTCTGTGTCAGCGGGATAAGTGGGCGGGAAAGTGGGCGGGGAAGTGGGCCGGGGAAGTGGGACGGGGAAGTCAGAGCCACCATCTGGAAATGCTACCGTGACAAATGGGAGCTCCCGGGTCCCATTAGACTTCAAGTTTAACCTTTATTATTTTTCCATTTGATTTTTATATTTACACTTTGTCTGCTGAACTGGAATTATAAGTGCTGAGAGCAGAGACTAGATTAGAATCTTCTCAGCACCCTCAGCTCTTAAAACGATGCTGGATACACACACACACTGCTGCTCGGAGAACTATTTTGTTTGAGAATGCCTATTTGAAATTGTCTTGGAGGACTCTTAGCAGCCAAGGAAACTGCTTAAGATTTGCTGTAGCCTTCTAGAAGTGCAGAGAGGTAGTTTAAAGTGCTGACTTCCTGGCTGTCAGCAGGAGACACCCAGACTCGGTTTGCATCACAATAAAACGGCCTCACAACCTGAGGCCTGGGGTCAGGTCCCCAACACTTACATAAGAAAGACTGGCTAAGTATGACTCAGGCTGCAACCCCAGCATAGAGGAGGCAGAGCCGGCCAGACCCCTGGAGCTCACCAGGCAGCAGCCAAACCCAATCTGGAGCTGCAGGTTCGGTAAGAGACTAAAATAAGTGAGTGAGGAAGACACTTGGCATAGACTTGTGGCCTCTACGTGCCCACTGTGCATGAGGATTCCTGAGGAGAAACTGTCCACGCAGGGAAGTTGACTGATTAAAAAGGTGGGAAGGCTGCAGGTGAGAGCAATTTGTAGCCTGACAAGGGTCATTCCTTACACCTCTGAGTGAGACCTACCCTCCTAATGGACAGATAAAAACCTTTGGAAAGTATTTATTAACGGAAAGCAAAACTACTCTCCACCAATGAGAGGGCCAAGACTCATCAGCATCTGATGGCTACGAGTTCTCTATGCAACTATAACCCACGTTTCTGATATTTCCACGAAGGTGGTTTTCAAATGCCTTACTTTATAGTTTTCTTTGTCCTGTTGCCATTTTTAAAAGTCCATAAGACTGCTTCCATGTTGGAACATAAAACCAGGGTAACTTAAATCTGTGTTTCCAAGCCACGATCACTCTTGGCTCCAGAGTAAACCATCTCTGGCCCTAAGCCAGAGCGATCACTGCGTGAGCTCCCTAGTGACTTGTGCGTGGGGAAGCAGGCGTGGGCTCCTTAGCCGTGTCACCCTGAGTGAACCCTGTCTTTAGACATCCGAAGGGCAAGGGAGGATTATCTCAAGAATTTCTCAGAAGTCACATCGGACTCTGCTTCAGTTATCCACGTCTGATGATGAGAAAGTCGACGGCAGCCCTGAAGCCCCAACACCCATCAGCAGGGACCTCTTCCATTACGCTGGTCTGTCAGCCTCTGCTGTCTGTGGTGCAACCCCAGCGCCTAGCTCAGCACACCCCACAAGGCTCCTGTCCTGTGGTGGTGAAGATCCTGTGTCCACACACGCCATGGGTGTCTGCTGATCTGATCAAGCCTGCGTTTTTCCAGGTGCACCGGCACTGACCCCTGCAAGGCGACAGGCCCTCACTGAGAAGACATAAAGACACCCTGACTATGAGGAAGCTTCATTCGGGAGCCGGGGTGGAGACCTTAGCCACCCAGCCTTGTAGGAACTCCCTGTCTGTCGTCCAGGCGTCACAGACACATGCAGAGCCGTCCCCACTTTCCACCCAGCCCTTGCTCCCCTCACAATAGGGTAGCTGAGCTTCTCTGAACGCTATAGATTTGGGGAGGTTGGACGGGGATGGGGAGAGAAGAGATCGTTGAATTAAGATGGACAGTAGAAAACGGGATCTGTGAGGTGGGAGGACTTAGCCTAACATGCTCTGTGTTAACATGTGTTTGGAAACTTCTAGAATAAAGAGTTTTCTAAAATTCTGTGTATCCTCAACATCAGGTCATTCCCAACTTATACAGGAAAGTGTTCTGGCTACTCACTACACATAGATAGACCCCTTCCTAGACAAACTCAAACACTGTGGTCATCGTTATCAAGATAGTACATGTACTATGTCTATGTATTGTGTAGGGTTTTTGTTTTTTTTGGTAGGGTTTTGCCACCCCTTCAATTTCATGACAGAAGGGAATGAGAGATCAACTGATATTTTATAAAGACGTGGAGCTCACCTTTGTTGTCATTGTGGCTGAACTTGGAATCCCTTAGGAGACACGCCTCCAAGTTTGTCTGTTGAGGCTGTTTCCAGAAAGGTTTAACGGAGGACGGAAGAAACCCTCCAACTGTGTGTGGCACCATCCCTCACACACACACCACGCCTCACACACACACCACGCCTCACACACACACCACGCCTCACACACTCACACCACACCTCGCACACCACGCCTCACACACCACGCCTCACACACACACCACGCCTCACACACTCACACCACACCTGCACACCACGCCTCACACACCACGCCTCACACACACACCACGCCTCACACACTCACACCACACTCGCACACCACGCCTCACACACCACACCTCACACACACACACGCCTCACACACCACACCTCACACACACACCACGCCTCACACACACACCACACCACACACACACCACACCTCACACACCACGCCTCACACACACACACCACACCTCACACACACACCACGCCTCACACACACACACACCTCACACACACACCACACCTCACACACCACGCCTCACACACACACACACTCACACACACACACACCACGCCTCACACACACCACGCCTCACACACACACCACGCCTCACACACACCATGCTTCACACGCACCACACCTCACGCACACACACCACGCCTCACACACACACCACGCTTCACACACACACCACGCCTCACACACACACCATGCCTCACACACACACCACGCCTCACACACCACGCCTCACACACCACACCTCACACACACACACCACGCCTCACACACCACGCCTCACACACACACCACGCCTCACACACACACCACACCTTACACACCACACCTCACACACACAGACCATGCCTCACACACACCACACCTCACACACCACGCCTCACACACACACCACGCCTCACACACACACCACACCTCACACACACAGACCACGCCTCACACACACACCATGCCTCACACACACACCACGCTCACACACCATGCCTCACACACACACCACGCCTACACACCATGCCTCACACACACAACGCCTCACACACCACACCTCACACACACAGACCACGCCTCACACACACACCACGCCTCACACACACCACGCTCACACACACACCACGCCTACACACCATGCCTCACACACCACGCCTCACACACCCCACGCCACACACACAACGCCACACACCACACCTCACACACACACACACCACGCCTCACACACACACCACGACTCACACACACACCACGACTCACACACACACCACGCCTCACACACACACCACGCCTCACACACACACCACGCCACACACCATGCCTCACACACACACACACCTCACACACCACGCTCACACACCACGCTCACACACACACCACGCCTCACACACACACATGCCTCACACACACACCACGCCTCACACACACCACGCTCACACACACACCACGCCACACACACAACGCTCACACACCACACCTCACACACACACCACGCCTCACACACACCACGCCTCACACACACACCACGCTCACACACACCATGCTTCACACGCACCACACCTCACACACACGCCTCACACACACACACACGCTCACACACAGACCACGCCACACACCACACCTCACACACACACACACCTCACACACACCACGCCTCACACACACACACTCACACACCACGCCTCACACACACACCACGCCTCACACACACACCACGCCTCACACACACCACGCCTCACACACACCACGCCTCACACACACCATGCCTCACACACACACCACGCCTCACACACACACCATGCCTCACACACACACCACGCCTCACACACACACCACGCCTCACACACACCACGCCTCACACACACACCACGCCTCACACACCACGCCTCACACACACACCTCACACACACCACACCTCACACACACACCACGCCTCACATACACACCACGCCTCACACACCACGCCTCACACACACACCACGCCTCACACACACCATGCCTCACACACACACCACGCCTCACACACACCATGCCTCACACACACACCATGCCTCACACACACCACGCCTCACACACACACCATGCCTCACACACACACCACGCCTCACACCACGCCTCACACACACCACGCCTCACACACACACACACACACACACCACGCCTCACACACACACACCACGCCTCACACACACATACACCACACACACACCACGCCTCACACACACACACCACGCCTCACACACACCACGCCTCACACACACCATGCCTCACACACACACCACGTCTCACACACACACCACGCCTCACACACACCACGCCTCACACACACACACCATGCCTCACACACACCACGCCTCACACACACACCACGCCTCACACACCACGCCTACACACACCATGCCTCACACACACCATGCCTCACACTCACCACGCCTCACACACACACCATGCCTCACACACACACCACGCCTCACACACACACACCATGCCTCACACACACACCACGCCTCACACACACACACCATGCCTCACACACACACCATGCCTCACACACACACCATGCCTCACACACACACACCACACACACACACCACACCTCACACACACACCACGCCTCACACACACACCATGCCTCACACACACCACGCCTCACATGCTACATAAAGATCAGTTAGGAGATGTAGAGGGCACACTGAGTGCCAGCACAGCCATCTCATGGACTAGCATTTACTCACCAAATATAAGAGTTCTAAAGATGTAGGGAGGAACTTATAATGCTAAGTGAAAAAATACCAGGGTATAAAATTCTATATATTATTTATATTATCATATATGTATATATGTACTTATGCATACATTATGACCTCACCTGTAAAATGAACTGCAGAAAAGACTAGACAGATCTGCATATCAGGATATATTTATTTCTGTTTGGGAGGGTTATTGTGTCTTTTTCTCTTAAAGTGTATTTTCAAAATCTGGTTTAATAGTCATCTGCAACAGGATGCAACAAACGTTTGTATAAAGGGTCAAATAGTAAAATGCTTTGCTCCACAAGCCACACAGTCCCTGTCACATCCTTTCCGCTCAGCTGCGGTAGCTTACAAGCCTCTGTAGATGAAGTGATGGTGAATGGGTGAATGCATTCCAGTAAACTTTACTCACGGAACCTGGTGAATGGGTGAATGCATTCCAGTAAACTTTACTCACGGAACCTGGTGAATGGGTGAATGCATTCCAATAAACTTTACTCACGGAACCTGGTGAATGGGTGAATGCATTCCAATAAACTTTACTCACGGAACCTGGTGAATGGGTGAATGCATTCCAGTAAACTTTACTCACGGAACCGGGAAGTAGCCCGGATTTGTTTCGTGACTGGTCATCAGTGCTGATTTCTGCTATACTACTGAATGTCCAGAAGTCCATGTTATTTCAGAATGTTTTCTTTGACTATGAGGCTGGCACGTGGTGATAGATCATGGCAGAGAAGGCTTACCTCCATGCTTCCTTCTGTACATAGATCACAGTGGAGAAGCCTTACCTCCATGCTTCCTCCTGTATCCTTGCACCATAAAGCATCATCGAATTTATTAATTAGCAAATGTATGAACAATTTTTTAATTACTGTTTTATATGTATGGGTGTTTTGCCTGCATGTAGTATGTGCAGCACATGTGTGCCGTGCCCCTAGGAGCCAGAGGGGCACTGGACCCCTAGAACTGGAGTTACAGACGGCTGTGAACCTCTGTGTGGGTGCTGGGGACTGAACTCAGGTCCTCTGGGAGTGCAGGCAGTGCTCTTAACCACCCAGCCATTGCTCTAACTGGAAACTTTATGTGAGGTGGACTGATATTTCACAGTAGGTGTAATCGTACAAATTTCATTTCTTACAAGATTATTTCAGTTTTCTTTTGTCCTCACCACATTCTTGAAGCCTCTTATCTCTTATTTTTCCAAACAACATAGGATGACTAGCAAAAACTATAAATTGTCTTTATTTCTTTTTCTCCTACAGATTTTCTGAAGCAAAGGCTCTGGGAGAAAGTATAAATGAAACAAGAAGTAAAATTGGTAAGCAGATGACATTCTGGAAGCTTCTTTCACCGTTTTCCAGTGGACTTTGGGTGGCGGTGTACCACAAAGTCTAGCTTACATGCCTGCCCAGGCATCCAGGCACATACCTCACTAAAAAAGGCACTTTTGTGTATGTCAGTCCTGAGCTGGTGCCGGGTATCTCACTGGTGGCTTACCCAGTGACAAAGTCTTAGTTCTTTCTCCGTGTGTGTTTCAGAAGAAACACCACCTGTCATGGTCATGTGATTGCAGCAGCGCTGTTTCATGTCTCAGGGTTGTGAAGCAGAGTCACACCACCAAACCTGGTGCTTTTTCATGTTCCCAGGGTTGTGAAGCAGAGTCACACCACCCAAACCTGGTGCTGGCCATTTTGGGACACTTGCACTTTCAAAAGCCCCATCTATAAACCCGAAGATGGGACACCAAAAAATGCACCTCTCCCAGCTGCCAAACCCCCACTTAGGTGAGCTTGCCTCGAAAAGCAACTGACAAATTTGAAAACACATGTGTCTCAAGTCTTTGTCAAAGCAGAAGGAAAATGTCTCTTACCCTTGACTTCAAGACACAACCAAGACCCATCTCCCTGACAGAGCGGCTTCACAGAGGGGACCCTGCTGCCTGTGTTGCAGAAAGCAACCGATGCCTGTTGGCCCCACCTCCCTCTCAGAAGCCACTTTGAATGCCTCCTCTGGCTTATTCTGCAGAGCATAGAAATTCAGGGTGGCCTCTACCCGTCTAAGTCAAGGAAACAGTTCCCATTTGTGTGTAGGACAGAGCTGTGGTAGCCAGGCCCTAAGTCACACCTGCTCGGAGTCCCTGAGTTCATCTGGAGCCCAGGAGCTTGGATGGTGTGATGGTTGCTTCTTATTTTCAGGTTGACACAATCTAATAACAACTCAAAACAGAGTCTCAGTGAGGAAGTGTCTAGAACAAGTTGGTCTGTGGATGTGTCTGGGGTGGGGCTTCTCTTGATCACATTAATGGGTATGGGAAGACCTAGTCCACCGTGGGTGGCACCATTCTCTAGGTTTAGGTCCTGGGCTGTGTAAGAAAATGAGCTAGGGAGTAAGTGTATTTGCTTTTGTCTCTCTCTGCTCTTGACTGTGGATGTGATGTGGCTGGTATTTTAAGTTCTTGCCACAGTGACTTCCTTCCATGATGAACTGTGATCTGGAATTGCAAGCTGAAATAAGCTCTTTCTCTCCTAAGTTGCTTTCTGTCAGGACATTTTTATCACAGCAACAGAAATGAAGCTATGATAGATGAGGAAACTGACTTGGCTGAAATTCAGCACGGCCTCCAACGGTGGAGGCAAACAACGGTGTGGAGTTGACAGCTCCTGCCTAGTGAAATAGTTCTCACCATAAGGCAGTCTTCGTAGAGTATCTCTGATGCTTCTCTGGCCTTGAACATTGTAGTAGTGATTACATTCCATGTCAGATCTTGTTACTGAATGTAAGAATGTAACAATACATCAATATTTCTACATCAAAAATGGTTTCAGAGCTTTGGTAAGTATTTCATTATAAACAATGTATGCATGCTAGGCCACCAATAACATGTATATACCAGATTCTTTCCTACGATATGGTGTGCAAATGTGTCTTTATAACAGGGAATATAGCAGTGGCCCAGCCTGTCCCAACTATCCCCATCAGATCCAGTTCACCCCCTTCTCAGAGCAGTCAAGGGATGAGGACTACACTTGACCTATCCAAATGGCTAGGTATTTGTGATTAATACAAAGAGAGTCCAGACATGCTGTCATAAGCCCTGGGGAAGTGAACATCAGGGTTTTATTTCCCAGAAAACAGTGAGTAGAATTGACATCAATGCCTAGATTTAAGCTTCCAGTAAGACCAAGAAAGCAGCCAGTTGAGAGGTATAAACAAAGCCACCACTACCTTTCAAACTCTTGATCCAAGAGGACCAAGGTGAGTGGACTGTGAGGACCCGGCCTGACTATTGAACAGCGCCCTTGTAGTGCCCAGCCACAGGAAAGAGTCATGTCACAGCATCATTGGCAGATGGCAGGTTAAGTTTAAAGAAGCTGGAGGGAAAATCTGAGCACATATGTAAAGTTTCTAAGAAGTAGGAGCAGAGCACAGATGGGCCATGTCACGGTGGGGGTGGTGGCGCTCCCTGCTCCCCACACTGCCACATCCCAGCTCCGGGCAAGCTTGGATGCCATGGAGTGTACTTGTAATTGGCCCACAGAGAGGAAACTACACATCAACAAACCCGTATGTCTAAAGTTCAAGTAGCCACTGTGTCCTTGGGCAATTCGTTTTCCCTGACATCGTGACCTACAGCTGTGTCTTGGGTTCCATCCTTAGAGGGTCCTGAGCACTTTCTATTTTACTGCTAGCCAAGTAATGCCTAATTTTTATGTTGTAAAACTTCCCTATTATTTCCTTTCCTTAAGAAGCCAACTAACTAGGTGGATAGCGATAGCCTGTGATAGAGAGGCAGCTCAGGGGCTAAGAGCACTTGCTGTGACTGCAAGAAGACCTGAGTCCAAATCCCCACACCCACAGACGATAGGATCCTGGGAACCTGCTGGCTGGCCACCTGAGCCAAGAGGTGAACCTCAAAAATGGTGTCCTGCAGGTTTAATGAGAGACTCTGCTTCAAAAAATAAGGTGGGAGGCTGTGAAGGAAGACCTGATGCATGACATGCTTCCCCATATACACACATGTGCAGGCATGATACACACACACACACACAGACACTCACATATACACACATGTGCAGGCATGATACACACACACTCATATATACACACACTCACATACACACACATTCACATTAACACACACACATACACACTCACACACTCACATATACACACACTCACATTCACACACACACTCACTCGCATACACACGTACACACACCAAACTCTTTTCACACGCTTCTTTTTTTGTCCTTTTAAAAAATTTGCTTACATCAGATTTGATCTTGAAACAAGTTGAAATCAAAATTTGGAGAAACAGCGAATTTAGAATCTCCCTGAAATATAACAGGTCTTTGTTTCGGGCAGGGTGGGGGTAAGGGGGTGGGGTGGGGCGTGGATGGTACTTCTGTGCACCTGTCCCACAGATCAGAGTAGTCAGCAACTTTTGGGCACATGGATTTTGTTTTAAACACTTTGTGTCCACTCTACTCCCATCCAGTCTGCCTCTAAAAATGCCACCGAGTTCAAAATCTTGGGATAGTAGACTGCCTTAGGGACCCCAGCCTGTCTGTCCTCACGTCTTGGAGCCCTGGCGTCTGTCTTTCTGCACCAGCGTGCCACCATTTTCTACATCGTCTTTGACAACAAAGGACAGCGAAGGGTTACACCCTGGCCAGGCCCGTCCTGTACCAGGCCAGGAACCAGCTGCCATAGTAGGCGGGTGAATCAGTTTGCCTGTAAATGGGGTGCCTGCTCCCCAGCCCCAGGTTCCTTTAAGTCAGGAAACTCAATGGGACTGACCTGGCAGGAGCAGGTCACTCACAAGCCTGTGATGCATTCAGATAATCAGAGGGAGGGCTGGGCTTGTGGCTCCCAGCACAGTGCTTCCCTGGTGTGGGACCGGCCCTCGATTCTCTCCTCGGCACTGAAAAGAGCGGAGAATGTAGCAGAAGGCGCAGTGGGCAAGAGTCAAACAAAAAATGTAGTCACCCAGGAAGCTAGCAACATGTTGCGCACATTTCTTCCCCTACTCCAGATCCCCGTGACTGTTCCCGTGTGCATTTGGGACCTGGGAAATCATCTTCCCTCTTCCTCTGCTGATCAGGGGGCGATTCTCCCCTGTCCTCCAGCTTTGGGTGTGTACTCTCTGTGAGCACGCTCTTGAGCTTCTCTCTTGGACCTTCCTCCTGCTCCTGCATGCTGGCTTCTATATTGCATCCCAGAGGAAATATAAAAATATCCAGCTCGCTTACATAGGTAGTAGTGACATGAGTTGAGTGTGTGCCTGCAAACACTTTTGCACGTGCTTGATTATGTGTGAGCATGCTGTGGCACACATGTGGGGGTCAGAGGACGATTGTGCAGTCTGCCTCTCCACCACCTGGGCCCCAGGCCTGAACTCGCGCCCTCTGACTTGGCAGCAGGCCCCTTTAACCATCTCGCTGGCCCAAAGTTAGGCTCTCAGTCTCTTGGTTCTCAGAGAAATTGCCCTGCCACTGCCCCTTTGTTGCCCACAATATTAACCAGTCTTTATGTGGAGTTAGAGCTGTTACTTTACACAGCTGCATCGATGGGTCATTTCTTTGATGGTTTCTTCCATGGTTTTGCACCTAGGAAAGGTCATTTTTACTAATAACAGGGGACTTCATTGCTGAGTATCTGTTTAATACTTGTCTGAGCATTCTTACAGTTTTTTAGAGTTAACATTTTTCTCATTGAATTCGTTTAGGATTTACTGTGGAATATGACATAAGCTGAGACTCGAAGTAGTCTATCTTTGAAATAACCAATTTTCCCGATAGCGCTTCCGTTAATGAAAGTCTTAAAGTAAAATGTCTCTTCTCCTAAGAAAACACTTCCAGGTCTTTCAATGGGAGGTTGATGTGTTTTAATCTCATGGTAACAGAGCCCTGACCTGATTGTTTCCATTCTCATATTTTGGAAATAACCATCATCTAGATACCAGAAAAAAGCCCTCAGTAAAGTGTCAACTGCTTGTCAACCAGGCAGCCATGGGGACAGTGGCTTCCCTGAGTGGGTGGGCCCTCTGAGCTTGGCACTCTCCTAAGGGAAACCGGCTGTCTTTAAATGCAGGTGCACAGCTTGGCTCAGCTTCCTCACTCGCCCTGGAAGAATTGGTGTGGAGGGCAGGGGTATCCCACTGTCTTCTGTTGACTGGAGGAGGGAATGATAGCAGCTAGGAGCAGGGGAAGGGCGTTCATAATGCTAAACCGGAAGTCACTGCATGTAGCAGAGGACTTGCTGAGTTCCTTCTCATCCACCCTGAAAACTGATGAATCTTTAGCTGAAGGGCGCCTGGTAGCTTCCAAAAGAGAAAACAGCCAGGGCCGAGATACTTCTCCTCAGGTGGCCGCCAATCCACTCGTGGTGGAAACAGCCTCAGTTCCCTACGGACTTCACTCTGTCACATGATCCTCTAGACCAGCCCCAACCTCTCATCCAGTGTCTACACGACAGCTGATTGCAACCTGCTCAAAACATGCAAGTGGCTCAGCGCGCACCTTCATTTAAAAAGCAGAGACGCTGTCCACACATGCAGCCTGATCCCAGTCAGTTTGTGTGTGTGGGGAAAACAGTGTAGCCCCAGGCTATGCCTGAGTGAGCCTCACAGGGTGGCCAGAGGCAGGAGTACCATGAAGACATCCTAAAGTCTGGAACTGTCTGGCAGTCTGTGGAGTAAACAAGGGAGACTGCCCTCACCATGTGTGCCTTAGGACAGACTCAGAGCAGAGTCAGAGGGACCGCGTCCCAGCCACAGGCATCATGGCTGACTTCGGTGCTGCTGTCCTGATTCCCTGGGTGCAGATGAAGACGTGTGCAGCTAGGAGGGAGCAGATCAGTCAGAAGGCAGGAAAAGTCACAACCGAGGAGAAAGCGTGACTGACACTGACGTCACGCTCACAGGGTGACTGATGCTCACAGGGTGACTGACGCTCACAGGGTGAGGGGTGGGGGGTGCATACCGTCTCCAGGTTCCAGCTGATAGAAAAGGAGCCGGTGAGAGGGAAAAGCCTTACCATCTTTCCCAGCAGGAAGAGAATAAAGGAAAGGCAGAGCCTGATGGAAGGAGGGGGACAGAGTCCTCCACAGGGGAAGGCTCTCCCTGCCAGAGGCCGGGAGGTTAGAAGGTTACAGGTGCTTTCAGGAGGTTAGCGTTTGTCTGTGAGTTGCAGAGCGATTCACAAGTGCGCCATTCATGCAGCACTTCAGACCTTTCCTTATCAGTGAGGGCTTTGTACAGGATCCCCAGTGCATCCCTGAGATTATGCATAGTACTGGACCAGACCAGACCACGCGTTAGGGTCAGGGTCAGGGTTAGGGTTAGCTGTGTCCTGTGTGTGTGTATAACAAGCTTTTTCCTGTGCATGTGCATGTGTGTATTTATACATATATATGATCTTCTGTTAGTTAATGTATAAATTAAGTACATTTCAAGATTAATAAGAACTAGTAATAAGCCCGGCGGTGGTAGCACACGCCTTTAATCTCAGCACTCGGGAGGCTGAGGCAGGCAGATCTCTGTGAGTTCGAGACCAGCCTGGTCTACAAGAGCTAGTTGCAGGATAGCCTCCAAAGCCACAGAGAAACCCTGTCTTGGGGGAGAAGAAAGAAGAACCAAAAGACAAAACAAAACAAAACAAAAACAAGAACTAGTAATACAATAAAGTCATTTAAACAATATATTTTAATAAGAATTATGTGGGAGCCGGGCGTTGGTGGTGCACGCCTTTAATCCCAGCACTCGGGAGGCAGAGGCAGGCAGATCTCTGTGAGTTCGAGGCCAGGCTGGACCGACAGCCTCCAAAACAATACAGAGAAACCCTGTCTCGTAAAACCAGAAAAAAAAAAAGAATTATGTGAATGAGGTTTGTCCTTTTATTGGAAAAAGACTTTATGGTGTTGTAGCAATCCATATCTTTTGACTTTCACTGGTTTTCTATTTTTGTCATACTCAGGTGGCCAGGACGGTACCCTTGCCCACTGAGCCCACACACACACCCACCCCTTGGATAACTATTGTGCTGTGTTCTGCTAAACAGCCAATAAAGGCATGCCAAGCTGATACTGGAAACCCCCTGACAAGTGACTGGAGTATAGAGTTAACTCCTCAGCAAGCGCTGGTGTGCCTGATAAGTGACTGGAGTATAGCAAGCGCTGGTGTGCCTGAGCACTCCCTGAGGTTAGAAGGCAAATGCAAACAATGAAGGAGCACGTAGAGACAAGGATATTGTGTGCATATCTGAGATTGTCAAAGAATAATGAAAGATACTCTGTTTTTAAAAGGTTTTGGCAGGCAGATCTCTGTGAGTTTGAGACTAGCCTGGTCTACAGAGCAAGTTCCAGGACAGCCAGGGCTACACAGAGAAACCCTGTCTTGAAAAACCAAACCAAATAATATTTTGGTCAGTTGGTATAGAATTGGGGGCTGTTCCAACCACCCCCAACTGCCAAGTTGAATAAAAAAAAATCAGACTCCTAACACCCCAGCCTGCCCTAAGAAATCAGGCAGTAGTCTGTGTAAAATGTTCTTGATTTCCTGTGTCAGTCTCCGATGACTTTGTGGGAGGCTGTATCAACTGTGTACTGCGGGATGCTTCTTCACCCAAGGAGGCTGAAGAGCAGAGACAAAGCCTTCAAGCCCCGTGGATGGACTATGTGCAGCATGCGGATGGCTGGGTTTGTCATGCCCCTCTCCATTGGCTGCCTGTCCACCATGCTCCCCTAACCCATGCTCTTTATCTGTGTCTCCAGGGACCATGTCCCAATGAGTCACCACATCTAACCATGGTAGCCCCCAGCCCCCACAGCTCAGCTACGCCAGCAAGGAGGAAGGACAGGAAGCAAGTGGGGGATTGATGGGGCAGCCTGGCACTGTTAGGAATGAGGTGCTTCCTCCCCAGGCCCTCCATTCCATCATCTGCAGCTGTAGCTTACCTGTCACCCGGCCCTTGTATCAGCATGGTTGGTGGTTTCCTGACAGCCAGGTGGCGAACGTCAATCCCACAAGATACCCCCACATTGTTAAATAGCACCCCCACTAAAGACCATTGGCATTATTCTGATGACCCATGGAAAACAGATTCCAGTGGTTTCTGTAGGACAGAAAGCCATTACGTCAAGCATATTCTGTCCAAAAAAAAACTGCATCCTAGGCTGCTGCACAGCATTCTTAATAGAAGTCAGCATGTTCCTCACTGATACTCATAGTGAATATTCTGAATATCCACCGTGAAGGAGGCAGACAGATCTGTCCCCAGAGACACTCAGCTCAAAACTCCATAGAGCAGGGGAGGCTGGGATGACTCATGACACCCCCTGCCCCCCAGCCCCTCCATCAACCCAGCACGGTCCCTGTTCCTCACCATGCACACACTCCTAACAAGAGCAACTTCAGGTTGAACCCCTTAGAATAACGAACAATCCTGAGATTCCTTGGACACGTCTCTGGCCTCCTGATGCTGACTGATCTGGATCAGGTGTGTTGGTTTTGGACCCCACGAGGCCTGGCCAGCGTGGCCAGTAGAGAGTGGTCTGCAAAATATTAGCTTTTGATATTTTTTAAGAAGGGTGAAAAAGAACACATTTAAGCAGATTTCATTTCTTCAGCATTTTGTGAGTTGGGGTTGGCATGAGTTGGGAATGTAATCATCTGGACCGTGTCTGAAAGAATGCTTGGCCTTCCCCAGCCTCACGGCCTGATTGCCCCAGTAAGCCACCCTGCTCTTGTTCCTGGAGGGGTGACAGCTCTGAAGGAAATTTCTCCCAATGGCTCCCACATGTCTCAGACCTCGACAGCCCACAACAGCCAGAATGACCTTCCTTTTGTTCCTACTGGCTTTGCCCCTGGAAATTAGTTCACTCATCGCAAAATAAGTCCCCAGATGGTTCCTGGGAGGCCCTTCCCCGAAAATATCCAGGGGTTTGTGCCCAGAGTCCTTCTTCACTGGCTTCCACATTTACCTCCATGCTGCAGGGGCTGCCACCTGCTGGGTACACTGGTCTCTGGTGGTAACATTGCTGGTGGTCACTTCAAGGATCAAAGACCTAATAATGTCTGTCCCTGGCCACCACATCTGATGAGGCCAAGCAGACTTCCCAAACGCTTGCATATCGTGAGATGCTCCCAGAGAGTGGCATGGGACTCATGGCGGGCTGTCACAGTGTGACATCATTGCTTTGTCCTTGGGGCCCTGCCTGATCTCAGCCGGGTGTGTCTCACTGACACTGGATCGGGGGCCCAACCCCTATCAGCATATCCATTTATCCATTCTCTCCTTGACCCTGGACGTGTAGCCCAGGCAAGATGGTGCATAAGTTATTTCCAAAACTATGGACTCAGCCAGGCAGGGTGATGCATGCCTTAAATCCCAGCACTCAGGAGGCAGAAGCAGGAGGATCCCTGTCCCTTCAAAGCCAGCCTGGTCTATACAGATAGTTCCGGGCCAGCTCCAGCTAGGGCTACATAATAAGGCCGTGCCTTTAAAATAAAATAAAAAAAAAAGCAAAATCAGCTTCATCCTATTCAGGGTGTTCCTTAGCGAGGCCAGGTTGCCATGGGTCATTGTTCGTGTGCAGCTTGTTGAGTTTTTCTGTTGTTGTGACTGCTTCACACAGATGCAAAGTGAGACCAGGATCAGGCCTGTGCAGCCCACTCATCCACTCTGCCCCCTTTGGTCCTCAAGCGCAGAAACAACTGTGTTGACAGCAGCAGGCCTCCGCATTAAAATGGTGCCCAGAGTAGCAAGAGCGGAGCAGACATGAGTGAACACTGGTGAAGGCTTAGAGAGAAGGCGGCGAGGTGGCAGGGGCTGCAAAATTTATGTCCTGCAGCTAGTGAGCCAGAAAGGTGTTCGTTGCCTTTTGTGTAGAGGCAGCCTGGAGGCAGGATTTCTTCTACTTTGGGGCACTTCCAGTCTGTTTTTTTTCTCTCTCTCTTTTAAAGTCTTCAACTAATTTGATTAGGCTCACACAGCCAGTTAAGGAAAGTAATCAGTTTTACTCAAAGCCTCTCTCTCTTCTCTCTCTCTCTCTTTCTCTATGTCTCTCTCTCTCTGTCTCTCTGTCTCTCTCTCTCTCTCTCTCTCTCGTGTATGTGTGTGTGTCTCTCTCTCATGTGTGTGTGTGTGTGTGTGTGTGCGTGTGCGTGTGCGGGTGTGCATGCTCATTTGGGTGCACATGTATACATGCTTGTGTGGAGACCAGAGGTCTGTGTTGGGTGTCTTTCTCGGTGGCTTTCCACCTTTTATTTTTTACGTGGTCTCTAACTGAGCTTGGAGCTCACTGATTTATGAAGGCTGTCTGACCAGTGAGCCCCGGTGACTCCTCTGTCCCCACATACCTCTTTATCCCTGGGCTTCAGGCACACTGCCACACACCCAGCTTCTGCAGGCGTGCTGGGGATCCAAACCCCAGTCCTCATGTTTGCACAGCAGGCTTATCCTTGTTGAGCCATCTCACCAGCCCCCAAGTCTAATGGAGACAAGTTGGATGAAGCACCTGGGTAGCAAAATCCAGCCCCGTCTACACATCAGAGCCGCCATTGAAACCTCAAGGGCAGGCATAGCTATCTAGGGGTAGGTTGCCGGCAGGGAGAATCTTTTTATTGCCTTGCTGCCATCTGTGCTTCTGAACTTAGAATCGGGAACCACTTACCTAAGTCCTGCCTCAAAGCACCTGTGCTAGCTAGAGTTCCCTCTTAGACTCTCCCCCAGGAAATGGTGGCTGTTTACTGAGCATGTGCAGACCTTAAGAGGTTTACTAGAGTGGCTATCTCAAACATGGCTGTGTTTGCCTCAGAGACTCCCCTGGAGTAATCTGGACTCGGGGAGTGACACCTGTGTCCCCTACAGACAGCTGCTGGGCCCTAGGAGTGACAGCTACATCTCTTAGCTCACTCAATCGCTCACTCCTTCAGAGATGGGGGTCTCACTGTATGGCCAGAGCTGGCCCTGAATGTACACAGTCCTAGCTCAGCTTCCCTGCGTCCTGGATTTGCAGGCAGGTGTCACCATATCTGACTCCACAACTTACAATTCTTAAGTGCAGTTGCTCATCTGTCTCTAGCCATAAAGGAACAGTACTTCCCTGTGTCATAAAAATTCATAATTAAGGAATAAGTGTGTATATGAAAGACAAGATTGAGTCTGCAAGTAAATCTAAGAAGACGCCCAAAATGTTTGCAAATTTACTGAAAGAAAATCATAAAGCCAGTACACTAAAGAACTGTAATAATGAGGCTGAGAGCATGGCTTCTTGGTAGAGTACTTGCTTGAGGCCCTGGGTTCCATCCCAAACACAGACGAACACACACACACACACACACACATACACACACACACACACACACACGCACGCACGCACGCACGCACACACAAGCAGTATTTCATTCATCATTGATTTGTCCTAATTGGTTCTCAGCACAGAGCTCATGAGTCTCCACCATCTCTCTGTACCATGGCAGTTTCTCTCTCTACTGCGTCTGCTTTTCTTCCTGCTCAGCAGGGGCTGTCCTCCTGGTGTCAGCCCTTGGAGTTTCCACTTCCCAGAGACCAGGACTCGAGCCGCGTCCTCCCTTACACACTTCTCCACTTCCGGTGGGTGAGCATAAAGTAGCTCTGGGCTGTGTGTGGCGAGCTCCCCCTTAATTTCCCCCTCTCTCCCAGCTGCACTGCAGACTGCCCCCCCAAGTTCTGTGTCTGCATTGCCTCTTAGTTATAACCCTAGCTCTCTGATTCCTTATTGTTCCACAAGCGACCAGGCAAGACCCAGTGGGCCTGGCTCTGAAAAAAGAGCCGCACATGCCACAGTCGCATGCAGGCAGAATTCTCGTTGAAAAATGGAGACACCACTTCCTGAGGTCTGGCTCCTGCAGCATGGCCGCTAGACCCATCTCCACCTCCCCTCCCTTCTCCCCTCCTTTGGAAACCTTTAGCAGAACCAGGTAAGTCTGTTCTCTGAAAGGAAGTGACAGACTGGGGGTCAGAATCACCACAGGTTCCGGAAACAGGGCCATTAACCACCAGCATTTCAAGCAAGCTTATTAAAAAGCCATTTGCTTCCAATTATAGAAATCAATCATATTTGACTATAAAGGACTGTGAAAAGACCCCATTACTAATGAAAGTGACAGAGAGCTGTAGGGTAAGTCATCAGAAGGCAGAGAGGCTTCGCAAATGAGAGCTGAATTGGAACCCTGATTTGGACCACTGTGAGGCTATAATGAGGTTGCCCTCCCTAGGGGATGGAGGCATTTCAGGGAAGCCTGCAGGGCTCAAGATATCGTGTTCATTTAGGCCTGAGAGCTGCCTCCTTCAAGAATGGGGGTGGGGGGCACTCGATTCAAAGGTCACACCTTATTGTAACAGAATCGAGGCCTAGGGCATCTGAGCCTCTCCTGAGATCCCTGTTTCTACTGCTGCCATTACCAGGACTACAGCTTACTACGCACAGAACATTCGAGACAGTGTTGACTACTCTGTTTGCTTTTTCGAATTCTGCAGCAACCTTGAAAAATCGGCGTGAACGTGTGCATGGGGGCGCATGTGTGGAGAGGCGGAGGAAACTCTCAGCCGTCATAGCCTGGGTGCCATACACCTGTTTTACAAAAGAGCATCTCTCGTCGGTGTAATCCTCACAAATCGGCTAGGCTGGCTGGCCAGGGAGACTCCATGGTCCAGCTGTCTGCACCTTCCTAGCATTGAGATTAAAAGCATGCGCCATGCCTTATTTGCTTGTTTACATGGGTCCTCATGCTTGCAAGACATATGCTTTAAATTCACCAACAAAAGTGTTAAAGCCAGTATAGTAAAGAACTGTAGCAACAGGATTATGTGTGGCTCAGTGGTAGAGCACTTGCCTAGAATTCACGTGGCCCCAGCGCGACACACACACACACACACACACACACAGATACACACACACCACACACACACACCATACCACACACACACACAGAGATGCACACACACCACACCACACACACACACCACACACACACACACACACACACACACACACACACACACACGTGCTCTAACAGTATTTATTCATTATCTCCCCAGCCTCCTGTAACCCTGTTTTAATGAAGAAACTCAAAGGAATTAAGTAGCCAAAGATGCAGGTAGCAAGTGTCCATTACCAATACTAATTCACCTGTGCCCAGAGCCCACATCCCTTCCATCATTCCTTCTGGGCCCAGCCCTAGCTCTGCAGGTGTCTAGGTCTCCTCCACTGCTCAGCTGTCTCTGAAAGCCGGCTCTGTTCCTCTGGATTTGCACCCCCACTGCAATCTCCCAGTTTCTCACTGGCTCCTGCCCTTATGCTCAGCCCTCATTAGCTCCCACAGATTACTTACCCAGGCTGCCCTCATATATCCCAATCACTTGATAAGCAATGGCAGACACAGAGCCAAGGGCCTCTCAGAGGCTTCCAAAGGAAGCAGCTGGACCATGCAGTACACGGCAGTGGACTCCGAGAGATTCTTTTCATAAATCATTTTTAAAGATATATTTATTTTTGTGTCTTGCCTGCATGTGTGTATGTGAATTGAGTGCATGCCATGCCCACATGTCAGAAGAAGGTATCAGATAGCCTGGAACCTAAGTTGCAAGCCATTGTGAGCCCTCGTGTGCATGCTGACAGCAACAAGCACTCTTACTGCAAGCTGTCTCTCCAGCTCCACGGGAGACTTTCAAACCTGGAAATCGATCCCATTTCTATTCTGTCTTGTGCCCAGGCTCTTCATAGAGAGAACAGTTCTCAGACGCACATGAGCGTCATTCTGGTAATGGCAATTGGTTCACAGACCCCCGCTGACCTGACCCAGGGTGGCTTCTTCCTTCTGGCTTTTTGTAAGCACTGGTTAACAGAAAATGAATAGAATCAAACCTTAACTTACAGTGGAAGAGTGTGGTGTGTATTAAACTGACAGTTTTCAAGTGTTAATACACATTTTTAAAACTAGATCCTTTTGTACCGGGGGCAGAGATGAGTAAGAAGCCCCAGAAGCAGGATGAACTGAAAATCCTGGCAGTGTGTCTCCGGCTGACAAAGACAATGGCTTGGTGGAAACAGATGAGGCCAAGCCTGCTCAGCACAATATGACAGGCGATGATGAAGACATCTACAGTGACTCAGAAGCCAAAGATGTCCTGACTCCAGATACCTTAGCTAAGACACAGGCTGCTGCTGAAGGCTAGGAGCCCAAATGTCAGATTCAGGAATAAGAATACAGTGAAAGGAAGAGCCAAAAAAGAAGCAACAGTATGAAATGAAAGGAAGTTTCAGTAGAACAAAGGACTGAAACTTAAGTTAGCTGGACAGTTCATTTCAGCAGATCTGTATGAGGAAGAGGAAGAAATGTCAGAGGCTGCAGATTGAGACAGCAGGGATAGTGAAGGGTCAAATTAAGGACCTACAAGTGAGGACAGCAAAACAAATCACAAGGTGCATAAAACAAACGTGCCCAACATTGTAGTCATTTGTCAAATACAAACCTTGTTGCTACAATACAGTAACAATGTAAAACTAGATGCTTTTGCAAAAATCAAACATGTGAGTGCTTAGGGTTGATTTTAGACCCCTCTCCTGAGCTCTGCCCTCTGCCTCCACAGTTAGTGAGGAACTTCTATAGCTTCCAGTGTGAATACAGGGGCACTAGAAACAGTGCCTGGCCCGCTTACACTGGAGTTGAAGCTTGGATGTCCCCAGGCACCCCAGCGAATGCCCCCTGCTCGATTCTTGAGGATGTATGGAAGTCAGAGGCCACCACCCAGGCCTGCCCTTGGCCCAAACAGCACCCGTGACATCCAAAAACAACTTGGTAACCTCTATCTGTGCCCCCACTAGGGCAGTCCCTGGAAGTTGCCTATTCCCCTCTTTAGATAGACCTTATAACCATCTACTGTGACATCTTTTGTGTGGGGTGAGGAACACCAACACAACCGAAGTCCTTTGCCTCCAGGAATCTTAGTGTTGACTAACTCATGCTGAGCAGAAAAATCCCTCCTTCCTCCCACAGCCACTCCACGTCTGTTCCAGCTTTTAACAAATGCTTCTGTTACTTAATCCTCTGACTAAGTGTTTGGATAGTCACACATAGGAGAGTGGTGATGTCAGGAAGCAGCTCGACTTAATGAAATGTATGCCAACGCCAAATGCACAAGAACGTGCCGCCTGTGTGAGCTGATGATTGTGTGGGTAGCCCCAGGGAACACCCCACAGAAAAAGAAAGTCACAGCTTAATTGGGTCTTTTTCAAAAAAACAAATAAACGAGAGCACTGTCCACACCGTGTCATTGTGCAGTGTTCAGATGATAAACAAGGAGCTGTCTCAGGAGCCCAGACTGCTGTCTGGTGTCTTCATCCTAGGCTGAGGACCTCATCACTTACAGGCAAGAGCCTTCCCCTTGCAGCACAGCCAAGGAGCTGAACAGCTTGGGGGAAATCCCTGTGGGAGGACTGAGAGAGGGAAGCAGCTCGCTCCAATGGGGTTTTCTGGGAACTATATATTTTAGAATGGACTGTGACTTCATTGCCTTATCACAAGTGATGCTTAGTGTCTGAAATAGAAGAACAGTCTCCATGTGGGTTCTGAGAACCAAACCCAAGTCCTCTGCAAGAGCAACCAGTGCTCTTTAGCTACTGGCCGACACCCCCAGCCCCTCCATCCATTTCTTCACTTCCTTCATTCTCTGTTCCTGCGTTCTGTTGAATTTTTGAAATTCGACATTGTCTTTCTACAACACCAACCCCATCTTTCTTCTGCTCTTGTACCGGCTTGACTGCCTTAGTCCGTAGCTTTATTCTTCCTGGTTTAGAAGGACACCTGTAGCAATGCTTGCAGTTATTCCAGCTGTATCCTCCCAGCTACACCCAGTGTCCTAGCTCTGTTGTTGTTTACTTTTCTTGTGTATGTAGATGGTGTGCATATGAGAGCCCATGCACATTTGCATGTAGGGGATGCTCCTGTGCAGGTCTGTGTGTACCTGTGGAGACCCAAGGTTGATAATCATCCTAGATTGCTTTTCTACCTTATTCGTTGTGATAAGGTCTCCCAATCAAGCCCAGAGCTCACAAATATGGCTAGTGTCACCAGCAGCTTGCTCTGGGGACCCTGCCTTGGCCTTTGGAAGCTGGGATTACAGGAACTACTGTCATTTTATGGATCTGGGGACTGGAAGTTGAGTCCTCACTAATGTAGCACATGCTGTAACCACCCAGACATCTCCCCAGTGCTTTAGGCTTGGTTCAACTTCCTATAACATCCTACCATCCTATCTTCTTGCTTAGATTTTATATCTGTCTGTCTGTCTGTCTGTCTGTCTGCTCCCCCACCCCCTCTCTCTCACACACACAGTCTTTCATGGTCAGTAGCTAAGTCCTCAAGTCCTTTCTGCCACCACTGTCTCTTCCTCCCACCTTTCTTTGTGTATTTTCCTTCTTGCCAATTGTCCCTGTTTTGATGCTCACATGGCTGTTAGCATGCCAGGCCCCGTTTCCCTAATTGATGCATTTTACACATGGGCTCTTGTTAAGTGTTACAGCTCTAGGCAGGGAGGCTTCCCTTATACAAGTGTTGCAACTCTGAGCAGGGAAGGCTCCCCCTATGTAAGTGTTACAGCTCTGAAGGGAAAGGTATTCTGGCAGTTGGGAGTCAAGGAATACCACAAAGTCATACTGCACAACAAACCCCACACACAAGCTTTATTGGGAAAGACACAAGAGAGTGGCAGCCTCTGCTGGGCTGAGAAGCAGCAGAGAACTGGGTAGGATGCAGGCTTTATATAGGGTTTCTTGGGGACAGAGTTTTCCAGGGCGGAGATTTCCAGGGTGGGGATTGGTGAGATGTCAAGCCACACCCATGGATTTGTGGGGTTTCCTGCACAGGGAGTGGAGCAGTTTGGTAGGTTTACAAACCTGGAAGTGAGCTTGGACCTTTTACGCTACAGCCCTGATTCAGCCCTCACATACATACTGTTATCCCCATTCTTCTCCTGAGGAAACAAAGTCAAACTACATCCACTCATCCGCCCCAGGGTGCAGACAGTGACCTGCTGGTGTCCAAGCCACTGAGGCTGACTCCAGGGTTGCCTGCCTGCTGGGATGGCCTCTCCATGCCATCCCTTTCAAAAAGCAAAGAGTATGCAAATACTCTGGGCCTCTTATGGCTTCCTGCAGGGGCCCTTCACCACAGGGTGAGGGTGGTGGTTACTGTTGTCCTCTGGTATCAGGTATAACACTTCCCGCACCATGAACGCTAGCCAGTGGGGGGAAGCCCCTGAGCACTGGCTCAGCTTCTCCATGTTCTATGATACAAGTATGAGGTATCCTCAGCAACAAGGACATACAGCCAAGCTGTGGCGCATAACCAATACCGTGTGTGGAGCTTATGGGAACAACTGGCCAACAACTCAAAATGATATGACCTATTCCTGGTACTGGGGTTTTATTAGGTGGTATATGATGTCTAGTTGGGGTATTGTTTCCCCCATTATATGGTGACTTCATTTAAACTCCTTTGTGTGTGTAGATATTTTAGGAGGCCTCTACGAGAGTAGAATTCACAATGGTGTTGGTTGTCCCTCCCTATATTCCCTCTGTTACCCTCCCCCTCTTCCACCCCATTCAATCCTCTTGTTGTAATTTCTCCTTTATCCCTTTATTTTTCCTTCCTTGAAAGATGCCCTCAGGTCCCTGACTGACTAGCTGCCTGTGAGTATTCTGAGCAAAATACACATATCTAAAGCATGAACACTTAACATTACATATGAAATAAACGTGAAATGTTCACCTTTCTGGGTTTTAGCACTCAGGATATTTATTTCTAGTTCTAGCCATTTACATGCAGAATTCATGGTTTCATTTTTCTTAACACCTTAATAACATTCCATTGTGTAACATATCACATTTCTACTGCCCGTTTTTCAGTTGCTAGACATCTAGGCTATTCCCAGTTTCTGGCTTAACAATAGAGCATCCATGAAAGTGCACACCTTCATCAGTCTTCCGGGGGGAGCTCAGCATACCTGAAAGTGTCTGTCTTGGAGTGTGCATGTCACAGCAGCCCCACACTAAACATGGAGCTTAAGGCTGAGCAGAAACTCTCACTGCTCATAGGACTTCCTACTTAGGCTCCAGGGGTCTGTTCATGTTAGTGGGGTGGGGAAATGGGGGCAACCCAGGTATTTAGACCGAAGGACACAGCATACAGTGCTGAGCAACACACCATGGGGTTTGTGGCAGCTAGACACAGAATCAGGTGCACACAGAAGAGCATAGACAGATGTCAGAAACTTAGCATGATGCAGGATGATTTCACTGGCCTAACCTGCATGTGTGCGTGCGTGCGTGCGTGCGTGCGTGTGTGTGTGTGTGTGTGTGTGTGTGTGTGTGTTGGGGGAGAAGGGATGCTGAGGACTGAACCCAGCCATCTTTGTTTTCAAAGTGACTTTATATTTTGAGAAATGGTCTTGAACTAGCCGTCCTCCTGTCTCAGCCTCCTAAGGAGCTAGGATTAACTGGCATGTGCCACAAGGCCCTGTTCACAGTATTATTTCATAGTTTGAAAACTGCACAGAAAACTTTGAAGCAAGTTGTCGTAAGGACATAGATGATAAGAGGACATAACTTAAGCCTCTTAGATGACAACCTGCTGGGAGAAGAGAGTGAAAAAAGGAGGAGGCTCAAGGCTTGGGGATAAAAACCCATATCTACAAAGCTGACCATGGTGGTGCATGTCTTGAATCCCAAGAGACAGAGGGAGGTGAATTTCTGTAGGTTCTAAGGAAGGCAGCCTGGTATATATAGCGAGTTCCAGGTCAGCCAGAGCTAAGTGGGACTCTCTAAAAATACATACATACATACACACACACACACACACACACACACACACACACACACACACATACATTGTCTTAGTCATTGTTCCATTGCTGTGAAGAAACACCATTAACAAGGCAACTATTTTAAAAGAAAACATTTATTTGGGGATTTGCTTGCAGTTTCAGAGGTTCAGTCCATTGTCATCATGGCCCAGAACATTGTGGCATGCAGCAGGCAGGCACTGGAGCAATAGCTGAAAGCTACATCCTGATCTGTAGGCAGAGAGAGAGAGAGAGAGAGAGAGAGAGAGAGAGAGAGAGAGAGAGGGGAGGGAGAGAGAGGGAGAGAGAGGGGGGAGGGAGGGGGAGAGAGAGACAGAGACAGAGAGAGAGAGAGAGAGAGAGAGAGAGACTCTGGGCTTGGCATGGGATTATTCAAACCACTGTGTGTATGTTTATATAGGGAGGTAGGTAGATAGATAGACAGATAGATACATATGTACTTACATACACACATAGAGGAGTATTATAAACACATTTATATAAGTCACACATGAATGCCTATGTATATGCTTGTATACACACATATATAGCTGTAGATTTATAATAAGATTAACCCGGCTCTCTCTACTTCTATATGCATAGAATTCTATCTGCCTGTCAAGCCAATGGCTGTCTTTTGCAACCCATTTCTGATCCAGCTATTTCTAATTTTATTCATGTTGATCATATCAACTTTTGTGGGCTGTCCCCCATTTTTCACTGAAACATATATAACTCATTTCCCTTGCTCTTTCTCTTTGTGTCCACCCGTCTCTGCAGTCATAACGTCTGACTTCCTCCCCCAATTCAGAGATGTCTCTGATAGAAACAGTAGAAGGAGGACAGTGCTACCAGGATGTAGCAGCTCCTGCCAGAGAGGCTTAGCAGCTGGGCCAGACAGCATGAGGAAGGCTGGACCTGTATCCCTCCCCATCTCCTTCCTCTCCTTCCCCCTCCTCCTCTCCTTCCCCATCCTCCTCTCTCCCTCTCCTTTCTCCCTCCCTCCCTCTTCCCCTTCTCCCTCTCCCTCCCCCCTCCAGCCTTGGGATGCAGTAAGATGGGGACCAGAGCCATGCACAAAGTTTGGGAGTGTTGCCTTCCTCCCAGCCCCAGGCCCCTCCCTCTGTCTTCAGCCCGCAGTCTCTCCCCATGAGCCTGGCTCAGTGCACTTTGAGTTACCTTCCTTCTTCTGGAGCCAAGAAGCCTGGCAGGCTCCAGGCTCAGCCTCAGTTCACCATTGCATATTTCTGCTCTGCTCCAGACCTCAGAAGCCTGCCTTGTAGCCTAAGCCAGCGAAGCTTCTCGTTCCTCTGTGCTCCCTCGACCAGGGCTGTTCTGAGCAGAGATGGCATCCCTGCCTCAACAGACTTTCAGATTATACCAAGGAGCCCCATAAGCTGTACATTAGCTGCCTTAGCGAGACAATGAACTGATTTTAAGCCTTCAAAAAGTTTACATACTCCTGTTTGTTGGAAATCCATCTAAGGATTACACACTTAATTTATTCCAGGCCCATTGTTTTACAAACAGCCTTGAGGGATCTAATGTACTGGTTATCTCAGATCTTCATTGCTATTACAGAGAAATTGGCCACCTCAGCACTATGGATTCGGAACCTCAGCCGTGACCTCCTGCTGCAGAGCGTTCCCCTCTCTGAGGCAGGCAGCCTAGCTGGTGTATTCTCCCATGCTCCAGCCGTAAGGTGGGAAGACTCAGCCATGGTATACCCAGACAGGAGACTATTTCACCTGGCTCCTGAGCTAGGAATGCAGCCGGCTCCCTGTCTCCCCTACCACTGTCTGGCTGGCGTGTGCCTGCCTTTCTCTGCCCTGCTGTATGTAGGAACTCTCTTTGGAGCACACATACTCAAGCCCTCCTCAATGCCCCTCCTTTTCCTCTCTTCTGCATCAGCTGCAGTCTAACCCTTTCCTAAGCCACTTTCCCCCTTCAAAGCTTCTGCCCTTGACTTAGCATTCACAATGTAGCCTTTGGGGACTATTGTGGAAATTGTTTGGTCTCAGTTTGATAGATGTGTCACATACACTCATTTGTTCTTCCTCCCTCCTACCAAGCATCTTCAGATACCGTCAAACATGTCACTGCAGTAATAGCCACTCCATTTTTCAAATGATAAAATCAAGGTCTAGAGATGTAATGTAGCCTACCTCCTAAGAAGTTAAGATTTGGACTATTATGGAGCAAAATGTTTCCTGGAGAGATGCAACACACACAGAGGCACACACACACACACACACACACACACACAAGACCAAAATATAGATACCACTCCAACATGGTGCAACAATATTTTATTGGGATTACTTATAGGAGCAGAAATGACTCAAAGACAGCTGCATCCACAAAGTTCCCATCCCAGCATGGAAACCCAGAACACACTGCACAGCCTGAGGCAGCCCACCCAGTTGAAGAGTGCCCTTTCCAGGTGCCTAACTTGCTCTAAACCTTTCCCAGGCAGCTGTTCTGATCTTGGGAGTTCTCTTTGTAGCTTTGCTTGCCTAACAGTCTTCATGTAGGTCAGTTTCCTAATTTTCTGGCAGGGAGGGGCCTAATGAATCTGCTCAGTTTCAGGAACTTCCTGAAGCTATGTTGAGTTGTTTTCCTTCCTGTTTGAGGGCTTCCTGCAGGATGGAATGTTTCAATCTCAGAGGAAGCTATTACACTACGAAACTCAATCCCAAATACCTGCAATTTTTTTATTATTTTCTAGTATGACCAAAAGAATACAGATGTTTGCTTCATCCAGCCACTCATTGTGCTTTATTAGAAAATCCGCTACTGCACTGGGTAGGATATAGCATCATTATGCTCCCCAAATATTCATGTAGGGAGCTTCTTTGGGGGGAAATATGAATGTGTGAGCCTACCTATATGCCTGCATGTGAAACCTGAAATAGGAATTAGGTGTTTTTCTTTTGATCACTTTGTTATCTGCCTCTTTTGTTTTCTTGACACGGAGTCTGGGCTGGCTAACAGCTTCAAGAACCTCCAAGACTAGGACCTAACATTTTAGATGGCCTCTGGGATCCAAATCTTAATCTTCACAAGTTCAGGGCTGGTGCTCTACCCATTGAGCCAGCCAGTGGGGGATCTCCAGGTGTGTGGCCGCATGCTCTCAAAAAGAGACTGTAGCACCCAGCCTCCTTCTAGCTTCCTGTTTGTCAGCGTGACCTTCTCCACTCTCTCCCACCGTTGTCATCTGTTGAGAGGTGGTACAGCCAAGGAGGGACAACCAGCAGATCACCAGAAGCTGTGAAGGTCTTGAAAGGGAACTCTGCATACACAGAGACCCTTGATTAAGCAGGGCAAGGCCGGGGACCGGGAGTGGAGGGGGGAGGGGTTAAGGTGAAGTGGCTGCTTTCTGACTCAGGCAGAAAAACAGCAGCAAATGACCTTGAAGGTGTAATTTTAAGAGGTGAGGAAGAGGAGGTCTGTGCTAGAATGGACTAGGACGCTGTAAAGGACACAGGGAACAAGGGAGAAGGGAAAGGAGACCGCAGGGAGGGGCAGGAATATTTGTCCTGGAGGAACAAAGGACTTCATCTGGATAGAGAGGAAGCAGATGTGGCTGCCTACACTGCAGTGTCCTGCTACCTTGTCACACAGCACTTTGGACATAGCGCTCTGTCAATGATACGTGATAAATACTTACGGCTTGATAGCAATGGAAGCATCTTCAGTACAGCGATAGAATCACAAAAATTCCAGGAGGAGCAGGGCTTGGTGGCACACACTGCTTGTCCTAATACTCATGAGACAGAGGCAGGAAGATCTCAGTGATTTCAAAGCCATCCTGGTCTACATAGGGAGTAACAGGACAGCCAGGGTTATGTAATGAGAAGTTGTCTCTAAAAACAAGGAAGAAAAGGTAGGAAGAAGGGAGGGAGGGAGGGAGGGAGGGAGGGAGGGAGGGAGGGAGGGAGGGAGGGAGGGAGGGAGGGAGGGAGGGAGGGAGGGAGGGGAGTCCTTCCCAAGAGCAGTCTGCAAAGCCACACTGCTGGAATGCTACATGAATGGCTGTCCTCAGGACCAGCTCCTGTTTAGTGAATGATCCCAAGCTAGCCTATGTGCGGAACCAAGTGTGAACTTTAAGGAAAACTCTTGCCTCCTAAACACTGCAAGTGTCAGGATGCAACTTCAGTTGTGTTTCCCCCTGATGCTAACACTTTTCCCAGAGAATCCACACCCCTGCAACCCACACCCTCCATGTGCTCTGATCAGACTTTGGGTCTTCTCAAGGCCGCACATCTCCAGAGAGTTTCTGCGAGTGGGTACTGGCTTAAAGTACCCCATCTGTCCCCACTGCCACTCACCCCATCAATGACTGTTTCAGAAAGGGAGAAAGGTGTTTCTTGCACGGTCAAGTCAACAGAGGAAAATTGCCAATTTCCAAATTGTCCCTTGGAGAGGACTCTTCTCTCTCCCTCCCTCCCTCCCTCCCTCCTTCCCTCTCTCCCTCCCTCCCTCCTTCCCTCTCTCCCTCCCTCCCTCCCTCCTTCCTCCTCCCTCCCTCCCTTCCTCCTCCCTCCCTCCCTCCTTCCTCTCTCCTCCCTCCCTCCCTCCTTTCCTCCCTCCTCCCTCCCTTCCTCTCTTCCCTCCCTCCTTCCCTCTCTCTCCCTCCCTCCCTCCCTCCCTCCCTCCTTTTCTTCCTTCCTTAGCCTGCTCCTTGAGCCTCACCCCAGCCTGGCCTCCCTGCTCCCCTTGCAGGCTCTGTCCCCTGCCTGGGCAGGGACTTCTCTGTTTCTATCTCATTTCATCCCTACCTCTTTATGGGGAAGATGTCCAGGAACCTTGGCCAGAATCCACAAATTTATCACCTTGGTAATGACAGCAAGCCTCATGCTGAGCAAATTCTGAAATCTCCCTCAGCTACTCCTTTGCCAAAACCCGTGTAGCTGCAAGATCCTGCGATTAGAGAGATTGTTAGCTTTGCTTGAAGAATGCCTCTGCTGGCAAGTGTAATTAGGTATCAGCCATAAGGCTATTTTTGGAAGCTTGTTTAGGAATATGTCCCTCCTACCCCAGATGCCATATGGTAGAGGACGTCAGTCAATTCACCAAAATAGCGTATCGGGGATTACGTTTTGCAACTGCCTTTATCAATATGTGATATTATAAAGGCCACATTTTTTTCCTTAGGGGTGCCTTATTCTGAGTGCATTTTCATGTTTGTAGCATTTAGAGAATTCTCAGCCCTGGTTAAAAAAAATATCTTCCCTGTTTATTAGATGAGCAAATCCAAGCCTGTGGGAAATCCTTAAACCTCCCATTCTGCAGCGGCCCTGAGCCACCCCACCATGGGCTGGGGAGCCCATCTCTGAATGGGAAACAGGGCAGCTGGAGATAGACAGGTCAGACACTGGCCCGGCCTGGGAGGAGCTTTACCAGGGAGGAACACATGGTCAGGCACTCAGGGAGAGGACCGTTCTTCAGAACATTGGGAGACAGTCTTCCTGGGAGGGGCAGAGGGCGTCAAAGTAGGGCTTCCTTTTGTTTCCATCTTAATTTTTTATTCTTGAAAATTATAATTGCAACGTTTTCTTCCCTCCTGTTATTCTCTCCAAATCCTCCATGTGTCCACCATCTTTCAAATTCATGCCCCTTTTTATTTAGTTATACATGTTCTGTTCTTAAATACATAAATACAAACTACTCAATTCATATAATGTTCCTTGTATGTATGTTTTCAAGGATGACCATTTAGTACGGATAACCAATTGGTACGCTTAAAATCCCAAAACTCCAAGGTAGAGATGGGCAGACCCCTGGGGCTCCCTGGCCAGCGAGCCTAGCCACAGCAGTGAATGTCAGGCTTGGTGACAGACCCTGTCTTTTAAGACATGTTGGAGAGTGGTTAAGGGAGACATTCTAGTTTCCACATGCCCCCACATGTATGTGTGTACCCCCCACATAAGACATGCACACTCGCTATTTGAGAGCAATTTTGGTATTTATTAAAACCAAAAGCAGATTTACATGCTTATGAGACATTTGCTGGAATAGGGAGCTAACTCTCACCTGAGTGTTTTAAACTGCAGGGTAAAGAGCATCTCCAGCATTTTCTATAGTGATCAACATTTTGATTTATGATTATCAGTATCGAGAATGTGGCTTCCCATAAGCACACAGTACAAAGCTGTAGAAGTAATTTTAGGGCCGGTTCCAGAAATTGCTGGATGTTCTGTCCCAATACCAATCTAAAAGTCACTTAAAGGTATTTAACTGAAAGTTAACTCAACAATCCCATCATCTACTTTTAAAATAAAATGTCCTAACACAACACAATTCAAAGAAATGCTACTTTGATACTTACATGTTGGGGAATAATGTGGGAAAATATTTTTAGGAATCTTCACTTTCCGTAATTAAACCACCATGCTTCTTTAAGAGAAGAAACGTTGTACGCACATGAAGAACGCAGAAACTCATGACAGGCCAGGTTTCCCCCCAGCTCCCCCTCAACACACTCCAGTGTCCCACCCTTCCCTGCTTAGAACCCCAGAGCAATGATTGCTCAGGCCCATCCTTGGCTCCCCCTCTGTCTGCAGCCTTCTCCAGTGAGGAGATACGGAAGCAGAGCAGCCAGGCCCATGTCCCAAGTCCTCATCCCAGGTCATCAATTCTCAACCTGCCGATCACGACTCCTTCAGGGGTTAAACAACCCTTTCAAAGAGGTTGTATATCAGATATTTACAGTTCATAACAATAGCAAAATTGCAGTTATGAAGTAGCAGTGAATATAATTTATCCACAACACGAGGAGCTGTTAGAGGGAGCTGCATTAGGAAGGTTGATCACATACCTGGAAGCAGTGTTCCACCCCACCCCAGAGATCACCCAAGAATGAAGACCTGATGATGCTTAACGCAGAGGGACAGGCAAATCAGGGACAGTGTGGCCCTCTGACCGGAGGGAAAATCAGGGACAGTGTGCTCTGTGACCCTGAGGGAAAATCAGGGACAGTGTGTCCTGTGACCCCGAGGGAAAATCAGGGACAGTGTGGCTGGCCTGTGACCCCGAGGGAAAATCAGGGACAGTGTGACCCTGTGACCCCGAGGGAAAATCAGGGACAGTGTGACCCTGTGACCCCGAGGGAAAATCAGGGACAGTGTGACCCTGTGACCCCGAGGGAAAATCAGGGACAGTGTGACCCTGTGACCCCGAGGGAAAATCAGGGACAGTGTGACCCTGTGACCCCGAGGGAAAATCAGGGACAGTGTGGCCTGTGACCTGAGGGAAAATCAGGGACAGTGTGGCCCTGTGACCCCGAGGGAAAATCAGGGACAGTGTGACCCTGTGACCCAGAGGGACAGGCATATCAGGGACAGTGTGGCCTGTGACCTGAGGGAAAATCAGGGACAGTGTGGCCCTGTGACCCCGAGGGAAAATCAGGGACAGTGTGACCCTGTGACCCAGAGGGACAGGCATATCAGGGACAGTGTGGCCTGTGACCTGAGGGAAAATCAGGGACAGTGTGGCCTGTGACCTGAGGGAAAATCAGGGACAGTGTGGCCCTGTGACCCCGAGGGAAAATCAGGGACAGTGTGACCCTGTGACCCAGAGGGACAGGCATATCAGGGACAGTGTGGCCTGTGACCTGAGGGAAAATCAGGGACAGTGTGACCCTGTGACCCCGAGGGAAAATCAGGGACAGTGTGACCCTGTGACCCAGAGGGACAGGCATATCAGGGACAGTGTGGCTGGCCTGTGACCCCGAGGGAAAATCAGGGACAGTGTGGCTGGCCTGTGACCCCGAGGGAAAATCAGGGACAGTGTGGCTGGCCTGTGACCCCGAGGGAAAATCAGGGACAGTGTGGCCTGTGACCCAGAGGGACAGGCATATCAGGGACAGTGTGGCTGGCCTGTGACCCCGAGGGAAAATCAGGGACAGTGTGACCCTGTGACCCAGAGGGACAGGCATATCAGGGACAGTGTGGCCTGTGACCTGAGGGAAAATCAGGGACAGTGTGGCCCTGTGACCCCGAGGGAAAATCAGGGACAGTGTGGCCTGTGACCCCGAGGGAAAATCAGGGACAGTGTGGCCCTGTGACCCCGAGGGAAAATCAGGGACAGTGTGGCCTGTGACCCCGAGGGAAAATCAGGGACAGTGTGGCCCTGTGACCCAGAGGGACAGGCATATCAGGGACAGTGTGGCCCTGTGACCTGAGGGAAAATCAGGGACAGTGTGACCCTGTGACCCCGAGGGAAAATCAGGGACAGTGTGCCCTGTGACCTGAGGGAAAATCAGGGACAGTGTGGCCCCTCTAATGTGAATGTTTCGCCCAGTCAACCAGAAACAATCCATTTCCATGCTGATGGGGTGACTGAGAGAAGGGATGCAGGTATGGACTCCACGTGCTTAATTTGTTCTGTACACTTCACTCTGAAACTGCCTGGGGAAGGGGTCTAGCACATTCTTTAGGAAGGGTTTTTAAGGATTCTTATTGGAATTAAGCTGACTGAGTTCTGTCATCCTTCTAAATCCTTCTGTCACCACAGACCGTCTTCTGTGAAGACCTCACTCTCTGCCCATCCTCGCCTTGGACTGTACATTCCTTATGCGAATAAAGAAATACAGGAGACAGGGAGCATCGAGGCTCCCAGGCTCCCCGCAGTGTCTGGATCACAGTGCCCACTGGGGACATTCAGTTGACAGCCCTGAGACTTAATAAGTGTGTTAAGACCCGGGACACACACTAATCCCAGAACTGCCCATGCCTCAAGGCCCCAACCTTGGGATTTTAGGGATGCAGGAGGCCCAGAGTCACTGAGTCCCAGATCCTTCAAGGATAGGAATTCCTGCTCTAACCACCCACGGGAGGCCCTTGCCTGGTGTCTTTGAGAGGTGCTTGCTGCTGTCCGGGGAGACCGAGGCTGCCGAGAACACTTGACCCGTCTGTGGGCTGTGCACCTTGGGAGCTGTTTCCCTCTCATGCCAGATCCCAAGCTGGCATTCCCACGACTTCACTGCCATACCCCCCCACTCCCGGCAGGACAGAAGAAAATATCCACACATCAGTTGTCCAGGGACTCAGCAGTCCAGATCCCCATTTCTTCCCCGTCAGAATATCTCTCGAGTTGGCTCAAAAATCCCTCACAGAGCATGGCCTCTGACCTACCACCTCCCCGTCACCGTCTTCTGAATATCTCCTGTGTGTGTGTGTGTGTGTGTGTGTGTGTGTGTGTGTGTGTGTGTGTGTACAAATGTGGGGGCCAGAGGTTGGTGTCGGGTTGTCTTTTTCAGTCACTCTTGCCCCTGGTTTTGTTTTTGTTTTTTTGTTTTTGTTTTTGTTTTTGTTTTTTGAGGCGGGGTCTCTCACTAAATCTGGAGTTCACTGATTCAGCTAGACTGGCTGGGCAGAAAGCTCCAGAGACCCCTGTCTCTGCGTCCCCAGTGCTGGGGTTGCAGGCACAGGGCGCTATGCCCAGCTTTTCATGTGGCTTCTGATTGTGGTGTTTGTTCAGTGGACACTTTAGCGACGGAGCCATCTCCTCGCCTGTGGTGAGCTTTCCTGTTTTGCTGCTGTTTCCTGGGAAGGAGGGAAGTGCCCAGAGCAAGTGCACAGTGCGATTCCAGTCCCACAGAGCTCGGAGTCACTCAGTGACCTCCATCCGCACAGTCACCCCACTGACGTGACCCAGAATTGTATGTGCTTCCTAAGCAGTGGTCGACTTTTCATCCAGCTTTAAAATGAAAGAAGAGGACCGGAGAACGGGTCTTAGCCATTATTAAAAGACCGCATCCTCTCTCCTCCTTCATTAATAATAGAATTACCTAAGAGACCAGGGCCCCAGCAAAGTTTATGAACAGCAGGTTTAGATAATTAAACCATAAGACGGCTGACCCCAAGGTGAAATCCATGTGATGCACCCACACCCGCCTCCGCAGTCTCTTCCCAGCCCCGCCCGTCGACCCGCACCCCCCCCACAGGTGTGGAAGGGCTCTCAAGGGAAGCAGTGCCTGGCAGTATCTCCCTGACTCTGGACTTCTTCTATCTCTCAGTTTGCCAGCTGCTCCTGAGGTGAGGCCTTCTTGCAGCTTGTTGGAGACTCACTGGTGGTTTTCCTTTGTGTCTCTGACAGGTCAGCTGAAGGATGCCATCACCCAGCGGCACCTACAGCAAGTAGCTCTTGGTAAGTATGCCGCAGAGCCCTCGGGATAAAGAGGGGTCTCCTTGCAGAGTCCTCAGTAAAGGTGGGTGTACGCTGGAGGGCCCTTGGGATGAAGGGTGATGTGTGGATGAACTTTCTCGTCAGGACCACCCGCTCACAAACAATGACATGGAGACTTTTAACTGTGAAAGTTAGGGTTTAGCTTAGTCTTGCCCCTAACTCATTCTTATAACTCATATTAACCCGTGTTTTTAATCTCCGTTCTTTCACGTGGCTCAGTTACCTTTACTCTGCACTGCCCATCCTGCTTCCCCTGCATCTGACTGGAGACTCCACCTCTCCTCTTCCCAGAGCTCTCTGTCCACAAGTCCCACCTGTACCTCCTGCCTAGCAATTGGCCATTTAGCTTTTTATTAAACCAACCACAGTGACACACTTCACACAGTATAAAGGAATATTCCACAGCAGGGGTGTATGCTGCAGGTCCATTGTAATAAATGGGGAATGGCCCAAGCTAGTCCAGATAAATGACTCTGGAAATTGAAGGAAGGCAAGGATCGGAGTCCGTGTACCTCCTCTGGTGACTGCGCTTCTATCTTCTTCCTTCCTCTCCCAAGCTTTCCCATCCCACCCCAGCCTGAACCCTGCCACTCAAAGTGCTGGTCTGAGTCTTCTAAAGGTGGACTAACCAATCCTAAACATAGCAGCCTATCGAGAAAACAGCGACCCATCCGTGCCTGTGGTTTTCTGGGCACCAGCTCTTTTCATATTCACAAGAGGCCAGGGCGTCCTCCGGATGGGGAGAACACAGATGTTTGCGTTCACGTGGCTGCTGCTTGCCGGAATGAAGTGATGGCCCCAGGTCTCTCTGAGCATGCCCATGATTCCTAACCTACAGCAATGGCTGACTCACTTCAGTGCACTGAGGATGTCAATGGTCAACCCACATGGACATAGTCCAAGGGGCCTCCTCCTGCGCCTTCAGTGGCAGACAAAGGCAGAAAGTGTCCCTTTTGATATGAGACTCAAGAAAGTCACCTGGAGGATAGTGTCACTCTCCAGAAGGCAGGTAGAACAGATCTCTGGTAAAACGACCTCACTTTCTTCCCAGGACTCAACCACTAGTGTTCCAAACACCCCACACACCTTATGATAGCCTGGGTCCTGCAGTGACTCACAAGTAAAGAAACCCAGTGCCCAGGGCTAGTGGAAGGGAAGTAACACCTAAAACTGTGATGAGCGTGACCCAAATCAGTAATAATAATGATCGTGTGAAATGACAACTGCTGAGTCGAAATGTCAGGACATGTATGCCCAGGCCACCTACCTAGCTGTGAGTGTCCCACTGCCAGCCTTGGCAGGGTCCCACTCTGCACTCCATCCCCAGGGACTTGGTACACCTCGAGTTGACATTCTTCCGGTGCCTTCAGCCTCGGGGAACCATCGAAAGGAAGGACAGCCCCTGTTATAAAAACACGCCAGTTGACCTGGTCATGTGCCCTTCCCTGTGTTCACCCTGGGCGTGTCACCGTTGCAGAGTCATCCCTCCTGTCCCTCACACAGGGTCCTTCTCTAGCTTTCACACTGCTGACTCACTACAAGTAGCGCCAGAGTGGAAATGCCAGTCAACACAGCGGTGATTGTCACTTTCAAGTCCATGGCAGGCAAAGCATGACCATTGCCGTCCAGAGATGCTCCGTCCTGTCCTCTCTGCTGCCCAGCCCAGAACCTCCCAGGTCTGGTCCTCCCCACTGGGACAGGCACCCTGAGGGCCTTTCTGCACGTTCTCAGAAAGCATGCGCCTTAATTCCTCTGCCTGCCTCCCTATACCGCACAGGGTTAGGGTCAGCCGGGCCAGATGTCCTGAGGCAGCCATCAGCAAGCTTCAAAGGAAAGGCTCTGGGGCAGAAGTCTAATTAAGAGCTTCAGGAAGACCCATGTATTTCAAGAGCATATTACCCTAATTAGTGATGAGGTGTTAACTTCTCCCAGCTGCCACTTTAGGGACTTGACTCCAGGTGTCTGTCCAGGAGCCTTAGGTGTCTGTCTAATGGCTGCGGCCCCTGGTGACCCCAGAACCGAAGGGGTTCTTGCCTGTTTAGGAGGCTTTGTCCTCTGCAGCTGGTTCTTGTATCAAAGGCTAGGACGGACGACTTCAGAGTAGCCTCTGGATGCTGGTGTAGTCTGTGGTCTGCGGCACGTCCTGTCATTTGGGTTTCTAGTGCAAGAATTAGGCAGCGGCCCGCCAGGAAGGGTCACCTTCTCCGTCTTTGGTTTGTGCTCTCTTTGCCTCGCCCTTCATTTCAGAGCTGCCCCACTGTCTTGTGTGTGTCCCTGGGTTTCTACGGAGGGCAGTTGAGTTACTGGTTGGGAATACCCTGGGAACCAAATCTAAGCAGGGAAGGTTGGCTCAGACATTCGGGATAAGAACACACCTCTATGTGCAAAACAGATCAGTGTCCTTGGAAATTCATATGGAGACATCCCCATATCCCAAGGAGCATAGATTTAGGGGTGACGTGAGAGGCGCCGTTTGGAAGAGATCATTGCCTCGATGAGGGAAAGCCAGGGTGTGCTGGAGCTGGCTCGAATGTCACAAGAGCTGTCTGGTGACGTGTCGGGAATATGGGGTGCTGCTGTTCAACACAGCTGATGTGGAAATGTCACAAGATGTCGAATGTCACAAGAGCTGTCTGGTGACGTGTCGGGAATATGGGGTGCTGCTGTTCAACACAGCTGATGTGGAAAATCAAATTATGTAAGTTTACAGTTGCATTATATTTAAAACAAAGCAGCAAACCCTTAAATTTCATTCTTTGCTAATTATAATGTGTGCTTTTACAGTTATCTTGGCCATCATACCTCGGGAGTGGAGGGGGGTGGAAGGAGGTGAAGGGGGGTGGAGGGAGGTGGAGGGAGATGGGGACTTAGTCTGCACAGTGCACGTTTCTCTGTCTTTCCTCAAGTCCACCCTTTGACACCACACAGCAACTTAAAGTCAGCTGTGGTGGGAGAGTTTGCATCAAAGGAACGGGCAAGTCTTCTAAACAAGGGCTCCCCCGCCCCCACGTAGCTGCTTTTGCTGGCACAGCACTGACATACAGACAAGCACCCCATGAGGCCAGCTGTGTGTGTGTGTGTGTGTGTGTGTGTGTGTGTGTGCACGCGCACATAAACCTGTACTCCGCGTCGTTGTCTCCTCCCCCTCCTGACTACAAATACAGATTATGGCCTCTTTTTAAACCTGTCCAACCATATCCAGGAACTATATCCAGCCTCTGTCCTTTGGAAAACCAGTGGCCAAGCAAACACATGAAGATTTGGCACATGGTAGGACAGCATGGAGCCCTGTGAGCCCCCTGGGTGTGGCAGCCTGAGAGATCCAGGGGTGGCCTTGAGGAGACACGACAGTGACCTCTTGTAAGAATATTGACGTGGATTAGGGGAACACTGGCTCCCGCGTGTTGGCTCGCGAGTGAATGCCATGGAGTCTTTTTCACACAGGTATTACTCGGGAGTGAACGCCATGGAGTCTTTTTCACACAGGTATTACTCGGGAGTGAACGCCATGGAGTCTTTTTCACACAGGTATTACTTGGAGAGTTGAGTGTGGATACAGCTGTGTTGTCCTTGCTGCCTGGATGGTACAGTGGCCGATGCCTGTGTCTCTGAGGAGTTTCACCACCTGTGTCTCTGTGTATTTTCTTTAATACTCACAAAAGCCCCAGGAGGTGAATTCTTCTCTAGCCTTCAGATTCAAAGAGGTGGGATAACCAGCCAATGCAGTTTGCTTTTACCGTGGACCTGATAAACAATGGCCATGTTCGGGCAGCCTGCTCTGTTCTTGGAACCCCAGCCCAGGCTTTACTGGGCTGGTCTCCACGTTACAGCTAAGACCCGAGGTGGTTAGTGGTTATAGATGCATAACCAGACAGCCTGGTTGATTCAGGCCCTGTCAGCTGCCACACAGCACTTCCCTGCACACTGGGCCTGGCATCCTGGTGTCCATACAGGGGCACAGAACTAAAGCCTGCCCTCCCAGAGTCTCCAGTCTAAGTAGAAAAAGAGGATGAGTACTAAGAGGTCGGGTTTGAATTGTCAGAGTCAGGGCTGCCTATGTCTCCATCACTGTCCTTTCCCATGCATGCACAGAGCTAGCTCAGCCTTAACCCCCTCCAGGAAGACTCCCCTGGCCTCTTCCCCACCCTCACCCCAGCTGGTCTTGTTTTCCTCAGTCTTGTGTGTTTCTGAACTCATCAGCCTCATTTTATAATGACTAATAATTTCCAAGCTATTGTCCACATTAAAACATGAACTCCTTGAAAGCTGGGTGTGGAGGGATTCAGTTTTGTGTCCCCAGCAGTCAGCATAAGCAGTAAACAGGCCAGATCAATGGGCCAATGAATGCTTCCCCAGACGGCTTCCAGACTCACACATCTTGCAAAAGTACAATGAGACATTTGAACATAAAATAAAATAAGCCCATTTAAAAGAAGCAGAAGGAGTAAGTGCTTTTGGACCCCACGGCTGAGCAAATTATACACACAGGCAATAAATTTGGCTCTCCCTTGTCTAGCCGCAGAACGGAAAAAAAAGAAGCACCCAGAATTCCTGAGTTTTCATTTTCTGACAGCAGGGAGCACACTAACTAATTTATCTGCAGAAATAGAATTTCTTCCTGGAACTAAACACAAGGCAGAATTTATCGTGTGGATCTTCATGTAAAGGACACCTAGTGACACCAGAAATGATGTCTTCAACAGCAGTTTTATAAAGGACATCCCGGTGTTGCTCAGCCCAATGATTCTCGTATCGACCCTCCATAAAAGCGAGAGGTCTGACATTAAAGCATAACTCACGGGGAATGTTCATGTGAGCAGCAGGGTAACAGGATCCAGGTACCTGCATTCTGACAGTCAGAGGGGCTATAAAGCGAGGGCCTTCCACAGGGAACGCGCCCGCTGAGGCCACGCCTCTCTTCTTGAGCAACAGTATTCTGTGAAGGTCTAGGTCACATTCCACTCAGGATCAAAACTCTAAAAGAACTGTGGTTGGAACTTAAAAAATGCAAGACACTCCTAAAGGTAGTGAGAAGTGTGTCAGGTAAGAACAGCCCCACAGCTTTGGGACATAGCACCTGGAATGGTGTCTGGTGCCCGTCCCGAGACCTTAGGACAGGGCTGAATGAGAAGAGCTGCCAGGACCCAGAACCAAGAAGACAATATGGTGTAGACTAAGGTTGAAGGTTTGGTGTGAGTATGTGTGAGTGTGAGTGAGTGTGTGAGGTGTGAGTGTGTGGTGTGTGAGTGTGAGAGTGTGTAGTGTGAGTGCGAGTGTGTAGTGTGTGTGAGTGTGTGTGTGAGAGTGTGTGTGTGAGAGAGTGTGTGTGAATGTGTAGTGTGTGTGAGTGTGTGTGTGAGTGTGTGGGGTATGAGTGTGTGGTATGAGTGAGAGTGTGTGTGAGTGTTTGGGGTGTGAGTGTGTAGTGTGTGAGTGTGAGAGTGTGTGAGTGTGTAGTGTGTGTAGTGTGTGTGGTGTGTGTGAGAGTGTGTGTGTGAGTGTGTAGTGTGTATGAGTGTGTAGTGTGTGTGTAAGTGTGTAGTGTGTGAGTGTGTTGTGTGTGTTGCACACTATGCCCTGAGTTGGGCCTGCTCCTCCCCAAGCCAGCTTTGCTTTCCCCACCAGCTTTGCTCAGGCCCTGGGGAATTTTCTGGTTGTCTGGACCCACCTGAGTGACCCTGTCAGGGACATCCCTGGAGGAGCTGACACAGTCCAGGAAGCCCATGAAGACGAGACTCCACCAGAACTGCCTGGTCCTTGGGAGAGGTGACACTCGGTTGCTTTGGTCCATCATTGCCCCAAGAGAGTCACAGACTGGGGCAGAGCCAGCCCATCAGAGAAAGAAGGGGGAGAGGGCACAGCAGTCCCACACTTACCTTCAGCCCTGTGGAAGCAGCTCCCCACCAGTGTGGTGGGCATGCCTCAGCCACTGTTTCTCTGAAGACGCATGCCCTGGCAAGTCTAAAGACATCGCAGATCCCGTAAATTCTCCTCCTCCAGGTCCTTCTCCACATGCCCCACCCCCGCCTTGCCATCCTCAGCAACAACAGAGGCCCTTGGATTGTCACCAGCCTGGTGTGTGCTCTTGAAGGTGACTCCGCAAGCCCCACATAGGGCCTTAAGGAAGTTAAAAGGTCTCCTGGCTGTCCCCTGCCTTCCTAAAGCTCTTCTTTCAAGAGGGTTGCTTCCTCAAGAAACTCCTGCAGTGACCTCTTGTGGCTCCTTGCTCTTCAGAGAGGCTGCACTCCAGCAGCTCATCCGGGCGCCACAAGCTGAGAGAAGTACGGAGACAAGGCATGCTCACATACTCTCCAGGCCTCACTGAGTGTGACTGAGGGTTGACACTACTGAGCCCACAGTCGCAGAGAAGACCCACTGCCTGAAGCAATGAACAGCTTACCAGCAGTGTGGCAGTGGACTCTTAGGGACCAAGGGAGGAGGTGCACCCCTCAGGACCACCGGTAACAGTGGGCAGAGCCAGCGTGCAAACAGCAGGGTCCTGGGATGGTCCCCAAGCCCATCAGGGTCCCAGGGTGGTCCCCAGGCCCAATTCAGAACAAACCCAACTTGTTAACTGTTAAGTTTGTATCTGAAGGAAGTGCCACAGATTTCACAGGACTTCTGCCAGTGACGTTTGTGAAAACGCTCCCAAGTTAGACAGTCCACACGGCCCTTCCCGAGTCGCCCCTGCCCTGCACATCCTCTATGAAGTGACGATTCAGTCTTCCTCCCATTACGTGGAGCATCTCTGTGCTAGTTTTGCTGTTGCTGCGATAAAACACCATGTCCAAAGCAACTTGGGAAGGAGATTTAATCACCCACAGATTAAAATCCGTAATCAAAGGAGACCAGGGCACGAGCTCAAGCTAGGATCCTAACGGCAGAAACTGAAGTAAACACCATGCGGAAACTCTGCTTCCTGGTTTGCTTCCTATGGCTTGTTCAACCTGCCCAGGGTGGCCCTGCCCACACGTGCTGGGCGCTTCCACAGGTCAGTCTAAGAGGTACCTCTTCTCAGATGATGCCAGCTTGCGTCAAGGTGACAAAAGCCCACGCAACCCATCTGTTTCTTCCACACCCAGCCCAGTGATGAGCACACTGCGCTGGGTCCCCACAGCGTCTGTTGGTATACCAGTGAGATGTATAGCATTACAGATTTGCCTTACAAATGTGCCGCCGGGCAGTGTGGATCCCGTTTCCATCTGTAAAATGAGATGTTTGTACCAGCACCTAGCACAGCCGCTGAGACATAGCTGCATTCCCTGAGCTTCAGCATCTCTCAAAGGGAAGACACTCATCCTGGGTGCTGGCCAGGGCTCTCAGGACAGAGGAGTAAGCCATTGGAGGCCGATACACAGGAGGAGGCTGGTTAGGAGGGCCTGGTTAGGAAGGCAGAGGAGTCCCGTGACTGCGGTCCCTGGGCAAGCAGGAGGCTCAGGAAAGCAGAGTGCTCTGGTACCATCCCAACCTGAATGCTGCAGACCAGGGAGAGACACCAGTGCTGTGAGCTCTGGTCTAAGTTTTCACCCCTGAGAACCACAAGCTCTGATGAGCATGGGAAGATGATTGATGCTTCCTTCAAAGCACAGAGGCCAAGCTAGCCTGATGGACTCAGTGATGCCTATCCACACTGATGAGAATCAGTTCACGTGGGAACACTGTCACAAATTCACAGGGAAATGATATTTGACAAACTCTGTGGGCATCCCTTAGCCCAGTCAAACTGGCCATCTCACCCCTGGATCAGAAGCAGGACAAGAAGCATGGAACCTCTGCAATCTTGTGAGCTTGGCCTGTCAGCCCTCCTGAGCATCCCTTTCCTGGTCCCTAGGGGACAGACAGCGTGTGCTCCAGAAATGGCCTGCATCTCAAGTGACACATGTGTGATAGGCACAGACACAGCAGATGCTCAGCAAATCAAAATGAGCTGTGACAGTGGTGGCAGTGGGCACAGCCCCTCACACTGAGCCAAGAATGGCTCGGAGCTGTCAACACCAGTGCCACCACTGTCAAAGCTGGTCAAGTCACCACATCTGCTCACTGACACCACTCTGCTTCCTTGCAGAAATGCTCCGAGCCTCAGGAATGGCTGTCTTGTCCTCTGAGCACTGTGCTGCTCATGACAGAGCTGACAGTTACCAGTGCCACTCATATGTGAGCATTTGGGTTAATGAGACATTTAACATCTAGAAGACAAAACACTAGCCTCTTGACTTCATCTTCTAGCATAAAACATGCTACAGCTGGCTCCTCCATATGTCTATTCCTGCCCTTGTACATAAAAACAAAAAATCCCCATTTGTGATGGACAGATCCAGGCCCAAGAATCCCCAACCCATGTGTCGTGGAGCTGGGAAAAACTTTCTCAATATTCCCAAAGAACTGATGAAAATATTCACATCTCTTCAGGAAACCATGGGGAAGCTGTTTTGAAAAGCCAGGTACTTACCCAAAACATGCGATTAGAAGTGGGCAGCAGTAACTTTCCACAGAGCAGGGTCTGTTCAGGGGGAGGGAAAGGAAGTGGGGAGAGAGAGATCAAAAAAGAGACAGATGTAAGGTAGAGGGAGCGAGGGGGCAGAGGACAAGAGAAGCAGGGGTGTGAGTCGTGTGGTTAAGAGAAGCAGGGGTGTGAGTCGTGTGGTTAAACTCTGTACAGTGGTTTGGGGTGGTCTGGTAGCATTGAGGACCCGCAAACTGCTTGCTCCTCCGAGGAATGTGCCCACAGATGATGTAACAGATGAGTCCAGGAAGATGCTCGTCTCAGCACTGTTCTCACTGGAAAGAGACAAACAAGCCAGCCAACAAAACTGAAGGCTTAGAGGCCCCCAGTTGGGCAACCGAGAAACTGGTGCACTGCTCCAGTGAAAGCTGGAGTAAAAACGCAAGCACTAGGACCACCTGAGCTATGCGAGCACTCAGATGTGCAGCAGTGACGGAGAGCGAGGGCGTTGCTGAGGAAAGCAGACCGTGTGGCGAAGCCGAGCTCAGAAGCGGTGTCCTTTTGTGTAACTACAATCTTTCAGTGCTATTCATTAGTGGACAGTGGGAGGGGTTTACATCCCATCCCATGCCTGAAACATGTCTGGGTGTACCGTGCCTCAGACCTGTATGAAGGAGTCCTGTGCAAAATCTTCCTAGCTCAAGAAACTGCTTTGTTATTTTTTCCAGTCTTTGTATGTGTATATCTGTATGCATGTATATTACATGCCTGTGTGTGAGCAGGCACACGCTTGCTACAGTACATGCCACAGTGCATTTGTGTGAGGGCAGAGGACAATCTCAGGTGTTGGGTCTCATCTGTCTACCTGGTTTGATACAAGGTCTCTTGTTTGCTGCTACACTCACCAGGCTAGCTCATCCACACAGTCACAGGCTAGCTCATCCACGCAGTCACAGGCTAGCTCATCCATGCAGTCACAGGCTAGCTCATCCATGCAGTCACAGGCTAGCTCATCCATGCAGTCACAGGCTAGCTCATCCATGCAGTCACCAGGCTAGCTCATCCATGCAGTTACCAGGCTAGCTCATCCTGGGCTAGCTCATCCATAAGCTTCCAAGGATCCTGCTGTCTCAGCTTCCCAATCACTGCAGGAGTGTTGGGTTTAAAGGTGTGCGCTACCACATTTGACTTTCTGTGGTTCTGGGCACTTGGACTCAGGTCCTCACACGTATGTAGCATGTGCTATACTCGCTTGAGTCATTCCCCAGCCCTGTTCTTTTTAAAATTAGATCTTTGAGAATTTAACAACGTTTTGACAATATTCACCCTCCCCCCTCCTCCCAGACATACCCAACTGTATAACCTTCTCTTTTCTTTTTCCCACCCGTTGCATGTGTGGCCTTATCTCTCTGTGGTCCTTAGGGGACATAAACACACACAGTGAGACACGGAACCATGAAGAGGAGGATGGTGGCATGCATCAGAATCCTGACATCTGTGGGCAGATGTGGGGGAGAGTGGATGCTGGCGGCTGCTAAAGGCTCCCACGCACTCTGTAACGGTTTACTTAGAAATGAGAATGGAAACAACCATATCAAATTATTTAGAGTCTTCCAGAGATAGAAGTGGCACAGGCCATGCTTTCAGCGTCCTTAAAATGATCTCTGGTGATCCACAGCTCAGTGGGGTTAGGCTCCCAGGGTTCGGAACTCAAACAGAAATTACTGTTTCTGTGGAATCACCATGATGGTTGACTTGATAAGGAGAGGGTCCCATCTTATTCAAATTCATCTTAATTCTCTTCAATGTGGCTATGTCCAGATCACCTCTCTTAAAGCATAAATGGATGAGTTCTCGTTTTTTGTCTCCAAGCATGTGGTCATTTCTAGTGGACTTAATAGCTGTGAATAGCATGCCCAGCCTGTCAAACAGTGCAGGAGAATATACACATGAATACCACTATCTTGTTCATTCTCTCTCTCTCTCTCTCTCTCTCTCTCTCTCTCTCTCTCTCTCTCTCTCTCTCTGCTCTCGCTCTCGCTCTCGCTCTCGCTCTCGCTCTCATGCTTACAGGAGATCTTTCTTCTATATCTCAACCAGAAATTGACTGATTCCACAATTGGTCCGTGACTGTTCATCACAAAACAGCCAGTTAAAATGGGCCACTGTATGTTTAGCTACAGTTCTAGTAATTTGAATTTCCCACCAAGATGAGACTTCTCTCTCTTAAGCCAAGAAAGGCCAACTGTGTCTGTGACTAGCTTCTCTCACTCTAATTCCTTTACTTGCTCCATCTGTTAAGGCTCCACCTCCCAAGAAGGGGTTGGGAAGGTCAGTTTGCATAGACGCCTCCTATCTGCTACTGTTGTACCATGACTTTGACTCTTCCTCCTTTGGAGCCTCTAGAGTTCCTCTGCCATGCATCCTTGACTTGAGGGTGTGCACTCATTTGGGCAGTGCACCTGATACAGCCAGGGGTCGTGGAAAGATGTAGATAGCAGTATTCGTATTAGGAATTGTGAAGATTAAATTAATTTAGGCCTATTCATGAAGTATAGGTGAGTATAGCAAAGGCACAAGGGCCGACACAGCACCCCAGAGATACTAAAAACAACAAGGCAGGAGGTGTTGTCAGCCCGAGGCCCAGGGGCTACAAAGATTGAGCAGTAACTGGAACATAAAGACGGGAGGCGGGGATATGCATAGAGACCTCAGCGTCTATCCCAGCGGAAGCTTGAATGTGACAGTTGAGTCTTGACCCTGCATAGACATCTCCTCCTTGGCTGTCTTGACTTCTGTCTTCTCCCTCCCTGCAGTCGCCTACTAATGACCACCATTGCCTGATCCTCGGCAGGATACCAGGCTAAGGAATCCACCTTTATACGGCCAGTTCCCCAGGGTGGAAGGGAGGGGCACAAGGGGTGAGTTGGAGAAGTGGATGGAAGAGAAACAGCTGTGGACAGCGGTGCTCTACTCCTTTACTTCTCCTGGGGTCCCTTACCCCAGGGAGCCTTGTTGAAAATGACCTTGGTCTTGTGGAGTGTGCTTGAAGATCTTGGGGTGTGCTGGAACCAGCTCACATAAGTTCATTGGCTCCCAATCTGTACATCTCTTCCCAGCTCCAGATTCAGAAACAGCATGTGTGTCTTGAAATCACCCGTGACTCGAGTGCTCACTTGTCACTCAGGCACACTTGGACATGGGGTTCCCACCAAGCTTCCTACTCGTCTCTTCCAAGCCCCACTTGCTGGGGAAGAGCGCGCAACTCCATACACAGTTCCCTCCATTAAAAGGGAGAGGTGGACTGGAGGAAAATGTCTGGTTGTTGTTGTTTGGCTTTTTGAGACAGGGTTTCTCTGTGCAGCAACCCTGACTGTCCTGGAACTTGCTTTGTAGACCAGGCTGGCCTTGAACTCACAAAGATCCACCTGCCTCTGCCTCCTGAGTGCTGGGATTAAAGGTGTGCTCCACCACTACCTGGCTTGGAAAATGCCTAGTTCTTTATTTTCAAAGTTTCTCCCCAGGGCATCGGCTCTGACCCTTGTCCGAGGTTGCATGGGAGTCTGGGCTGTTTGGCCAACCCTTGCCCTCTTGATGATGTACCAGCTCTGCAGTGTGGTCTACCTTGGAGCTCGTCGGTGGCTCCAGTGTGTGATAAGTGATTGCCGAATAAACCAAAGTAACAACGGATAGCTTCGTTAAGAGTCCCCAGCTCAAGTCCTAAAATCCATTAAACTTCCTGGCAAAGCCAGTCAAGGGATTGGCCAATGCCAGTGCCATTCATATCTTCATAAGAGAGAAGGCCTGAATCACTCTCTGGCATAGGCAACTACACTGCCCAAAGACCTGCAATTCCTGCCAACATGGCAGCCATGCTGGCTGGGTCCAGCTGGGAAAGACGTAACAGGTTCTCAGGATGTCCAGTTCTTACTTATTTCTTCCCAGGAAGCCACTCTGACACACCCATATGGTAACTATGGTTCATGAATCTGAAAGGGCGGGAGAGAGTGTTTTTAAAATTTATTTTTATTATTTTTAATTATGTGCATGCATGTGTCTCCGTGTGAGGGTATGCGTACCTGCGTGCAGTGTCCAAGGAGGCCAGCAGGGGGTGTCTAGAGTTAGAGGCACTTTGAGCTCAGAACTGAATCAGGTCATTTGAGAGAGCAGTGTGTGCACCTGGAGGGGGATTAGAAGATACACAGGGGATTAGAAGGATCGTGGAGACATGACGGATGTGGACAGAGGGTCATGGGTAGATTAGAGAACTGTGGAAAGATGTGAGTATAAAGGTCTGTGAACAGATGTGAGTGGGAGGGATCTCCTGGTTGGGCAGGGAGGACCATGAAGCCAAGCTCAAACAATTATGAAGAATGCCCTTCCTGAGTATGGAGCATTCCAGGGTCTCTCTCTTGAGCTGATTCAGTACTCTGCCCCTCTCTGTGGCCCACCAACTCAGCGACATGATGAGGAACAGAAGGGTACCACCCCAGGCACCAGCAGCCCAGGGTAAGAGAGGAAAATTGTTCACACAGGTAAAGACTAGGAGGGGCTGTCTGGCTGTGATATTTTCTTCCCAAGACAGACAATTGTGCTTGCATTAAAGTGTCACCTTTCTCCTCTCAAAGACCATCTGTTCTCCTGAGGGATGACAGGCAGTGTGTGCAGGGGATATGGGGCAAGGATGGGGGTATCCCAGGAACTGCCAGGCATGTGTCCACAGACCTCTCCATCACGGCTGCAGTCCAGGCATGCCCTGTGCAGCCAAGGGACTCCACAAAGCCAATACCAGGATGGATAATGGCACCGAGTATGATGAGTCCAGTTGACAGTAAATGTGAGCCATTACACAGGAAATGGCCTGACTGGGCAGCCAGATACTTGCTGACCGCTGGTGACTGAGCCACACTGCACCATCAATCTCCATAAGAGCAGACAACAACAGAGCCCACTGCCTCCTCCTGTGCTGAGCCCTGACCAGGTGACCACTATGTCAGACCCCACAGCCTCTGCTCTACGGAAGCCCAGAGGGTCCCTCTCAGCTTCACAACGTGGTTGGAATCGTCGGTGTTGCCTGTGTGGGTGCCTCTAGTATGGTCAAGGAGATGGACAGGTTGCTCTCAGGAGCGGCCTGAGAGGGGAAGTTGCACATGCCCAGTGGGAGCTCAGCACACACAGGCTGCTGCTCTTCAGTTAGTAAAGGGTGGTCTTCACAAGCCGGTACCTGGGAAGAGACAAAGCCTTCATTTTGGCCCTGCTGCAGATCTGAGCCTTTCATGGGAAAAGGCACCGCCCTCACCCACTTGGAGTGAGTCTAAACGAACTTCCACGAGCCTCCTGTGGCTCCCTTATTCCCAGAATTGCTTACAGCCCCAGCTTGGAGACTAGCCAGAGACAGAGATGGGTTCAGGCCCAGCGCTGCTGATCAGCATCGTCCCCCAAGGAGACCACGCCCCTCCTCAAGGCTGAGTCCCATCTAGAACAGGAGCAGACGTCATGAGATGACACCTGTGAGGGGCAGGCGCAGCCACAGGCGGAGAGCGTTACACAGATTCTGCCAAGCGCCTAACGAAGGCCACGTCAGGCGGCTCTGACCTCATGGAGCGTGCGTTTTCATTGCTGCGAAACCCTGAGCGCCCGTCCCCTCATCACAGTGGCCCTCGGTGTCTGCAGGGCTAGCCAGGGTGGCCGTGAGGACATCCTGCCTCCCACACACACCTCCGAAACTCCTGTGCAGGCGCCAGCAGTGGAAAGGGCCCAAAGCCTTAGCCGGCTCCTTAACAAGGGGTGGCGTGGGGATCTCCAGGGGGCATGCTGACAAATCCAAACCCAGCAGGTCTGGATCGGGGCCCAGCTGCTGCTGTGCTGACAAGCCCCGTAAGTGATTTCAATGAGCACCCCAGTCGAGAGCCCCCGAAGCAGAGAAATAAGACTTTGTACAGTCCAGGCATCAGATAACTGTGTAGTGTGGGGAGTCGTGGAGAAGTGGGGAGCGGCTGGAGACCTCCCGAGCAGAACCAGCTCAGGCAGAAGGGCCCATATCTTGGCTGGCATCCCAGCAATGGAGGATTGAGTTCCCCCGCCCTCTAGCTTCCTGGTTTGCTAGGTAGGGCTTCTTCCCTGTGTGACACCCAGATAGAAGCCACCAGGGGAAAGCTGAATCCTTTCTTCTTGGTGTTTCTGTGTTGCTTTGGAGCCGTCTGCTCATTATTGTGACCTCACAGGTCACTCGGGGCTAACCCCTCCTGTGCTGCTGTCCCAGCCAGGATCCCGTCTTTGAAAGAAAGGCTCCCCCTGCACCCCTGTCAGGTGACTGGGGTTCTGTCCATGGCCAGGGGCCCAATGAGAGCAGAGACCTACAGGCCCAGGTGCCCTCTGTCCTGCTGTCTGTCCTTGCTCAGGTCTTCTCTCGCCTCCATTTGACTTCTTGGCCCAGGCTTCTCCTCACAGGGCTGGCTCCTGGCTCCCGGTGGCTCACAATGCTGTCCACAAAACAGACATCGCCTTTGGCCTCAAGCCCATCCAGGACAATGGGGGTAACTTGTGTCTCGGGGATGCTGCGCCTTCATCCTGGCTGCCCGAGGTCACGAGTCCCAGCCCTCTTTCCCAGACCTTTTCAACAAGTTTGGAGAATCCTGGCACCACCCCGCTTAGCAGCTCTCCACTGCAGAAGGACCGTCTCAGAGCAGCTGGAAGCAAGCTCAAGCCACCCCTCCCGCTGTGCTCCACTCAGCTCCCATGCGTCTCAATGCCATGGCCTGTGGTGTGGGGCCAGCCACACTCTGCCTCAGTTTCCGGTTGTTCTTTGCCTCATGCGCTGGCTGCTCTAGGCGCACGGGCCTGCTCGTTGATCCTCATAGGCACTAAGAAGGCCCGTGCCCTGAGTCCTTCACGTGCTTCTCAGTCCCCTAACTTATCCAGCTCTCTGCCCCGTCGCCCCTCCTCCAAGAGTCACCCTCCTTGTCACTCCAGGCACTTTGTATTTTGTCCAGCGCTGTCCTCCAGCCTTCTGTACTATGCTGAAGACCTAACGTCGTTGCTGTTGACGGAGGTTCATCTTCATCACTAGAACTAACCCTTCTGGAATAGGGCGGGCTGTAGTCAACACTAGAGAACATTTCTTAGGGCTAGTGAGAGGACTCAGTAGGTAAAGGCACTGACAAGCTCAGAGAAGCAACAAAGTTGTCCTCTGACCTTCACATGCACCATGGCAGGTGCACACACACACACACACACACACACACAGTCACTCACACTCTCACACATTCTCACACTCACACTTTCACACACACTCACACACTCTCACACTCTCACATACTCACACACACACAGACACACATTCTCACACACATATACACTCACACACTCTCACCTACTCACACACACTCACACACTCTCACGCACACACTCTCACACACACTCACACTTACACTCACACACACTTATTAAGCAAGTGAAGGAGGGACTGAGCTGCAGGTAGCCCCGTGGCATTGCACACTTCCCCTAGCCATGCCGATCCTTGGTCCACTCGGCAGAACAGTAGAACCCGCTGTGGTGGCGATGATGGAGGCACACATTGACCTGAACTCAAGGCTGCACCAGCACTAGCCGACATTAGCCTTCTATTCTTGAGTCAGACACATTCAGAATGGTCCCCTGCACCTGTGGCTCCTGGACATCACAGACACGGGCAGTGCAGCCACAGAAACCACCATGCACCATGGAGTGAGGCAGGGCCATGAGTGCCTGGTGGGACTGAGCCCCTCACCTCCCTCCTCACGCTCACAGCCCTTGATGCTGCCTGCCACACAACGCCAGAGCCCTTCCTTCATCCACCTGCAGCCTCTCTGCCGGTGCCTGGACCCCAGCCATCGCTCCGGAGCAGGCTGTCTCTGTATCCCTCGTGTGCCCTTGGTTTGCCCTTGGTCAAAGGTGTAAAAAGGAAGATGAGGCAGAGTTCTGTGTCATTGAGCCACAAGACAGATGGGTCCCGAACTCCTAGGTTAGGAAGTGTCCTGACCACTTAAACGCTCACTGTCCCTGGTGCTAATACACCACCTTCCGTGTTTCTCATCTGCCATTATTCAAGGACAGGGCCGTCAAATAAACGGGGAATCCAGTGTGTCCTGTACACAGCCTCTAACAAGGCTCCAGGGAAAGATGCAGGAAACAGGAAGGCCCCACCGCTAAAGCGCCCTATGCCTGTGACTTGGAGGTCATGGAGGATCACGGGTAACAAAGACCAGCATTCGGGCTCGTGAGGCTGATAAAATGTTCCTACAGGATGACAGTGTCATCTTCAGCTGGCATGACAGAAGATGCCTGCTCACCTAGCACAAGGAAGGAAGGGTAATTGGTTCCGCGAAGATGAAAGACACACTAGTAACCATTAGCATATGTGACCATGTGTCGTCAGTCGGGCAGGGAGGAGGGAAAGAAGAGCGTAGCCCCCGGCAGATGGGGGCTGTCTGCAGGGCAGTGCCGCGCTGCGTCAGGGTCCACTGGGACCACTTATGGAAGGCGTGGAGGCTTAGCAGAGGCTCACACAGGCCGTGACGGAGAGAGCGGGCATCTGCCTCCTTCACACCCCAGCTTTGCCCTTCCTAGCTGCCATTCTCATCTGTGTTGTTCACGGACCCCCCAGATGTGAAGTCTAACTGCAGGGAGTTGCTAGTGCCTTCCAAGCATGGTTCCACTAAGGGCATGGTGGTGCACGGAGGACCACGTGCCTAGTGAACTTGGCAGGACATTTCAGAGAGAGGACTTCAAAAAATGTCCAGCGTTAGTAACCCACCTGCTGCAGAAATAGACTGGATTACTTGGGGTTTCTGGAGGGTAGTTCTGTCCGAACCAGGGTGTCCGTTAGCCCCAGCTGGCTTGAATCTCAATATGCAACCTGGGGTGGCCTCAAGCTTTTAACCTTTCTGCCTCAGTCTCTAAATGATGGGATTAGGGAGACATGCCACCACGTCCAACTGAGAACACACTGTGTGCGCGTGCATGCGTGCGTGCGCGCGTGTGTGCATGTGTGTATGTGTGTGTCATTTGTGTGTGTACGAATGTGGGCAGGTGCATGCACAGCACCACATGGAGGTGGAGGCTGGGGTCGAACTTGCCTTTGAGGCAGGGTCCCTCTCGTCGCTCGCTGCTGTGGCTGGACACGAGCTTCCATCCGGCCCCAGGACGCACACCACACACCAGCCTCACGTGCCTCTGAGGATTCAGGTCCTCTGCTTTCGGGCCAAGTGTTTTATACAGACTCATGTCACCTCCGTTGACGGATTAGCCTGAAAACCTCGGTCTCATATGGAGACGGAGAACAAGAGCTGAGGTTCTGATCCCGGCAGACAGCCCGTGCAGGCACAGGAAGGGGGTCAGAGCCGTGCCCTCTTCTTGGCCTAGAAAGGGCCCTTTCCCTAGTGCAGAAATGCGGGTTGCCTCTTCCCTATGGACCCCAGAGGACAAGAGTGCAGGGGAGAGGAGGGGAGGTGGACTAATCCCCTGCAGCAGCTGAACACAGAGGAGGGAGGTTTGAAGCCAAGCTCAGGCTGCCACCCAGAGGCTCCTGAAGGAACTCCCAGGACCCCTTCCTCTCTGGATGTCCTTGAACTGTTACTGGCCACCTCACATTTTTCTTCTGCCTTCCTTCCTTGCTGTAACCCACTGTCATCTTTGTTCTCCAGGAATCTCAGAGAACACAGCCACACCCTCCATGCCTGACCCCCAGGAAGAGAAACTGCGCTCACAGCTGGAGGAGGAGAAGACTAGGTAAGCTGACGGCTGTCTCTTGCTTGTTTGTTGTCACATGCATTCTGACCCCAGCCCTTACCCCCAGGTCTACCTGGAGCCCCCCCCAGGGCCTCCATCTTCCCCTTAGGAAATGGGTCCAGCCTGGAACCTCAAACAGCAGGAGAGGTGAGGAGTCGCTTCAGCAAGGCCTGGGAGGGGAGGCTGCTGGATGGGGAGGCACCTTGTCCACATGGTTCTCATCCTGTGGGTTGTGACACATATCAGGTATCGTGCATACCAGAGATTTACTTTATGACAGTAGCAAAATTACAGTTCTGACATCGCAACAAGGTAATTTTATGGTTGGGGTCACCACAGCATGAGGTCACAGCATGAGGGTCACAGCGTTAGGCAGGTTGAGAACCACTGCTCTGAAAGAACTGTGGTGTGCCTCACTCCACAGCCCACAGCGTCATCAAAGCTTATCCCGGGGCCCAAAGTGACTTTACTTACAGTGTGACGAGATGCAGGCTTCACTGGCCAGGCCCATTCATTCCTTTCTCCTCTGTGCCGTGGCTGGGACTTGGAAGTCTAGAACAAGTCACCTTCCTGCCTCAAGCTGCTGATGGCATCACTGCAGCCATTCCCAACACAAGCACGCACGCACACACAGAGGCATTTATGTACACGCACATGCAGGTACACACACATGCATGTACAGGCACATGCACACATGCATACACGCAGGCACACACATGCATACACGCAGGCACACACACACACTCACCTGAGCAATGCCAGCACCCAGCGCTGCACCCCCTCACAGTGTCCCAGCAAAGGCTACGTGTGACCCACACCTGTGTGCTGTCATCCACACTGGCATTCCCTCAGTTGTCCATCTGTCCTCATGTATTAGTGCTTCTCTTGTTGCCATGAAAAGCAACTGCAAACACAGCTCACGGGAGGAGTTGTTTCTACTCCCTGTCTAAGGGTGCCGTCCATCATGGCAGGGAAGGCACGGGCAGGAACACCAGGCTGCTGGTTTCACGGAGATGGATGCTGGTGCTCAGCTTGCCCAATCTTTTTATTCCATCCAGACTTCAAGTCCACGTGGTGGATATCTGCCCTGCCCAGTGAAAGCTCTCTGGCGACGCCCTCGTAGGCACCGGCAGAGGTGTGTCTCCTAGGTGACTCAGAATCTAGCCTCGCTGACAGTGAGGGTCAACTTCACACTTGTCCTGAGTACATGCCCAGTGAAAGGGAGTTCTCATTCTTGCAGAAGATCCCCAAGTGCCTACTGACAAAAAAATGACCCGCTTTGTTCTCTCTGATGGGCTCAATACCTGGTGCCATGTTCTAGCCTTGGCAGACGCCTTTGGCCCCACTTCTGAGCACCAGGGCAGTTCTGGCAGGCCTCTGAGGCCTGTTTCACTTACAGCGTCCTCCTGTGCGGGTGACTTCAGGGCATCAGCACACTGCAGCTGCTCTCCCTCTGTAGGTACAAAACCACGTTCCTGCGCCTGAAGGCCCTCAAGGTGGAGATCGAACACCTGCAGCTGCTCATGGACAAAGCCAAAGTGAAGCTGCAGAAGGAGTTCCAAGTCTGGTGGGCCGAGGAGGCTAGCAACCTGCAGGTAGGCACGCTGCAGAGCATCCGGATGCGAGGGCTCCAAACAGCAGGCCTGTGTGCGCTGTGCCTGGCTCAAAAAACCAGTGTGCGCTGCGCCTGGCTCAAAAAACCAGTGCTCACCCGAGTGCCAGGAACACACGGCAGTGCTCACCCGAGTGCCAGGAACACACGGCAGTGCTCACCCGAGTGACAGGAACACACGTCAGGAGTTCAGCGCCTCCTGCTCCAGAGCCTCGGACAGCCTGACCATGGGAGACGACTCCAAAACCGCGGCTGTGTCTCCGTTGCTTCATCTGAGATACTGTGGAGATGGCATTCGGCGTTGTTCTCCCTTTCTTCCTTCCCTTCCCTACTCGTTTGTTCTTCCTCTTTGAGGCGGTGTCTCTCTATGTAGACCAGGCTAGCCTTGAACTCAGACATCTTCCTTCTTCTGCCTCCTGAGTGCTGGAAGCAATGGCATATGCCACTATACCTGCCTATTATTTCTCTTACTACAGAGCCATACACACCTGCATATTGGTTCTAGAAATTTTAGAAAAACACAAAGAGAAAAGTAGAGATCACTTTTATTTCATCACGTAGGGAGAGCCAGTATTAACAGGCTGGCTTATGACAGCTTGCATTCTTTTTCCCCCTGATATACACCATGAATGGGGTTTTCATCATTTTGATGGAGCAGGGGTGTGTGCGTGCGCGGGACGTGGCGGGGATTTGTTGCTTTAGGGTTTGTGGTACCAGGACTGAAGCCCAGAATCTCAGGCATGCTGGCCAAGTATCTACCATTGAGATACATTCTACTGGTTTCCAAGCCTCACGCTGGCCTTGTGTTTTTAACTGTTTAGAATGACTCTTTTTTCAGATCCTAGTTTTGTAATGTCCTTTCCAACTGTCACTGTTTCCATCATGTGAATATACTCTAGACAGTTTAGTCAATCTGTTCTTGAATATTCAGGAGGTTTCTGGTTTTCTTCACTGAAGACATATCTGTAGATGATTTTTGCATATTCCCCAGACGAAGCCCTAGAAAGTCTCTGTGATGTTGTGAAGGCTAAAATAACCTGCTAAAATGTATCAGTAAAAAAAAATCCCTGCTTCCTGTTTGCCCCGTGAAACCCCTGCATATGGCGGGATGGAAGTGAGGAGGTCACAGTGTCGCATCTCCCTTGGAGAGTCTGTCCCAGGCTCACCCCTCCCTGTAGGGACAATGGAACTGAGAGGCAGAAGAGGTGTGTGCCCCTGGGCACCCAGACAAGCACTGACCAGAACATCACTACAGGCCACGGCAGCGGCAGCACTTAGGAGGCAGAGGCAGGAAGACTGTGAATTCAGGCCCAGCCTGGGCCACACACGGAGCTTTTATATGTATTATGGAAATCAGTGTTATGGTTCCTCAGCAGACAGAAATGAAAACACCAGCATTACCCAGGTATGCTACCCCTGGATGAAGGAATCTGAGCACACAGCAGAAATACGTGTGCATCCTTCTGAGCTGTGCTGTCCACAATAGCCCTTGTAGGCGCCCATCAACAGCCAGAAGACAAAAGGTGGTGTGTGAATGCAGCGGAGTTCTAGTCAGCCATGAGGAAGAATGAAATTGTTCCCTTTGTAGGAAGATGGGTGAAGCTGGAGATAATTGCTCAATAGGGGAAACTTGGGAAGATAAACACTGCACACGTTTCTCATATGTGCAACCTAGATTTGCACATACATGTGGTGCAGGTGTGTGACATGATAGTAATGGGGGATGATGTGGAGAATGCTCTGGGACACACCTAGTGTGAGGAGAAAACTCTCTCCCGGAAGTTGTACTCTGACACACACACACACACACACTCTCTCATTCACTCTCACACATAAAACAGTAAATAAGTTGATAAATGAATTAAAAATCAACAATAATAAATTCATGCATTACCAGATCATATGACAATACTATAAAAATAGTTCATTAAAATTAAATACACAGATGCCGGGTGGTGGTGGCGCACACCTTTAATCCCAGCACTCAGGAGGCAGAGGCAGGAGGATCTCTGTGAGTTCGAGGCCAGTCTGGTCTACAAAGCTACACAGAGAAACCCTGTCTCGAAAAAACAACAACAACAAAAAAGTACACAGGAAAAGAAAGAAAATTAAATAGTCTGAGATACAGCTAACAAAATAATTTTAAAAGAAAGCTACGTAATAAAATATGCACTTTCTTTTGTAGATATGTATGGTTACCAGTGAAGTATTGCCAGCATTTATCATGATTTCAGAGTCACAATGAACACAGTATTTCAATATCTCTGTACCAGCCATGGTGATATGACAATGTGTGTGGTTTGGTTGGTTACCAAGTCACAGGGACCATTGCTGTCATTTATTAATCTCAGGAATAAGTTAGGGGAGATGAAGATGGAGTTGGTTTCCATGCATGTCCACAATGACCCCGGTCTCTGTTGGCACTCTGGGTGCAAAACCATCCCTGGAGTTCATCTGGGAGTGAGGCCTTCGGCCAGGGGAGCCCAGCACAGGACAGTAGACAAGGGTCACAGAATGTGACTGCAGAAGAGTTCACACAAGGCTGGCGGATGCCCATTGCCCATTAGCTACATAGACTGTGAAAGCCAAGGTGCTTGGCTCCATGTGCTTCCTGCCACCCAGGGTGTTGTCGCTGAAACAAAGGAGGCCAGATGGTGACAGCAGAGATGACAGATACCCTGCCACAGGGAAGCCAATGCCACTCAGCTGTGGGTCATTTCATAGCCCTCCCTGTAAAAGTGTCCTAGGTGGACTGGAGCAGACCGAGGGAGGTGGCGAGTGTTGGGTGATGCCTTCCCCGAGTGGCAGGAGCCAGTGGAACAGCCTGGCAGCAGCTCCTTGCAGACTCACCAGGCCCATGGGTCCAGGGAGGCTCACGGGTGTTCAGGGAAACATGAGGAGTGTTCAGGGAGGCTCACGGGGTGTTCAGGGAGACATGAGGGGTGTTCAGGGAGACTCACAGGGTGTTGTGGGAGACTCAGTCACTGCTAACCCAGCCTTGCTCTCTGGGGTCATGGAGACATGCAGAGGTCAGTGCTCCAGATGTGCTCCTTGGCTCCATCAGAGGGTCTTAGGGACAAGGATTTCCTGAGAATTGCTGGATGACACTGTACTCTCCTCTTTCTACATGAAAAAAAATAATATATGCTCCATTTGAGGACCTGCGGGCACAGAAAATAAGCCAGACCTTACTAATAATGTCTAAATCCAAAGACAGTACTTCAGTGAACAAAACTTGTCATAACTATGTCTAGATTTAATTTTGTCATGTACATCGTGCATACTGACGTCCCCCTTGACAATGACATCAACAGTCTGGAGAAATGGCTTCGTGGTTAAGAGCACTTCCTGTTCTTCCAAAGGGCCCGAGTTAGGTTCCCAGCACCCAAACTGGGTGACTCACAACTGCCTGTAATTCCAGCTCCCAGGAACCTCTTCTGGTCCTCAAATTCACACACATATAAATAAAGGAGTTAAAAAGAATAGAAAGGGTGTTTTAAAGAATACATCAAGGGGTTGGGGTGCAGCTCAGCGGTAGAACACTTGCCTCGTCACCCTGAGAGCCCAGTTCCAGCCCCAAGGCTGCAGGATAGAAGACAAGAGTTACATCAAGAACATCACACCATGAGCTTAAGCTAACTTACAAAACGCTTTCTTGAGCCAACAGGTAAACTCCCCAGCCATGAATCCCCAGGAGCGCCTGAAGCCAGTTTGCCAGCAGGACCAGCCACAGCTTCTCTCCAAGAAAAGGTCAGGAAAGAACCATGAACTGAGTCGGGGGTCCAGGAAAGGCTCCCGTGGTCTGGGAGGATGGACTGCCTTTGCTGTTTAATTAGTTGTAGGCCCCAGGCTTGTAGCCTTAGAGTCCATTTAGTGCACACCCCTCAGACCCTCACTCTGACGGCCAAGTCAGTGCACCCAATCACCATGTAAGGAAGGAAACTGGCCAACTGTGTGAGCCCTAGTCCTGCCACCTGAGGAGGAAGAAGGGGTTGGTGTGAGCAGGAGGGGCATGGTTAACATCCCTTGTCCTAGAGAAGATTCAGAAGATACATGGGTAAGCTGCGGATGCCTCCCACGTGGGTGCATGAGTTGCAAATGCCTATACCACCAGCTCCAACAGAGCTCCTGTCCTCTGGTTCATTCTCTGTGGCGGAAAAATCCAATGGTGACTGCATGTCTCTGCACACCATGCTCTGGTCTCTCACTAGTCAACGAACACGGTGGCAGTCTCTGATTGGCACCTCCTGCCACCTACCCCTGCTAGGCCAGAGGAGGGGACAGCATGAGTGAGGCATCCATCTCTGCCACCCGGGGCCATCAAACCTTTGGGTTGAAGGACACCAAGATCCTGTGTCAGGAGTCTGAAATGAAGCTTCTTAAAAAGATACCAGGAAGCAGGCGAGATGTCAGAGGTTAAGAGCACTGGCTGTTCTTAGAGACGACCCAGGTTTGGTTCCCAGCACCCACACGGTGGCTCACAGCCATCTGGAGCTCTCGTCAAGGGCATCCGATGCCTTCTTTTGATCTCCAAGGGCAACACACATGCATGCAGCAAACTTTGATACATTCAGGCAAAACACTCATACAAAAAATGAAAACAAATAAATATATCTAACAATTAATAAGTGAAAGTAAGATGTCAGAGGCAGGCAGTATGGCTCAGTGGGTAAAGGCTCTGCAACAGAGCCTTATGACCCCTGATTTGAATCCACATGGTGGAAGGAGAGGACCACCTCCTGCAGGTTGTTCTCCGCCCCTCACATGCATGCATGCCGTGCACACACTCACACACAAATAAACGATAAAATAAAAAATGAAAGGGCTCTGTTAAGAAATGTGCTCAAACCAGAGGATGTTTGCCGAGCTCACACTGCCTAAGATACACGCAGGACACTTTGTGTGCAGCGATAAAAAAATGGATGGCACTGGGTGGTGGTGGCACACGCCTTTAATCCCAGCACTCGGGAGGCAGAGGCAGGCGGATCTCTATGAGTTCGAGACCAGCCTGGTCTACCGAGCGAGTTCCAGGACATGGTCCAAAACAATACAGAGAAACCCTGTCTCGAAAAAACCAAAAAAAAAAAAAAAACCCAAGAAGAAGGAGGAGGAGGAGGAGGAGGAGGAGGAGGAGGAGGAGGAGGAGGAGGAGGAGGAGGAGGAGGAGGAGGAGGAGGAGGAGGAGGAGGAGGAGGAGGAGGAGGAGGAGGAGGAGGAGGAGGAGGAGGAAGAAGAAGAAGAAGAAGAAGAAGAAGAAGAAGAAGAAGAAGAAGAAGAAGAAGAAGAAGAAGAAGAAGAATGGCCCAAGCAGCTTTAGAAAACAAAACAATGATCATCGGAGCTCCATAGTGAGGCCTGTCACATATACTAATGGTGGCACCCCAGAGCTAGGGAACCCCTTAGGAACTAGGGAGTCCTTTCCCTCCTCCAGACTTCACACGGTGCCCCCCTCTTGCCTGGATTGCATGAGGGAACAGACCAGGCAGCTGGCCTCTACAGGAGCCTCTGTCTGCAGCTGTCTGCCTGGTGTGGTCACATCCTTCCGCCCCGCTGCTGACTCGGCCCTCAGCACCCTGGCATCCGTGAACTTGCCCTGGCCTCTGGAGAAAGACAGAGTGAGAAAGGGCTGTTTGAGAGCCAATGGCATATTCCTTCAGTTCACAATTGCTTCCAAACCGCCCTTGGCCTGCCGTGAGGGTGGCACCTGCAGGAGGAAACCCCTCCTTCCCTTCCCAAGGCTCGCTCCAACCACCCTAGAAGCTCTGAGACATGGCAGCCTTTCTCCCAAGAAGGATGTGCAGAGCCTGACACCTTCTGGCTGTCTCTGGTCCTGCAGCACCCCAAGTCAGACCCAGCACAGAGGAGCTCGTTCTCTTCCCTAGGGTTCCAGAGAGAAACTTTAGACAGCTAGGGAATGAGCGTGGGGTGTCAGTAGGGTTTGGGAACGACACTCTCTGGCTTCCCCTCCTGTTTATTTGGCTCATGGTCGGGAGCCTGTGGAGACAGCCCCATGGAAAGGGGACCGCCCTGTCTTCATGTCTGAGGTGGGACAGCAAAATGTTGGCTGTAGGCGCTAGCCAAACTCATCTGTGGGAAAGCAAGCTGTGGGCCTAAGCCAGAGCTCACCTGTCTGTCACCCTGGCCCGCCTCCCAGCCTGAGTGCCTCCAGCTATAAAATGAAGGTGTTCACTACGTGACTAAAGTCCCATTTGCCTCTGACACCACTCTTCACCGGACCATCCCAAGGTACAGAAGAGGCTCCGAAGTTCCCATAGGAGAGCGCACTGCAGGAATAAAGAGCAGCCTTCCTGTCCCCTCACAGGGGGAATGTGGGGCTCTTGCTGGGCAAGAAGCACACACCAGACGGTGACGCTAACTGGGCCTAAACACATCTGGTGAGCTGCCGGGTGTGAGTGCTCCCTCGGTGGGCATGCAGTGGTCACCATGAGTGTTGTCTGGCACTCCCCCGGAAACAGGGAAAGGACGTGTCCTAAATCCCGGGTGTGCTCCTAGTGGCTCTGGTCTCACCTGCCGAGTTACAGTTTCACCCAAGGAGGAGCCAGCGCCCACCCACACATGATGTGCGTTACTCTCTGAGGCTCTTTGAGAAGCCCGAAACCCCTTTTTTTATTAACATTAATTCCAGTTTCCCTCACTGCCCTCCTCCTGCTCCTCCCTCCCCCGTTTGCTCCTCAGAGAGCAAACTCCCGTGGGGAGTCAACCAACTCTGTCCCATCGCCACACTGAGGCAGGACCAAGGCCCTACCCCGTGTCTAGGCTGAGCCCATAGGATATGGGCTCCAAAAAGCCAGTTCATGACTAGGGATAGATCCTGGTCCCACTGCCAGTGGCCCTACAAACTGCCCAAGCCACCCACTGCCACCTGCACTCAGGGAGTCTAGTTAGGTCCTAAGCAGGTCCCCCAACTGTCAGTCTAGACTCAGTGAGCTCCCACTAGCTCAGGTCAGCTAGTTGCTGTGGTTTTCCCCATCCTGGACCCTCTGCTCCTCCCTCCCTTTGAGTGGACTCAGGGAGCTCGGTCCGGTGGAGAGTTGTGGATCGCTGCGTGTGGAGAAGCCCACCCCTCTTACCCTCCAGTGGCAGGCCTTTCTTTCACACATCTGCTAACGCTGCCTCATAGCCTGGTTAGTCCTGAAGTTCTTTTCTGAGTCTGTGTCCCTGAAGGTCTAACGCCCCGGGCCGCTGAGGGTGCCAGCATGGGGCTGTGCCTCTGTCCCTCACTGCTGGCAAAGGGGCACAGTGTCACAGAGCGCTGCCTGATGGCCTGGCTGTAGACACTGTCCACAAATGACACTTGTGGCCATTGCAGCCATTGTGTGCTGTCCTCTTCTCTGGGCCAGCAGTGAAAATCATGGGGGGCTGGGGGGTCAGACTGTCGTCCAGTCTCTCAGGTTGCTGTTACAGATGCCAGCATCCCAGTGGCTCGTTGGGTGGGTGGGTTGGTTGGCGGCTGGCTTTTCTGGTATCGGAGCGTACCCAGCATCTTGGGTGTGCCAGGTAAGCCTTCAGCTGCGGTAACATGGTCCACACGCATTTGTCCTTCTGTTTGTCACAGTGCTCAAGGCTGGGAAGTTGAAGATGTCGTTGGCAGTCTGGATGTCGGGTAAGGGCCATGCCCCTCCCACCGCGCCAGGGTCAGGAAGCACTCATGTGTCTTTTGGAAAATTGCTAATCCCTGTCTCAGGATCGTGCCTCGTGACCTCATCACCGCCCAAAGGGGCTGTGTGCACCACGCTAGGGCCTGTGGATTCTGTAGCACAGAGATGTAGCACATCTTGCTGGCGGCTCCCTTCCTAGTGTGTAGACACCTCCTTTCTGTGGTGTACAGACAGTGTTCTAGTCTGTCTGCCTCTCACAAGGGCACTGATTCCATTATGAGGGCTGGACCCACAAGGGGCTCATCTGCCCAGTCACCTCCCCAAGGCCCACCTCCTGATGTCATCATTCTGGGAATTGTGACCGTGGAGGGGACGCACACCCCGAGTCTCTCCTAGGCACTTCCCCATGTCTTCTTGCTTCTGTTGGTTTGGTTTTGCAGTGATGGGAATTCCAGAAGAATCCTCCCCTCCCCGTGTCCCAGTCAGCACAGCCAAGGACCCAGTGGCTCCGGGACCCAGCTGCAAGACAGGTGTGTAGGTCTCCCCTAATACTGTGACAGTCCCTACAGGGGGCACGGGGAGCCATAGGGTCTGTGTCCCCAGCCACCTGAGGGCCTCTTGTCCAATTCCTGTAGGCAGAACCTGGGACTGACCCCTGCCCAGGTACCGGGAAGTCCCCCAGACCTTCTCTTGCATTCTCACTCTCAAAGCTGGGGGCATTTTCTCCAGCACCAAGCTCCCCCTTCCCATCCCCTGGTATACATATAAGATGCACCAGGTAAGTTGGCACACACTTTAGTCCCAGCATTTGGGGGACAGAGGAAGGTGAATCTCTGAGTTTGAGGCCAGCCTGGTCTGCCAGAGCCCTTTGCCCCAAGAGAGCTAACCCGCCTCCCCAGAAGGCTGGGGCCCTGATCAGGGTAACTTGTGACCGTCTCCCTTCTTATCCTCTCATCCCAGACTAACTTACTCAAACTAACTTCTCCGTTGTCACTCAACATAGATTTGACATCTTGATGATGTCTTCCCTTTACCCACACACTACTTGTCCCCAAGACGAAGACTGCTATTCTCTCTTTCAGATCACAACCATATTTAGCCAAAGTGCTACTATTAATAAGCTACATTTCCCAGCACCCTTTGCAGCCACGAGGCCAATGAAATTTGTAAGCAGAAGAGTTGTGTGAAATTTCCAAAAGCTCTCCTGTTAAAGGGAGGGGTCCTGGCCCCTTCCCCTTCCTTCCCCGGCTTAGAGAACCCCTGGTTCTGCCTGTCTCATGCCTCGTGCTGTGTTCCTGTAGGAAGGTGGATGGGGCGCAGCGGGGACAGGAAGTAGTTAGAGCAAAGACCACAAGGCTGGAAGGAGTCAGTTCATTGGAGTAGCAGGAAGAAACCAGCCAGAGCACAGGGGACCCAGGAAGCCATGGGGCGGGGTCAGAGCCCTGGGGACCCAGGAAGCCATGGGGCGGGGTTTGAACTCTACTCGGGAGTGATATGAAGGGGGAATCATGGCCAATGAAAGACTTGTGAGGCCTTCACATAGAGGAAGGAGAAAGCTGGGGGTCAGACGAAAACCACGTGACCAAAACCAGAAAAGCAGGCTCAGTGGGTGAAGGCACATGCTGCACACTTGTGATGGCCTGAGTTTGGTCCCCAGAATTCATGGTAGGAGAGAACTGTCTGCCTCAAGTTATCCTCTGACTACACACGCAAACACACGCAAACACACGCACACACACGCACACACATGCAAACACACACAGACACACGCAAACACACGCAAACACACACACAGAGACACACACAGAGACACGTATACACACACACACAGAGACAGACACACAGAGACACGTGTACACATGCACACAGAGACAGACACACAGAGACACGTATACACATGCACACAGAGACACACACACAGAGACACGTATACACATGCACACAGAGACACACACACAGAGACACGTATACACACACACACAGAGACAGACACACAGAGACACGTATACACATGCACACAGAGACAGACACACAGAGACACGTATACACACACACACAGAGACAGACACACAGAGACAGACACACAGAGACACGTATACACATGCACACAGAGACACACACAGAGACACGTATACACACACACACAGAGACAGACACACAGAGACACGTATACACATGCACACAGAGACAGACACACAGAGACACGTATACACACACACACAGAGACAGACACACAGAGACAGACACACAGAGACACGTATACACATGCACACAGAGACACACACAGAGACACGTATACACACACACACAGAGACCACAGGCAAAGACATACACACAGAGAGACAGGCACATGTTTAAATGTTTAAAAGTCAAAATTAAGCAAAGTAGGAAATCACTGTGGAGAGGCATCATCCAGCTATGGCGTGTAGTGACTTGTGACATGTGTTTATCTTCAGTGTCCCCGAAAGGCCAATGTCATCCATCCCTCTCACTGGGGACAGCCAGACCGATTCTGACATCCTGGCATTCATCAAGGCCAGACAGAGCGTTCTGCAGAAGAAATGTAAGTCCACAGCGCCTGGACCGCCTCCAAGGCCCAGCTGTCCCTATTCTTGTGTCCCGTGCTTGGGGGCGGGGGGCTGGAGCAAGCAGGAAGCTGCAAGGGAAGGAGGCATCTCCTGGGCCTGCAGGCCTGCAGCCACAGCGTGGCCTCAGTCGCCTCCTGTGAGCTGGCCCTGCTTCTCCAAGCCCCAGGGGCAGCTGTGTGGGTGGCGGGCCAGGGCACTCCTGCTGCACCTGGACAGCCTCCTTCCCATTCCAGACGCTGGCTTTGTTCTCTGTCCCCTGTAGACATCCCGCTCCTCCTGCCCAACCTTCTCTAAACAGGAAGGGGCTGAGGGCAGTGTGGTAACTCATTGAAGCCCTGGCTAGAAACTTTCCTCTCCTTGGCACACAGCTCTTGCCAAGGAGCTGCGGATGTAAACACCACTTGAAGACCCAGGGCTGGGGACACTGTGTCAGTCATGAAGGAAATACCTGTCCCGCAGCAGGAGAGCGGAAGGCCTTTCCTGACTGGCCTGCTCGCTTGGCAGCTAACCATCTTTAACATGGACAAGCCTTTTTCATTCCCAGACATCCACAGGAACAAGGCCAGACCCCCTACCCTACACTTGGGTTTAGTCTTAGCCTCATTCCAGTATTCCAAATATTTAACATTGTCTTGGCTTGTCAAAAGCTGCCACCCTCCTTGGTGATATGTCCGTCTGGCCATGTTCCATGGCTGTAATGAAATGTTGAAGGCTGGGGTAACATGGTAAACAAGAGTGGTCACATGATCCCGTGAAGCCCCTCTGCTCTACTCAGAACCTCACGGCGATGGGGGTAAGAGGGAGGGCCACACGGTGGGACCGGAACCCAGCAAGGGATGCAGGGCTCGGGGTTCTTTTCTTTTTCTTTCTTTCTTTTTTTTTTTTTTAGTTTGTTTTTGTTTTTCTGTAACTTTGGAGTCTGTCCTGGAACTTAACTCTGTAGACCAGGCTGGCCTTGAACTCACAGAGATTCGCTTGTCTCTGCCTCCCGAGTGCTGGGATTAAAGGCGGGCAAAACCTCAGGCGTCTGCTGTTACCTGAGGACCTCCCAATAGACCTCACCTCCTACTGGTCCCACCTTCCAGTCTCACCACATGGAGAACCAAGCCTGGTGAGCACCCTCAAACCACAGACAACATAAAAGGAGAAGGCCCTGGATCTATGGCTAACACCTTGCCCTGGTGGATGCTGCACTCTCTCAGCTTCCCTGCTGCCTGTCTGTGGCTGAGAAGGAATCAGTTTGCACGTGGATGGAGCCCTGGAGCTGACGGAAACTGTCAGCCTCACACCAAACAACCAGACTGTCGCTGGATGCCCACTGTGTGAGCTCCAGGAGCAGCAGCATGGGTCCCCCATGCAGCAGTGGTGGACAGGAGCCATTTTATGTATTTTATGTTAGTCAGGCATGTGTGGGAGGAGGAAGACAGCGAAAGAGAGACACAGGGCAGCCATGCGGGCGGGAGGGGGGAGCTGGGACAGCTGCAGAAAGGCGGGAGGCCAGGAGGAGGCTGTGCTGCTGAGCGGAGGCTGAAGATGAGCTTGCCGTGGACAGGACTTTGCTGTGGAAAGAAGCCCACAGTGTGATAGAAGAGGAGTGTGTCTGTCACCTTCCTGTTGATGTGACAAAGCACTGAGTAAGATGACTTTAAGGAAAAGGAGTCCTCTCTGGGCCCATGGTGTCAGAACTGCCAGTCTGTGGTGACAGGAAGGACAGAGAGGAAGGACTCACAGAATGGAGCCAGAGTGAGCAGAAGGGTACAAGGCTTTCTCCGTTTTCCCTAACACCTAACACTGAATAGAGCCACCTCCAGTCAGGGCAGGAGCCACCTCCAGTCAGGGCAGGATCCACCTCCAGTCAGGGCAGGATCCACCTCCAGTCAGGGCAGTTCTTCCCTCCTTGTTAATCCCCTCAGAAACTGTCACACACCAAGAAATGTGATTTACTGACTTCTTAGGCACTTTTCAATCCAATCAAGTTGACCGTTAAAATTAACTGCCACAGGGGGACCAGTTAAGTGAGAGGCAATAATGTACGGTAGACATAAGATGGGCAAGAAAGGCCCTTACCAGCCCTCCCCAAATAGCCTGCAGAAGTCAACCATCATTCCTCCCCTCAAGAGCCTACAAGTGAGGCAGTGCTTCTACGTTACGTTGCAGCCACTTTTGTAATAAGACAAATGTCATCAGCTCTCAGGGAAGAAGAGATGGAAGCCCAAGGTTGGTGTCAGAGTGGTGTTTCCTGCTGGCACTGTCTCTGACATGCCAGAGAGCCACAAGAAGACTGGGCACTTTACTTCTGTTGTTTTGTTTTCGAGAAACGATTTCTCTGTGTAGCCCTGACTGTCGTAGACCTCACCTTGTAGGCCAGGCTGGCCTTGAACTCAGAGATCTGCCTCCCTAGTGTTGGGGTTAAAGGCGTGCACCCTACAGCCTGGCATGGGCACTTTGCTTAAGACATGCATCAGGGCTGGAGAGGTGGCCCCACAGGTAATGTTTGCTGCACAGACACAAGGACCCAAGTTTCATCTCCAGAACTGGTATGGACACACACACTCACGCCTCCAGTGCTGAGAAAGTGCAGACACACAGACCCCTGGGCTCTCTGGCCCGACAGCCTAGGCTAAATGAGTGTCCCATCCCTGAGGGAAACCCTGTATCAAAAGGCAAGGCGGGGCCGATGAGGAGGGTCAGCCCGTAAAGGTGTTTATGGCCAAACTTCCTGGCTTTGATCCCCAGTACCCACATGGTGGGTGGGGACAGCCAACCCACACAAGTGTCTTCTGAGCTCCACATGTGGGCCAGAGCACACACTCTAAAAATAGATGGATGGCATCTGAGTAACAACACCCAAGACTGAGATCCAGTCTCCATATGCACACATGTGCACACAGGCACACAACACACACACACACACACATACAGGCTAGTCAGCACTGCATTCTATGCTCTTGACACTTTAACGCACACAGTGGCAAGATCTGGACCCCAGAAGAGGAATCTGAGGCTTGCTACAGCTAAAGAGGCAAAGCCAAGAAGCTCTCTCCACTGAGCCACACTGTCTCGAAAGCCACAGCCAGCAAGGGCTGCTCTCTCTCTGTTGTACCTCTTGGCCTCAGGAAGAAAGGACCAGGATGGACTGAAGGGCAGAACTAACCCTTGCCCTGTCCCAGCTGGGAGTGTTTTTCTCCAAAGAGCCAGAAGCAATTCATCAAAACACACGCAAGTCCCACAATCCAGTTGTCATTCCCAAAGGAAAAAAACTTCCTGGATTCTTAGTGATCGTGCAGACTCAGGAGAAGCCATGAAGAGGGAAGACACGGGGGTCATTTCCCCCCAGGTCGGAGTCAAAGGGCCAGTAGGCTTAACCTGTCCAGACAGAGCAGATGGCCCAGGGCCCACTGCGTAGCCTTGTGTATGAAGCCCACTTATCAGGCCGGTTGTCAGGCAAACAGCAGCCAGGCCAGCACCCTCCCAGCCACAGCCAACAGCCTGCCCTGCCTGGGGCTCTCTGCTATTACTTTAGCATGCTGCCCCATTGCAGGGAGTTTGTGACTGCAGCAGGGGCAGGAACCCAGAGAGGCTTGCTGCTCTGAGCATGCACTGAGAGCCAGGATGAATGGGACTGATTTAGGGAACTATCAGCAACATGTTTAAATCCCTGCAGGGACACCTGCAGACAGGTATATGCCCGATAGGGGTGTTCATCATCCATGGAGTCAAATCCACGCTTACACTGCCAAGCATGGCTTGAACATCTGAGGAAATGAGGTTACCCCCTTTCTGCGGGCCCTTTTATAATCTTCCTTAACCCTCAAATTTGGAAGTTCCCCGGAGCGACCCCACAACCCCAAGTCCTCCTTCTCCAAGAGGTGCCAGGAAAATGCCCTATCAACAAACCTCAAGATTCTGCTTGAGAGTGCTTCCAGGGGTCAGAGTGAGAGGGAGGGAGGGAGGGAGGGAGGGAGGGAGGGAGGGAGGGAGGGAGGGAGGGAGGCAGGGAGGCAGGGAGGCAGGGAGGGAGGGAGGGAGGGAGGGAGGGAGGGAGGGAGGGAGAAAGGATTAGGAAGGACAGGACCTCTGATCAAACCATCTCTGCCATTTGTGGCCTTGGACATCATGCTATGACCCTCTGTATGTCACAGACAGTGACCACCCTTACCTGTCAGTGAGTCTCCTCAGAGATAAACTCTCTCATAACACACTGAGTACCAGAGTTGGCATCGGGGAAGGTGGCCTTGGTGATATGCTCCATCCAAGGGCATGCTGTCACCCCTGCTACTCCAGCTCCATTGCTTAACGGGGACCCGGTGTGTGCAACAGAAACGGCACCTGCATGGCTGTGTGGTAGCCTCCTGTGAGGAGCCGCGTCCCAGAGTGCTGTGGAGCATGGCTTCTTCATCCTCCTGGGCACAGCTGCGTGCTGACCCAGAGGAGTCAGGACCTTAGAGGAGTCGGGACCTTAGTTAGAGGAGTCAGGACCTTACTTAGAGGAGTCAGGACCTTAGAGGAGTCGGGACCTTAGTTAGAGGAGTCAGGACCTTAGAGGAGTCGGGACCTTAGAGGAGTCGGGACCTTAGTTAGAGGAGTCAGGACCTTAGAGGAGTCGGGACCTTAGTTAGAGGAGTCGGGACCTTAGTTAGAGGAATCAGGACTTTAGAGGAGTCGGGACCTTAGTTAGAGGAGTCGGGACCTTAGTTAGAGGAGTCAGGACCTTAGAGGAGTCGGGACCTTAGTTAGAGGAGTCAGGACCTTAGAGGAGGGAGCTGGCTCAGACTCCCTCCCGTCCTCTCCCAGGCTTCTCCTCATCCAGAGGAGACATCAGATCTAGGCCTGAGGTGGCCCCAGCTCTCAGCCACCTGTCCTTGGCCTGGAGAGACGACACTGGGAAGTTCAGCCCTGCCTGTGAACCAGCTTTCCCAGCCACCCACAGAGATTTCAGTCCCATGGGGTCTGTGGTGTGGCCTGTGGTGTCTAAAAGGCCTTGTGGCTGTTCTGGAGCTGGGTCAGGACAGGTGTGAGTACGGGGAAGGGAGCCTGTGAGGTGGCCCCTGCTGACCTGAGGCACCCAGCATCTGTGTGGTAAACGGGAAAGATAGTGGTCACAACAGTCCTTGTCCTGTACACATGCAACGGCATGTAGACACACACACTAAGTAAATCCAAAAATACTTTGAAAGGATATGTTGTGGGGGGGTCATCTCTGCTAAATTCCACAGTGTGACCTCACACACAGCGTTTTCCTCACACAGTGTGATCTCACACACAACTCTGACCTCACACAGCACTGGCCTCATACACAGCGCTGACTCACACAGTGTGGCCTCACACAGTGTGGCCTCACACACAGTGCTGGCCTCACACACAGTGCTGGCCTCACACGCAGTGCTGGCCTCACACAGTGTGGCCTCACACACAACTCTGACCTCACACACAGTGTGGCCACACACACAGTGTGACCTCACACACAGTGTGGCCTCACACACAGTGTGGCCTCACACACACTGTGACCTCACACACAGTGCTGACTCACACAGTGTGGCCTCACACACAACTCTGACCTCACACACAGTGCTGGCCTCACAGGCAGTGCTGGCCTCACACACAGTGTGGCCTCACACAGCGCTGGCCCTGCAGTACTGCGGGCAGGGACCATGCTGTCTTACTCCATTACTCCCCACATCCGGTGGGCACAGACAGAGCCCACTGTCCTCACTCCCAGTCGGCTGCAGCGTCTCCTTCACCATTCTCTCACCAACCTTACCTCAGCCTGCCTGCCCACTGAAATGTTTTAAAATGCTCTCCTCACTCCACCCGAGAGATCTCACAGTTCCCCCCTTGAACCTGCCTAATCTTTAATTATTTTTTAATTTAAATAAAAAGCAATCTTACTTTACATACCAATCCCAGGTCCCTCTCCCTCCCTTTTCCCCCCACCATCTCCCCATCCCATCCCCCATCTGCTCCTCAGAGAGGGTGAGGCCTCCCAGGGGGATCATCAAAGGCTGTCACATCATTTGGGGCAGGACCGAGGCCCTCCCCCGTGTATCTAGGCTGAGAGAGCATCCCTCCATAGGGAATGGGCTCCCAAAGCCCGTTCGTGAACTAAGGATAAATACTGGTTCCACCGCCAGCGGCACCTACCTTATTATCCAAACTTTAGGCAGATGAACTAGGAATATGCTCACACTTTTGTGTGCATGGCTGTAAATATCCTGTTCAAACACAGACTTAAAAGCTGTATGCCTACGGTGGATCCCAAGACTTATTTTAAAGTGTGTGTGTGTGCGTGCCTGCGTGTGTGTGTGTGTGTGTGTGTGTATGTGTGTGTGTGTGTGTGTGTGTGTGTGTGTGTGTGTGTGTGTGTGTGTGTAAGTAGAGGCACCCTTGGAAACCATGGGGTTGGAATGAGTGTGGGTCTGCTGAGGAATGGTTCCTTAGCAAAGAGCAAAGGAAGTTATTTCCTACAGGGTTCAGAGCTGGAATGTGGCCAGCCTCCCCACAGCACCTGTCATCCTGAGAGAGCCCCTACCCCAAGCTAATAGCACTGTCTTCTTTCAGGCCTGGGAAGCAACTGACTTTCTGATGGGAGCCCCACCCTGTTCTGCAGACAGAATGACTGATGTGAAGATGACGACCCTGACCCTCGCTAGTGACCTCAGATAGGACACAAAGCCACCCAGAGCAGATGGCAAATTTGGGACCAGAGGAGGAGAGCTGTGCTTCTGTGAGGACAGTGTCCGGGAGAGCACAGGATGGGTGGTCCTGACTGAGCTGCCAAGAAGCTGAGGCCAAGGCTGGGTTGCTGCTCACTGTCACGTTTATAAGAACCCCAGCGAGTGCAGGCCGGGTCATCCCAGGCGGTGCACCACAGGAGGGTAACAATCCAGGATCTATAACTGTCCGCCAGTCACCACCCGAGTCTACTCCCGGCTCAGAAGCCCAGGAATGGCTATGGCAGGCCAGGGAGGGCTTCAGAGCCCCAGATAAGACAGTCGAATGTAGGTACCTCAAGGGCCAGTGTCTCGACCCAGACGCTTCACCGTCACCCACTTGTCCTGCCCGCAGGGAGCTATGTATCCTTGCAGTCCGAGACTAGTGGGAAGCTCCCCAGAATTCTGCAGGCATCAGTACCTTGAGCCATCTCCCCTACCCCAAGCTGTGTGGGGTTCTGCAAAACTAAGGCCCAAACTCCCTGTCCCCACAGGGGGACCCAGTGATCCTGCCTCAGGGCCCTCCCATCCTTTCACAACCTGGCTCTGTGACTTGGACTAGGGGCATGAAGGGGAAGGAGCACAGTCAGCAGTGGCCCGTGTTGTGTTCCCAGCACAGCTACGGGGCAGGAATAGGCGCCCAGAAATGATGACAACTGAATAAAAATACCCTCTGCTCCTAGTGTGTCTGTCCCGTAAATCCAAGAACTCGTGGTCGTGAGGAGCGACAAGGCGATGACACAGTTGATGTTGTTGGGGTTTTCACTCCTCTTTAGGCATCTTGAAGCTAGGCAGGTCAGTAACATTCTTCTTCGTCACAACCTGGCTTATGTCATTAGAAGCCAGAAGCGTGGGGCGGGCCAGCCTTGCCCTTCCACGGCTGACTTCTTGGACTGCCACAGACTTTACGATGGAAAGTGTTGTGATGGCCAGAGCCTATTGTCTAGGTCCTCCCTGTGACCCTAGCACAGAGCCAGTTCTCATAAACAGTCCTCTGTGTATGAGCGGCAGAACAGGAACCCAAACCCACTTCTCAGGCTGGGGTCCCCCTTTCTACCTCTCTGTAGTTCAGCGATTTAGTCCCATGGGGTGGGGGCTGCTCCTTCCCAACCTACCCCACCCCTGGGAAAGCCTGGAGGATGGGGTAAGACCAAACAGGAGGTTCTTCAGGAGTCCACAGCATGGAAATACAGCACCACAGATGCACACTCAGGATCCTGGAGATATCATGGACCTTGCCCCTCGTGATTGGCATCAGAGACCCTGGAACACCTTGATGTGGTCCATCTTCTAGAACATGCTGAGGTCTATTGACTCTCACTCCCCACTGAGATGTTATCTGGATCCAAAGGCTTTATTAGCTGAGATGTGTGGTACTACCTCACACGGGTCATGAAACAGTCACCCAGCCTGGAGAGGGGTTGAGGAAGAGAGGAACACACCAGCCAGGGAACCCAGGCCAATGAGACACTGGCAGTCAATCTTGAGGGAGCCTCCTTAAAATCCACCAGTGGATGCTGGGGCTTTGGTGTGGACCCACCCTGGACCGCAATGTACCTGCCCCCAAAGAGCCTCTGCAAATGGGAGGAAGGAGCGTCAATGGAGCAGGGACAACAAGGAATGTCTGAGTTCAAATAGACATTAAAATGCTTTCTGGAGAGCAGCTTGGCAGTGACCCTGGTCCAATGATGGATAGAATTCAGCTGTCTGCCATCCATCCTCTCCACAGAGGGAGAGCAGGGTGGGAAAGTGTGTTCACATTCCCTGCAAAAGGAGATTTCAGATTGCTCAGCAAGTAAAGACAATTGCCACCAACCCTGATGGCTTAAGTTTGACCCACAGGACCACAAGTTATCCTCGGTTGCTATTAACCTAGTCTCTATCATTCTATTTTATCAGCAAAGACTCAGGAACCAGATCCTGCTAGCTCAGAAAGGCAGAGAAAGCGCCCAGCTCTTCCTCCGCTGCCACCTTCCCAGAGAGAGCTTTCTCCTAGCCATCTAAACAAAAACTCCTCCAAGTGACTGCCCCTCCCTCCTGCTTCCTGTGTCTCTCTCCATCCTCCTGACTTCTTCTTCTCTACGGCTTTTTGCTGTCAACTGATTGTTTGCTCCACCTCTTGACCTAAGGTCTATTTTATTTAATCCTATTTATAATATTCAAACGGAAAGCTCTTGAATTAAAGGTATGTGCTACGGCAGCTAGAAGCAGGGTTTCCAAGTAAACAATGTCCCTATATTCACAGTATGATCAAATATCCCACAACAATCCTTTAACCTCCACATGTACTCTGTGACATGCATGTCCCCACATGCCATGTGCATGCACACACACACACACACACACACACACACACTGTAACACCAATTCTTTCACTCCTGTGACGTCTTGAAATGTACTTGCTAGCTGCTGTCCTTTTAGCCCATATCCTGGAACATACAGAGAGCAAAATCAAGCTAGTCTGGAGACTTAAGTCGTAGCTTCAAATCAAGCCCAGACGCAGGGACTCCAAGACCACTTGTCATGAGACTAAACATTTCTTTCCATAAACCACTGAGGTGAGGGAATTTGTTCCCTAATGTTGTTCATGTCACTAGCTGGATGATACAGACATTAAAAATCTCGACACAGTGTGTGGCAGTTCCAATGTAGTGTTCACTCTGCCACTTCATGCTTACAGTCAAAGACATTTAGGGTCCATTGTGTCTGCTGTTTGCAGCCACGAAGCATAACAAGACCTAATTTACTCCACTGTGCATGGCTAAAACTAAGCAACATGCACAAATCAATGGCTTTTAGATCCCAGACAACAGACAGTGTAAGTCACTGAACTTCAGAAGGAGAGAGACAATTGCAGTTGTCAGCCCAAGGGGTCCCATGAAAATCCCCCACACATCACAGGCTATTTTCAAGGCCATACACATCTTACCACAACCTGATGGTGAGGCCCTATTGCTGATGACAATACTTGAACATGGAATTGTCAGGCCGGTCACCTAGAAGCTTCACCCCTACTGACTAGTGTTCATGGTGCTGGAAAGTACTCTGCATGCTATCAGAGGAGAAAGGTATCACCCAGCTGCAAACACTGATCTACAACAGTACATGCCTGCTAGAAATACTAGGTCAATAATACTACCTCAATAGTGGTACAAATGTTTCGATTGGATTTAAGGCCCACTCCATGGAATGGGACCCATGTCTGACACTGCTAAAGTGCCCAAGAATCTGAGACTAGATAAGTCATAGGAGAAAACCTACTGCTATTATTCTGCTAACGGAGCACAGCAATAAAATGACTCCCAATGACATTCTGCTATACATATAGATCAATGCCTTGCTCAACCCTCATCAGAAAAGCTGCTTCTTGCGATAGATGGGAATTAACACAGAGACCCAAAATTAGACAATGTGCAGTGGCGGGGGACCTTGGAACACTCCGTTCTTTTGTTGGTTTTGGTTTTGGTTTTTCCAGACAGGATTTCTCTATGTAGCCCTGGATGCCCTGGAACTCTCTGTAGGCCAAGCTGGCCTCGAACTCATAGAGATCACCCACCTCTGCCTCCTGAGTCCTGGGATAAAAGTTTGTGCCACCACTACCTGACTGGAGCACTCAGTGCTAAATGGGATGTATTGATCAAATCCCTCCCCTCAAGACTGAGGAATCTTGTGTGGAAGAGGAGGCAAAAAGGTTGTAAAAGCCAGAAATGCAAGCAAACATTTGGGTAGCTAGGGAGATGGAGAGGAACGGGCAGGAACTGGAAGAGGGTGCAACCCATTGTATGGAAAAGCACTATCCACTGATCCATTAAGGTCAAGCGGGGGTGTATCCCTGCAGGAGTTACAACCACAGTGGCCAGAAAGGAGACAGAGGCAGCAGTCTGTACAGGCACTATCAGAACTCTGCCATGCCCACCAGCCCTCAAAGGCTGGTTCCGCTTTAGTGGACAGTGGACATCCTTCCATCCGACCACATCTTCCTACACGAATGTCCTTCTGCACATAAGATGTTCGCTCTTGTTCAGTACAAGGGTTGGTGTCATGGCTAATCTTGGTTGCAGTCTTGACACACTTGGGGAGAATGAACTTCACCTGAGGAACTGCCTTCCTCAGGTTGACCTAAGGGCATATCTATCTGTGGGGTTTTCTTGATTTCTAATTGATGTTGGAAGGCCTAGCCCACTGTGGGTGCTGCCTTCCCAAGAAGGTGGTCCTGGCGTGTATAAGAAAGATAACTATGTAGCAAGAATCTAGTTGGTCTTAATAATAAAATCTGGGAGTCAGATATTAGGGGTGAAAGCTGAAAGATCAGAGAAGCAGAGCAGCCAGCCACTAAAACTCTCACCTCTGTGAAATCATCAGACTGAAAAGAGGCCAAGCTCCCGTCTCCTCCCACCTTACATTCCTCTCTCCTCCCAGTCAGGTCACTTCCTGTCTGTATGTACAGACCTCCAGGCAAGCTTTATTTGTTAGAGTACAAACAAGATATCACCACATAACTAAATGTAAGAAGAATCTGTGAACAAGCCAGTAAGAAGTGTCCTTCCATGGTCTCAGTTTCTGCCTCCAGGTTCCTGCCCTGAGTTCCTGCTCTGACTTCCCTTCATGGTGGACATGATGGACCTATGAACTGACATGACCCTGTCCTCCCGAGTTGGGTTTTTTTTTATCACAGCGACAGAAAGCAAGCTAACTCAGTTGGTTTCTCTGCTGCAGACCTCATCTGGTGAAGTGCACAGATAGTGAGTGGGTGAGTGCCTGCTCTCCTCACCCTCTGTGAGCAATCTGAGGTGTTCTCATTCTCCCAGGTGTCCCAGAATGGTCAAGCCCCAGGGCCCCCTGCTTACTGGCACTCTCTTCCCTGCCTCCCTCCTGAATCCTCTGCTGTGACTTCTGGGGTCACTTACCATCTCACACAACCTCAGATCTGCTCTGAGGAAGCCCAGTGCTGGCCAAGGCATCTGCTTCAGAATTGTGGGTGTGGGGGTGTTCAAATTAACTTCTCGATCTGAGGAAAATGAGGGTCTAAGCTGAGATTCAGAAGTTATGCTAGAGAAAACAGCACCTCACTCTTTCCAAAAGAAACAATAGCAATGATTGAGCAAGACCAATATTAAAGGGCTGGCATGATGGCCCAGCAGTTAAGAGCACTGGCTGCTCCTCCACGGACCCAGGTTTAATTCATACTACCCACACAGTTGCTCATAATGTCTGTAACTCTGGTCCTGGGGCATCTAACACCCTCTTCTGGCTCAGGGCATGCATACAATGCACATACATACTGCAGGGGAAGCGCTCATACACGTTCAAATAATGCAATAAATAAATCTTTTAAAAAGATCACTATCAGGTGGCTGCTTCTTTTTTGGTTGGAGGCTTCCTGGAAATCACTCCTCAGTTCCCCACATCCTCTCTGCTGATCACAGCAGGCTGGATTTCCTGAGATCAGCCTCAGATAGACAGAGACCCATAGAGACCTGTACCGTCTGCCCCACCATGGTACCACCATAAGGAGACCCCAAGGAGCCCCTAGCATCCTTACCTACAACTCGGCCCTCAGCCATTTGATGGCCCCTCCTCTCTCCACCCTTTCTCTTACAGGACACATACCTGGGGAAGAGGGACATCATCCTCTCCCCTTGGCTCCTGTTTGGAAATTCACTTCTGCTCCTCTCTGTTAACTCCATAAGCCAAGCCTGTGTTGGATGACCATGTGGGAGGCTTGTCCTTTCCTTTGTTTTAAGGGTCAGTCAGATGGAAGGCACCCTGGGCCCAGCTACTCTGTTTACTCTGGATTCTCTGGGGTTGATCTTTTTGTTTTTCTCCTTTCTTCAGAAAACCCTTTAGCACCCCCAGATATGAGACCATGACACTCTGCTCTCAGCCTGCCTGGCCATTTTACATCCATCATTATTTGATTTTGCCCTCCCACGGGGTTATAAATCATGCCTGGTGTCTAGCCTTCACCCACAGAGGAGCAATGTCCACCTAGGGAAATGCTGGCCTAGGACGTGGGACATGTGTGACCATTGTACCGTCCAGCAAGATCTCTTCCCAACAGCTCACAGGTTACAGAATAGCCAGAATACTCGATTTGTATGTGTAGGAGGAATGGAGAGAAATAGGGATGGGGAGGAAGAAAGAGAGGGTGACCCCCCCAGATGTAAACAGATGTCTGTTCACTGCAGACTGAGGACCTCACAAAGGACTCCACCAAGTCTGGTTTGGTGTGCTGATGACCAATGAGCTGACTGGGGGATTTAAAGGAGTCACCCCTGCCTGGGGGACAGCCACTGAGACGTCTGCACAGCTTGAAATCTTCTCGATTCAGCAAGCCTTTAGTGCCACTGTAATTTCCGGGGGCGGAGCTTGGGACTCCAGTAACTTTCTTGTGAACCACTCCTCCCTTCAGGAAGGCTTGGGGAGAGAGAAAGAGCTCTTCTACATGAGCTCTGAAGACCTGTGATGAGTTGTCCTCTCACATTTCACCTTTGAACTTCAATTCCTGTGGATTTGGGGGCCTTCTAGTTTTCAGAAGCCAGCTGGGCATGGTGGTGCACACCTTTAATCCCAGTCCTTGGGAGGCAGAGGCAGGGGAATCTTTGTGAGTTCAAGGCCAGCCTGGTCTAAGTAAAACCCTGTCTCAGAGAAACAAAGAGACCCCAAAAATTGTTTCCAGAGTCCCCAAAGTGGATGTGCTCCTGAGAGAGACCCCATCCTAACTAAGCCCCACTCTGGTGGAGCTTCAGAGGGGTTTGGGGCATCTCATAAAACTTGACTGTAAGATGAAGGAGGGAGAAGGAAGAGAAAGGAAGGGAAGGGGAGAGTCAGGAAAGGAAACGGGAGTCCCCTATTCTGACAGACTTTGCCACCGCTCAGCAGCATTCTCTGTCCTGGTGAAATAGGTACCACTCTTTTCCAGACCTGAAGGAGGAGGGCACCTTCAGCCTCCCTCTGACTGTCTCAAGCCTCCTTCACCCTTCTCCCTCCTGCGTGTGGTCCACGCTCTTTCTCCTCATTTCCTTCCAGTGGAGAAGCACTCCACTCCCGGTGACCTGTGTGTCCAGACTGGCGGAGGCCAGGGGCACTGGAGGCTGTCCAGTCCCTGCTGGGTGAAGAACTCTGGCTGTCAATGGATGAGTTTTTGACCCTGTACATGCTGGACTTTCCCAGAATAAAGGAAAAGGGTCAGGAGCTCCCTGCTTAAGGGTGGGACTCGGTGATTCAGGAAACTGGTTGACCACCATCATTCCATTGACCCACATCTTCAAAAATGTGAGAAAAAGCCAAGCAAGGCTAAGTTTTGTGGCCTCAGAAATACCACAAGGTCTCAGAAAAGCAGAACCAGCAGGGAAGGTTTGGGGAAAGATGGCTCCTTGGCTCTCTTCATGTTGCCTCCAAAAAGGGCAGCATCTGTTCTTGCTTTTTTCCAGTTTTTAACTTTATTTCATTTTACATTCCAACCACAGTTCTCCCTCCCACCCCTCTTCCTGCCCCCTCAACTCTTCCCACCCCCCTGAGCTCCACGCTAGCCCACCCCAGTCCACTCCTCCTCACGGGTAAGGGCTCCCATGAGGAGTCAGCATGGTCTGGCACAATAGGTGGGGCAGGGCCAGGCCCCTCTCCCATGCATTAAGGTTGAGCGTGGCATCCCACCGTGGGGAGTGGGCTCCAACAAGCTGGCTCATGTACCAGGTTTGTATCATGGTCCTACTGCCAGGGGCCCCCCAGCTGGTCCAAGCTTCAAAACTGTCTCCCACATATGGTGGGCCTAGTTTGGTCTCCTGGAGTCTCCACAGTTGTAGATCTAGAGTTCATGAGTTTCCAGGAGCTTGGTTCAGCTGTCTCTGTAGATTTCTCCATCGTGATCTTGACTTCCCTTGCTCAAATATTCCCCTCTCCCTCTCTTCGACTGAATTCCCAGAACTCAGCCAGGTTCTTGGTGGCAGATCACTGGGTCTGGTTCCATCAATTACTGGATGAGGGCTCTATGAATATAGTTGGGGTATTCATCTATCTGGTTACAGTGATACCACTCTTGGGTATATACCCAAAGGACCCTCAATCACACCACAAGGACATTTGCTCAACAATGTTCATAGCAGCATTATTCATAATAGCCAGAACCTGGAAACAACCTAGATGTTCCTCAACTAAAGAATGGATAAGGAAAATGTGGTACATTTATACAATGAAGTACTACTCAGCAGTAAGAAAAAACGATGACCTCGTGTAATGTTCAGGTAAATGGATGGAACTAGTAAAAAAAAAAATCCTGAGTGAGGTAACCCAGACTCAGAAAGACAGACACGGTATGTACTCACTTATAAGTGGATGTTAGATGTAAAGCAAAGGATAACCGGGCTACAATCCACAGCTCCAGAGAGGCTAGGTAGCAAGGAGGACCCTAAGAGGGACACATGGATCGCCCTGGGAAAGGAAATTAGATGGGGTCTATGGGCAAGCTGGGAGGAGGGGAAGCAAGGGGAGGGGAGAGGAATGAGAACAGGGGAGAAGGAGACGGTAGTTCTTGCTCTTAGTACCAGGGAGCCATGCCCCTGCCTCACCTCACTCCAATGATTCCGTGTGTTCTGTGCTGGTCCCCGCAGCAGAGGAAAACAGCTCCTGTTTCTCTCTCATGTTCATTGATAAACAATCATAAAAAGTCTCCCTGGCTTCTGTTTTCTGTAAGGATCCCCACCACTGGATGAACCAATGAACATGCTGTTCTTATTACAGAAGCAGTGGTGGTTGTTTGTCCTGACAGGCTAGCCACAGCACCACACACACACACACACACACACACACACACACACACACACACACACCACACACACACACACACACACACACACACACACACACGAGACAGAAAAGGTCTGGATTAAAGATACGTCTTCCCAACTATAAAATACAGATTAGAAGTGAATCTTCCCACTTCAAATTAAGTAACAATCTCTCACAAGTATATCCCAGTTTTGATTTTTATTTAATTTCAGATGTAGTCAGACTGACAACCAAGGACAGCCATCACAGTCCCATTTCTTCGATAGGAAATTTCCAGAATGGGGTATCTATTCGAGACAGAAAGCAGTTCCCACAGGCCAGGGATGCGGCTTGGGTGAGGAGAGCAGCTGATGAGTGAGAGAAGGCCTCTTGGAAGCGATAATTGAAGGGGGCGCGTGCAAATCTCTGGGATGTATCACAAACCATGAGCTTCCAGGTTCTAGAGGCTCCTGGAAGACAAACCTCTGCGTGTGTCTGTGAGGGGTTTCTAGACTGAGTCCACGGAGGTGGAAAGACCCCACTCACTGTGGCAATACCACCCCCATGGAGTCCCAGACTGAATAGAAAAGAAAACAAGATGAGCACCAGCATCCATGTCTCTCTGCTTCCTGACCGAGAATCCCATGTAACCTCACACTCCGGCCAGCACGCCGCCCCGTGTAGACCACACTCACACCCCTGCCAGCACGCCGCCCCGTGTAGACCACACTCACGCCCCTGCCATCACGACTCTCTGTGTAGACCACACTGACACCCCTGCCGTCACCCCTCCCCCTGCAGACAGCATGGCAGTGTCCACTTTCAGTGTGGGAGTGGTGGGAAAAGGAGCTCAGAGAAGTATGCCCACCATGTTACTCACAAATAAGATACGAAACCATCAGAGATGAGCATAGGACAGGAGGCACATATACACAAGGGATTCTACTAGTCCATAAAGAAACTTTGTGGACCTGGAGATTATCATCTCGGCAGAAATAACCCATATTCAGAAGGTGAATGCCACCTGTTTTTCTCTGTTAGCGTAATCTAGGTGTGTGTGTGTGTGTGTGTGTGTGTGTGTGTGTGTGTGTGTGTGTGTAGGAAAGAGAGAGGCCTTGAGGAAGGAAGAAGTCTTAAAAGGAGGGATGTGGAGGAGGGTGATGGAGCGCATGACATGACAGCAAAGGTGGCTGGCACTGGTTCACGGGAGGAAGGTGACAGGCGGGAGTGAGGTGTGACAGTTATTTTTATCAACCCTGCACCACTGATGTGGGAAGTCCTGTGCATTTGTCACTGTTGGCCAATAGGGAACCAAGATAGGTGGGACTAGGAGTCCAGGAGGACTCTGGGAAGGAGAAACACAGAGAGTCAAGATGTAACGCCATGGGGTAGGAAGCCCGGAACTTTTCTCTGGTAAGAGACACACTTAGATTAACAGTTACGGGGTAATTACTTAAGTCAGAGCTAGCCAGTAAGAAACAAGCAAGGCCAACAGCTTCATAATTAATACAGCATCTTATGTGTTATTTGGGACTGATGCGGCTCTGGAACCAGGCTGGCAGGAAGGCTTCTCCCAAGGAAAAGGTTTCTCTTTACACACCAACTAGAATCACTCATGGGGAGTCTTGATGAGGAAGTCTCTAGATCAGCTGGGCCAGTGGGCATGTCCCTGGGGGGTCGTCTTGATTGCTTGTTTGCACAGGAAGCTCCAGCCTACTGTGGGTGTCACCTCCCAGGTCCTGAAGAGTTTGAGGGGATCAATCAAGCAAGGCCCATGCATTTATTCTCTTCCTGCTCGTCCTTAGGTGTGACTAGGTGTTCTTTTATCACAGTGACAGAAATAAAGCTAGAACAGTAGGGGAGGGCAGTGAGGGAGAGATGAATAAGAATAAACTATAATGATGTATAAAAAAATCTATGGATAAAATTGCCATGATGAATCCCATTACTTCATAAACCAACTTTTAAAATTAATGAAAATAAATAAATTTACTAAAATAATAACAGTAGAATACACCCACCAAAGCAAACCTACATTGAGGAGACAAGCAGGCATATAGACCTGTGGAAATGTGAGGGTTTCTATTTTTTTAAATATTTTGTCTTTTACAATAAAATTTACTTAGCTCAAAATATAAGTACATATATCTCTGGAGATGGCTCAGCAGTTAAGAGCACTCCCTGCTCTACAAGAGTTTGGTTGTCAGCACCCAAGGTCAGGTGGCTCACAGGGAAAACAAGTCATCATCACGCAATTGAAGGCGTCAGCACTGGCATTGTGCTAAGAGCCACAGACATCAAAAGACTCACGGATGTAGCTCAGTTGGTAGACTGCTTGTCTATCACACACCAAAGCCCTAGGTCAGATCCCCAGCACCCCATAAACCAGCATGGTGGTCCATGCCTACAATCCCATCCCAAGAGAGGTAGAGACCAAAAGGATCAGGTAAGGGCCATCCCCAGCTACAGGCCAAGTTTGGGACCAACCTGGGCTACATGAAACCTTGTCCCAATAGAGAAAAGAAGGGATGAGAGCTGGACAGATGGCTCAGTGGTCAGGAGCCTAGCACCCACATTGGCCTGCTCACAACTGCTGGTAAGTCCAGCTTCAGGGACTCTAACACCATCTCCTGGCTTCTGTGGATGCCTGAACATGTATGGCACACATTCACTCAAACACACACACACATACATAAATAAAAGCAAGTCTTAAAAAGCAATAAGTAAATAAAGAAGTGCATCTGAGCAGTGTGCTGGGTGAACTGTTCTGCAATCTGTAAAGCTGCCGAGCCCACCACAAATACGCGCCAAAGCCCATGACCCCACATGTGAGTGAGTGAGCCACCTCAGGAACCCCAGGGGTGCAGACTAGCTTCTGTTTCCTGTCTTCTCCACACTCTTGTCTCCTGAGCCTAGCATCCTCCAGATAACCTTCTCAAGGATCTCAATTCAGACCGGCCATTGGCAGACACGATGCCACCAGGGTCCCCATACATCATCAGCACCTTGTTTCTGAGCAATGATGACGTCCGCAGTTTCCTTTGTCACCCTGGTTATTCATCCTCAGGTTCCCCCAACAGACAGGTCAACCTGTCATATAAGCTAGGCCAGTCCACACCTGAATGACACCTCCCTGCTTCCGTGTGTGAGGCTGGGATCCTTCCCGCGTGAGCACTCAGACCCAGCAGAGTGGGCCATATCTGTCTCATGGATATTCACTCGGAAGCAGCGGGTGAGGCCAGATGAGCTCAGGAGAAGGTAGGCGCCTCTGAGGGGCCAGTACACTTCGCTGCCTGCTGCTGAGCAGGGAAAGTTTAAGATCCAGAGTGGGATGGCAGGCCTGTCGCTTGCTACACTGTCCTGTCAGACTGCCCTGTTTGCATGCCACACTGTCCTGTCAGACTGCCCTGTTTGCATGCCACACTGTCCTGTCAGACTCCTCTGTTTGCATGCCACACTGTCCCGTCAGACAGCTCTGTTTGCATGTCACACTGTCCTGTCAGACTGCCCTGTTTGCATGCCACACTGTCCGGTCAGACTCCTCTGCAGCAGACACCTGTGTGGTGGAGGACAGGACGGGCAGTGGCTGGGCTCCCATCTCTTCTCCCCTCTCCCCACAGCCACCCTGACAACAGCTGTAGGATCCTAGCCACACCATGCCCTGGGCTGGGCTCTGCAGCTGATGGCGTGGCCAGGTACCGCCCTTGCTTATGACATGTTTCCGCTGCCTGCTGCTGGAGAGACAGACACTCTCCATCCAGGCAGAACTCACACGATGCTGCCTGCTGGGGAGCACGCCACTCTTCACTACACAAGTGAGCACACACTGGGTATGGGTGCTGCCAAAAGCGCGAGTTCTCAAAGTAGGGTGCATTGACCCCCAGCACCATCAACACCACCACCGCCAGCACCATCAACATCACCACCGCCGGCACCATCAACATCACCACCGCCAGCACCAGCACCAGAGAACTTATTAGGGAATCAAGTTTCCAGCCCCACTCAGACCTGCCGACTGAGGGACTGAGTGAAGCCACCCGCTGATGCTGAGGCCCTGAGACTGAGAGCAGCTACAAGATGAGATGTCAGCAGAGGGCGTCCCTGCTTCTCCAGAGTATTCCTCACCCGGTGCACACATTTCACTCAGGGGTGGCGCTTACCTCCAGGCACCCCAACATCCCAGGATTGAGCCAGAGACAGGGACACCTGGAGCCTTCTGCCTCAGCCCTGGGCTGAAGGTGGAACCAGGAATGAGCCGTGGGCAGACCGTGGCCAGGCTCACAGTAGCTCTGCAATGGAGGACAAGGATCTAGGTCTGGCTGCAGCCCAAAGGGGCCAGTGTGTAGGGCCAGGGTCTCGCTAGCAAGCATGTCCGTCAAGTCCTCGGTCCCTGACAGGGCAAGTGGAGACTGGAGAAGTGCTAGGGTTAGGGGAACCCAATTCCTGGGGAACCCACACACGGCACCATAAACGGTGCCGAGCATGGTGTCCAAACATAAACGGTGCCGAGCATGGTGTCCAAACGTAAACGGTGCCGAGCATGGTGTCCAAACGTAAACGGTGCCGAGCATGGTGTCCAAACGTAAACGGTGCCGAGCATGGTGTCCAAACGTAAACGGTGCCGAGCATGGTGTCCAAACGTAAACGGTGCCGAGCATGGTGTCCAAACGTAAACGGTGCCGAGCATGGTGTCCAAACGTAAACGGTGCCGAGCATGGTGTCCAAACGTAAACGGTGCCGAGCATGGTGTCCAAACGTAAACGGTGCCGAGCATGGTGTCCAAACGTAAACGGTGCCGAGCATGGTGTCCAAACATAAACGGTGCCGAGCATGGTGTCCAACACGACTCTGTGAGGAGCCTTGGACGCCCTCCTCTTTCTCTTCACCATTGCGTTCTTAGAGACAAAGATGCCGCAGCCACTCACCCACACCCAGAGCCCTCAGGGAAGCCAGAGCCCCTTCTCCACAGGGCAGAGCGCCTAGAGGTGCGGAGGGATCGTAGAGGCTTGAGAAAACGCTCTTCCCAAGAGTGGGGGTCTCCAGGGAGGGGACATGCTCTGGAATGTCTGGCCCAGCTCTCTGCGTGTGTGGGTGTATGGGGAAGAGGAAGTCAAAGTCTTAAGAAGCTAGTTCCTGCCCAAGCGAGGGCCGGGAGCCTCCACCCAGCAGGTGAGAATCAGCTCCCACAGGAAAGGGAGGCAGGAGTGGCAGCCATCCTTCCTATGGCTCCCCCATCTTTGGAGCACGGCAGGTAACAAGAGTGAGCTCATGCTGTCCCAGACAAGCTTCCAGCTAGGGGAAAGAGGCCAGAGGTGGGGAGAGGGAGCCCTGCCCGTTCCCCGTTCCCTCGTGAGGACTCAGACCTGAACGTGCCAAGGCTCCTGCCCTAGAAACACAAAACACAGACACACGAAGTATGCACACCCATGGAACACACAGCACTGCACAGCACACACAAACAGCACACCGCATGTGCACACGTAGCCTCTCTCCAACCCTGATGTAATTTCTCCTGCTGGCATGGGTTATGCCCACTAGAGGGAGCCAGAGAGTAAAGCAGCCAGCTCCTAGGATGCCCAGGAAAGCTCTCAGACTCCCACCACATGCCCCATGGCAGGGAAGCCCCAGACCCCACCTTCCCCAGCAGATCCTTCTACAAGTATCCAACATCAACCTCATCTTGTCCTAACTAATGTGTGCGTGTGTGTCATTCTCTTCCACCAAAAGCATCTCCACCCGTTAGAGCACACACCTCAGTCAGCACTGGCCCCTTGGCAAGCGTCTTAGCCACTTGGAGATATCCTGCTCCCTTCTGTGACATGGGATGGTGTTATTTAAGAGACTTACCAAGTTTAAACACACAGAAGCATCCTCCAGAGGGTTGCTTGGTGGCTGTGGGCCCGCAGTAACTGTTAACCCCTCCCCTTCTGACCATGCCAGATCATCCTGGAAGCCTGGGTGAAATCCGCATCTCTGCATGATACCCAAGTGTTCCAGCCACCCATCCTGCCTTTCCCACGCCAGCCCGTGCCATTCCCTGCCCTTCTTCCCAACCTACACACTTCCCAGAGAAGGTCGTCCACGTTTCTCCAAAAGCCAGAATGGACACAGGTGTGCCTACAAAGTAATTGGGAGACGTGTAGAGACAAAAATCAAAGACTGATATGTGTGGATATTTGCATGCTGGCCTCGGAGCCCCTTTGTCTGGTTCCCCAAAGAGGACCCAGAAAAGCCCAACGCCATTGCCACCAGCAGGAGTCCTTAGGCTGCAAGCCAAGGTGGAGTTGGTATGTTGCTACATACATTCTAGGCACTCGGCAAGCTCCCACTCTGTGCCAGGCCTGTAGCAGGTCTGGGGATATGACAGTCATTGTTCATACCTTTGCCCCAGCTTCGGCCTGGAGGGGCTGGACACGTGGAAAGGCAGCCCCAGAGCCTTGGCTGACTGGTGCGAACCTGGAGAGTCCAGGCGTTGACTGGGGGGTGGGAGCTGGGCACACTGTCCTCAGAGGGTCCCAGCTGCTGACCCCTGAACTCAAAGGCTGCCTGTGAGCCCTCCCACTCTCCTGGGCCACAGTGAGGGCTCCCTGAAGGAGGCGTCTCTTCTGGGTGGTCCACCACTTTCCTGGAAATGACCCACAGGGAGTTCGTGGTCCTCGTTCCCCTTGAGAAGCTGAAGGGGCAGCAGACCCCAGGAGCTTTGCAGAATAGTTCCCTTGGGCTCCACGGGAACAGTCTCTCCATCCCCACCTGGTCCTTCTGCCAGAAGGGAGGAGAGGCTGCTCCATTTGCCCAGTGCCCACTCTCAAAAGGGTTAGGAGCTAGCTCTTCCTTGAAATCTCTCCCCGGTTGCAAGGTTTCTAAGCCTCTGTGTATTTGCAGATTTAGGGGCAGGGGTCAGGAGGTTTTGAGTGCGCCTGCTTGCTGTAGGGGAACCTAGAGCGGCGCTGACCACAGCAGGCAGGCGGGGGGGGGTCCCTGGTCTCACAACTTGGACAGAAGCCTGTGACAATGAACTCTGGAAGTTTCTCTTCCCTCTTTCGGCGCTGTTGATTGCAGGAGTGTTTCCCACAGAAGGGAGGCACCGAGGGGGGCGGGTAGGGGTCTGTGTCCCTCCCTCCCCTCGCCTGTGGCTACCTGGCAGCCCTTCCCTTTCCCCTGATGTTGAGGTGGGCACGCCAACTCTCTGGCGCGTTATCCTTTTGTCACTGGGATTGGATCCTTGAGGGTGGGCTGGGCCATCGCACCCCGCAGCAGCTCTCTTCCGAGGGAAACAGGCCACCAGCGGGAGTTTGCTTAGAGCAGGGCCCCTCCTGGCCTTTCCGGTCCATTCCCGGTCCCTGCCCATCAGAGCTCCTGGGCGCTGGCCTCTCCACCATGTGCGGACTGCCGTCTCCTAAGGCATCCTGTTGTGCCCGGGGCTGCCGGGTCCCGGCCACCGGGCTCCTCCTGCTCTCCTACTTGGCTTACTTGGTGCTGGGTACCGGAGTGTTCTGTGCACTGGAAGGTCGTGCGGCCCGGAACTCCAGCCGCATCTTCCAGCGCGACAAGTGGGAGCTCCTACAGAACTTCACGTGTCTGGATGGCCCGGCGCTGGACCTGCTGATGCGGGTTAGGGAGCCAGCCTGGGCAAGAAGGCGGGGAGGGGAGGGGAGGGGGCGGGGGCTCCCAGCAGGGCTGAAGCCTGCTGTGCTCTGGCTCCCGACAGTGAAGCGCTGCTGGGGACAGTGATCCCTTGGAGAGGTGGAGTAGACCGGCTTGGGGAAAACAGGGTTGTCCGATTGGGGGTGGGTAGCCATGGGGGATGGGCTGGGCCCCGGGGAAAGCGGCCATGGGGGAGCGGGACTCGGGCTCCATCTTTAAGGAAGTGAGACTGTACCAGCCCCGCAGGAAGGCCGGTCCAGAACGCAGGGGAGCAGAGGGGCGCTTCCCTGGGTCACAAGCCACAAGGCTGTCCGATAGGGTCACCCTGGGGACAGGTGTGGTCAGCCTTGTGTGGGGCTTACTGAGACAGAGGGCCGAGGAGGTCAGGGGAGGGGCAAATACTTTAGGGGCGTGGTCAGACTCTCAAGCAGAACACGGCCTGGTGGGAGCATGGGACCTTAGGGGAAAGGGGCTCAACCTATGCAGGAGGGTGAAACAGGGCTAAGGTATGCTTCTCTGGGCTGGGCCCCGAGCGAAGGAGAGGGAGCTGAGAGTTAGGAGACCTGGGCGGGTGATCACTTCCCTGAAATACTTGGACATTAAGAGCAGACCATCCATCTGTGTGCAGGCAGGGACAGACGAGATGGATGAAGTGCAGAGGTCACTGGCCAGAGGCCCCTCAGAGGGCAGAGGCAGGAGAAGGCTCACCCTGGCAGGGCTTCCCATGGAGAGCGCATCCTGGCCCTGTGGGTCACGGGGCTGGCAGCTGAGCAAACCAGTGTTTGCATTGCTAGTCTACTCCACAGCCCTCAGCCAAGAGTGCAGGGGCAGAGACACCCACGTGCCCCAGTGGGCAGGTTCTCTCTCCTGCAATGGTTCCTATGTCCCCGTATCCCTAAGCTGCAATCAGGTCCCCCACGGGAAGAGAAAAATGTCGGGGTAGGACAGGAGTGGTCATGAGTGGAGAGAGAAGTCCAAGCCTCTGGACAGACCAACTGGGCTGGAGCTAGCTCGGGAATGTCTGACCCTCGCCAGCACATTTTCCTGCTTCCCTCGCCTCCCTGGCAGATAGTACCGTCCCCATCAGGAGCTGAGCCAGGGCTCCGTTTAGAGAGGCTTAAACACAATGCTGCCCAGCCAAGAGCTGAGGCTGTGAGTTCGTCACCCAGAGGCGTGATTTTATGTCTAAGACAGAGCATGAGCTTCTCAGTGGGAAGACCCTCAGAAGAGACCCAGGAAGCCCAAGTGTCACTCCCTCCACAAAGCCTTTCGCCTCTCCCTGTCACCTCTGTGTCCCCACAGTGTGATATCCCTAAGAAGATAGCAACTATTCACAACTAGTATTGATCCATTTTACAGGTGAGGAAACTGAGGACCTCCTACATGGCCTCTGTCATACCTGTAACCGTCACAATGGCCCCATATCAGAGTTAACCCAGTTCTGTCCCACTGAAGGCTGAGGTCATGTCTGTCATCTGGCAATATCTACCTATTGCTTTCTGCAAGACTAGGATTGAGCTAGACAGCAAATTACCTGAATCTAGGACAAGGAGGAGAAGGGCTGTCCCCAAGATCTCTGTCTCTGGGAGCCCTTGCTTAGTGGAAGATTCCTGGCCCCAAACGAACTTGAAATAGGGGGAGAGATTGTGTGAGTTTTTCTGCGGACACAGGGAAAAATCTCTGCAAGGCAGGTTGAGCACCAATGACTGACAAAGAAACGGGCTCTCCCACTTCTAGCTGGGTGAGCGAGTGAGTTTATTGGGGTTACTAACAGGAGTGTGGGTGACTCAAAGGCACAGCATCACTGAAAGACAGGAGTGACACCTCACATCCTTGGAGCTCACTTGTAAGCAATTCTACCAAAGAATCCCCTCTCCTTGGCAGTTGTTACCATGAAATTTAACTTGGGGGAAGGGCTTGTGGCTGTTGTCATGGGAACGTCCCTCCTCCCTTCTGGAGGAAGTGGATCACTTTGGAGAAACTGTCTACACGACATGAGGCCGTGGGTGTAGGTGTGGCTAGAGATGTGGGTGTGAGGGTGTCTTGGGGTGCAGGGCCCCAGTCCCCTCTCCCGAGGTCCTGTTGGCCACTGCAGCATCTCCCCCAGGACATCATCAAAGCATACAAAGATGGGACCTACCTCCTGGACAACACCACCAGCATGGGGAGCTGGGAGTTTGTGGGCTCCTTCTTCTTTTCCGTGTCCACCATCACTACCATCGGTAAGGGCAACATGGGGACGGACTGGTGGGGCTTGGGAGTTGTCCTCACCCTGGGGGGCCAGTGATGGCATTCTAGAGGGTGTCACCCCTGCAGAGCAGTGTATCTGCAAGCATGCCCCCACCCCCTGCAAGCAGCATCTCATGCCCATAGACTTGGTTTGCATTTCATCAGACATCAGGGGAACTGTATACATATTCAAGTGTGGGGACTACTTCTCTGAAGGACTTTGGTCACTCAGCTGGGCCCTGCAGACCTTCCCAGCCCACCAGCACCCCTCAGTCCCTGGCACTATCCTCCAGACATGTTTCCCCTCCAGAGCCAGGCTGTTGTGTGGAAACTGTGTGGACAGAAAACCCTGGGTCCCTGAGGTCCTGGATCCCAGGGAACAGTGCTGGTCAGTTGCCCTGAAGCCCTTGCCCTCAGCACCACCTGCCTGACCCAGGATTTACCACCAGGTGGCAGGCTCACACCACTGCAGATTCAGGCTCCGCCTCCCCTCTTCTCCTTTTGGTCCTGGCCTTTTCTTCCCAACACACACACACACACACACACACACACACACACACACACACACACACATACACAAACATGCACACACACACATACCACATATACAAACATGCACACACACACATACACACCACACACACATACCACATACACAAACATGCACATACACACATACACACTACACATACACACACACCACATAAACGCGCACACATACACACCACACACACACAACACATATACACACATACCACATACACAAACATGCACACACATACACCACACACACACCACATAAACACACACACATACACACCACACACATACCACATACACACACATACACACACACCACATGAACACGCACATACACACACACCACATACACAAACATGCACACACACACACACACCACACATACACACACACCACATAAACACGCACATACATACCTCCCCAACCCCAACCTTACTTGGGCAGTCACTCTGTGATCTCAGCACTTGAGGTGGAGGCAGGAGGATCAGGAGTTCAAGGTTACATAAAAATTTTGAGGCCTGGGCAACACAAAACCTTGTTTTAACACAAGCAAAATAAAACTCATGTGGAAAGGGGATGGACGATCCCAAGAGACCTCTGAGGTTCTCCGGCCAGATACACACATGACAACCTTCCGCCATGATTCATCCGTCCCGTTAGCCAGCCCAGAACCCACTCGATGCTCAGGGGTTCACATTCCCACACGCAGTACGTCCCCACTGAGGCCCCGCATTAAACAATGCCGGTGAATGCCCACACCTCATTTTAAGGTCAGGAAAGCAGGCACGGAAAGATCAAGGCCCAGGTCAGTCTTGCAGGGGTCAGTGTCCAAGAAATGGGACCAGAAGGAACGAGGTCTCCACAGGCCAACAGTGAGCTAATGTGCCAGCCCGGCTCCGTGTCTTCAGCCGAGCTGGGTAGGCACAGCTGCCACCTCCAATGCAGGACTGAAACCAGAACAAGACAGCCAGGGCAGCCAGGCCCAGAACTGGGGGAAGGGACCCCTTAAATACCCCTCCCTCTCGAATCAGGCTACGGCAACCTGAGCCCGGAGACCATGGCTGCCCGTCTCTTCTGCATATTCTTTGCTCTCATGGGAATCCCACTCAACCTGGTGGTGCTCAACCGGCTGGGCCACCTCATGCAGCGAGGGATGCACCGATGTGTCCAACGGTTGGGGGGCGGCTGGCAGGTGAGACAGTGGCCAGCAACCGATGGGGGACGGTGGTGGAAATGGGGTGCGGAACCAGACGGACAGGATCAGGAAGATGAGGGAGGTTGCTGTGAGGTTGTGGGAGCACAGCCCAGAACAGGGTCTTAGATCGTGTCCGTGGTTGGCATGAGAAGATGGGGAGGAGTCCACACCACCGAGGCTTTTGGAAGGAAATGTGGGCGGGGGGGGGACGCAAAGCTGGAGACGTGGGCATGGGACATCCCCTTTTTGCTGCCCAGGACAGAGCCTCAGGCCATTGCTGTGCACTGCAGGACCCGGCGCAGGCGCGGTGGCTGGCAGGCGCTGGCGCACTTCTCTCCGGCCTCCTGCTCTTTCTGCTGCTGCCCCCACTCCTCTTCTCCCACATGGAAGGCTGGAGCTACGTGGAGAGCTTCTACTTTGCCTTCATCACGCTCAGCACCGTGGGCTTCGGGGACTACGTGATTGGTAAGTGGTCCGGGGGCTGGTGCGGGGGCCACTCACTGGGAAGGCACTGCGGTGACTGGTGTCTCGTGTGGGTGGGTTGGCACAGCTCGTAACCCAAGCAGGCTCTGTCCTTTCCCAGCATGGGGGGCTATGCTCTCTCGGGTCCTGCCTGCCAGTGGGGAGCTGTCCCTCCAATGCTAAGGGTTCGGTGGGTGCCTTGGAGGGACACGCAGCCTTTGGACGCCCTCTCCATACAGTCCATTCCCACCCACCTGCCAAGGAGACTCTAATGGGGTCCATTAGTGCTGTCCCCTGGGGCCGTGGAGGCACCCCAGAGACTGCCGACACTTCAGGAGATGATGGAGAAAAACTCCAGAAAACCTCATCATCTCTGTCTCTGTGTCTCTGTGTGTGTTTCTCTCTCTCTCCCTCCCTCCCTCCCTTTCTCCCTTACTCCCTCCCTCCCTCCCTCCCCCCTCTCTCTCCCTCCCCCTCTCTCTCCCTCCCTCTCTCTCTCTCTCTCTCTCTCTCTCTCTCTCTCTCTCTCTCTCTCTCTCTCTCTCTCTGTGTCTTTCTTTCTCTGTCTGTATCTCTCCTGGCACTGAAAAAAATCTAAGAGTAAAGGTCACAGGTTCCTTCACTACCTGGGGAAGCCTTGGGGACACCACACCCTCCAGTAGGGCATGGCCCTGGGATGAGGAGGGAGCCTGTCATGAAAATTTTCTCCCGGGCTGGGAGCTAGGGGACTAAACATCTCTCCCCACTCTTCCTAAGATCCCAATGAAGAATCAGTTTGCTCCCACTGAAGTCCCTCAGGGAATCCTTGTATTTACTGAGCATGGATGAGGGGTCACGGGCAGGAGCACGGTGGCCCTAAAGTATCTGCACTGGAAAGTTTTCACCTGGCGTGGATGGTGACTTCTCCATGACTACATAGATGGAGCCCCTCCCCTCATCCCCCAGCCTGTATACCCTCCCCTCCTCGAGACCCTGGGCCACGTGCAGTTAGGGCTGGGAGGAATGGCTGGATACTCGGGTGAGGGTCCAATAGCTCGGTCCCTCCCCCACTTCTGAGAGGGAAGGTCGGCAGTCCACAAGGCCAGCTGCGACCATGGTTTGCAAGCAGTCCCTTTCCTGGAGACTTGCAAAACTGTAGCCTATGAGGCAGGCACCCCAGAGATTTCACAAGGCCAGGGGGATTCAATCACCTGCTTTTACAATAGGCTCTCAGGGGGCAGCAATGGAGCTAGCCTGGGGCAGCACTTTGAGAAATTCTAGAAAAGGTCCATCTCCAGATACAAGGTACCAGTGAATCCTGAGAGGCTTCCTGGAATCTCGGGCTGGCAGCCAGCCTGGGAATGTCGAGCGAGCGTGTGGGCTTCCTGCATTCCCCTCACCTCGCCGATCACTCAGACCTCCAGTTTCTGTACAGCCCCTACCTCCTCTGGTCTTGTCTTTTCCCAGGGATGGACCCCACCCGGAATTACCCTATATGGTACAAGAACATTGTGTCCCTATGGATCCTCTTTGGGATGGCCTGGCTGGCCCTCATCATCAAAATGATCCTGTCCCTGCTGGAGACGCCAGGGGACATGTGCACCTGCTCCCTACGCTGCTCCAAGGGGACATCCAGGGTCGAAGCTGGAGGCAGGGCCCAGAAAGGGGACACGGGGCCCAATCTCCAGGCACCGCCTCTGGAGCCTTGCATTCTGGATAGACAATATGACAATGACAGCTCGCTGTGTTCTGGGATTGCTACTCTTCCTCCACAGACCTCTGGTTAACCATGACTTTCTGTGCCTTCCAGCCAGATACAGCTAGGTGACTCAGGGTCATCCAGTAGGCCATGCAGCAGCTTACGGGATGCGTCTTTGGGAACGGCGTGTGCTCCTCTTTGCCTATTTCCTTCTTTTAGCCGTCTGCAATGCTGACGTGGCGGCAAGAGCCCCGGCAGCCATATTGCACCATGAAGCAGAGACCGTCATTGAGATTCATAGCCCAGTAACAGAAGTAGCCCAGAGTCCTGGTCATCACAGAGTCATAGTGACAAACCAGGACTGAACACTGACTTGATTCCTGCGAAAGTAGCAGATGTCACATTTGGAACTGTTGCTTGGGTGTTTCAAACATAACGAAATTTCAATTCTAAATGATGCATACATATCCATAAGCAGACACAATGGAGGCTAGAACCCACAATGCCAGTGCCAGGTGAGCTTGCCTGGGACTGGCAGAGGCACAGACGGAGAGGAGGGAAACTCGGGACCCTCCACCCTCGGAACGTCCAGAGGAGTTCACAGGGCTTGCTGGTGAACCCCAGGACTGCTCCTGGATCCTTCCCTGCTTTTTCAAAGTGAGCTGAGTAACAGCATTCATCCCTGTCTGCCTCCTGACTCCTGTCACCCATGATGGATTTGTCCCCTAAAACCATACTCTCAATAAATGTTCCCTCCCTTAGGATGCTTCTGTCTGGTATGTGTCACACAGTGAACAAGTAGCTGATACAATTATGCAACAAAACACTGCAAAATTTAGTGCCGTAAAATACCGTTTACTTTAACCGGGACTTTGAACTTCAACCAGGCTTCAGTGGGGACAGGGCTGTGTCTCCCAGGGTCAGCAGGTGGCTGGAAAGCCCCATGAGGATCGTCTAAGCACTCACTCCTGTGTCTGGCATCCGACGGAGGCTGTGGACTAAGAACTTAGCTTACTTCTGTGTGTCCCCTGCTGCGACAACACGGAAGCTGCTCCTCAGGGTGAGCTTTCTGAGAAAGAGACTTGCTTACAGGCTGGGGACACTCAGCGACGCCTTCTCGCCGTCTTCACTTGGGCACACACGTACCTTGTCCCAGGACTACAGCATGCTGGCGTTGACACGCCTGTTTGCACGCCTGCCGTGTCCCATTACTGACAAGCGTGGACCCACCCGCTAGCACACCTGCTGTGCACCAGGGCCTCTAATAGCAGCCTGGGCGCAACTGTTAGCATGCATGCATGCCATGTTCCAGCACCACCAGATGGTGGCTTGGGCACAACTGTCCACATACCTGTGGTGTCCCAGGACATATTTTTGCACATTTGCCCTGTCCCAGAGCCACCAAATGGGGTCTGAGCACACCTGTTCCCATGTGTGCCCTGTCCCAGAGCCTGAGCATGCCTTTCCACACATCTGCCATGGCCCAGTGCTGCCATCTAGTGACCGAGGCAGTCTCTTCACACATCCGCCAGGGCCCAGTGCTGCCATCTAGTGACTGAGGCACTCTCTTCACATGTCTGCCATGGCCCGGTGCTGCCATCTAGTGACCGAGGAAGTCTTTCCACACTCCCGCCATGGCCCAGTGCTGCCATCTAGTGACCGAGGAAGTCTTTCCACACATCCGCCAGGGCCCAGTGCTGCCATCTTTTTTTCCACACACGATATATCTCAAGGCCCACATGCCCATAAAACCCCATATTATGCCACTTGGAAATGGCATGTTTTCCCAATGCCCATACTGATCCTCATATAACAGGTTTGGAAATGGTATGTGGACCAGCATGCATAAACAGCACCATCATGTGACCAGGATGGGAAATACTGTGGGAGCCAATATGCAAACACCCTACCCACAATCCTGGGCTCTGAAATGGCATGGGAACCAACATGCTCATACGCCTCCTTGTATGGCTGGGCTGGGAAATGGCATGGAGTCAACAGAATCATATACCCTACATGTATGACCAGACTCAGAAATTACATGGGGTCAACATGCCCAGACACTCCTCCATATATCCAGTCTCAGAAATGGGGCCAACAAGCTTGAACATCCCCACATATAGCCAGGTTTGGGAATTGTGTGGAGGCCAACATGTACCCCCAGTGGGATTGGGATAGAAAATGACACGGGGCCAAAATGCCCATAGCTCTCCCCTTATGACAGGGATCACAAATGGCATGTTCCAATATACCCCTACTACAAAACAGTTGGGTGCCCGCATGCCCACACCCTCCCCCATGTGACCAGGCCCAGACATGGGATGGGAGCCAGCATGGCCAGAGACCCCGTTATATGATGGGTTCAGAAGCTGCATGGCTCCAGCATGCCCGTGTACCCCAGCTCTTTACCATGCTTGAAAGAGGCATGAGGTGAACATGCTCACACACATAAAACTGGTCTCTGAAAAGGCAGAGTTCACATGCCTATATGCCCGTCATGTGACCTGGCTCAGGAATGGTGTTGGGTACAACATGCCCTCCTGCCCTCCACTATGATTGGATTTGAGAATGGCATGGCAGCCAACATGCCTTGTACAACCCCCACTGAACTGGAACTTGGAAATGACATGGGACCAACATGTCCACATTCCTCACATCTGACTGAGCTCGGAAATGGATGGTCCAATATATCCATCCATCCCTTCACGACCAGGTGTGGTAACGGATCCACATAGCCGTGTAATCTCTGTCTGAATGGGCTCAGAAACGGCATGAAGACATTATAGTGCCCACACACTGCTGACGTGGACCAGAATTAGAAATTTCATAGGAGCCAAAATGCCCATACATCCCTCCACTTGGCCCAGCTCAGAAAATGTCCTCATAGTTCAATACTGCCACGCTAGCAAGGGTTAAAACCATGGTCTGCCACAACTCCCTCACTGAGCCTAACTCCACAGGTGCCTAGTGGGCCTTGCTTCCAGTGCAGGAGCAGGGACCTCCACCTTGGAGGGAGCACGGAGGAGGCCAAGTATGTGACAGAGTCAGAAGACCTGGGGTGGCTGGCAAGACTGTGAAGCTCCTTCAGCACTGTCTGTCAGCACTGTCTGTCAGCACTGTCTGTCAGCACTGTCTGTCAAGCAGCACAGGGTCCACCGCACAGCAGGAAACTAGCACCTGGGGCTAGCTCATGCTGCTGCTTTGTCATGCTGATGAGGGTGGGGAATTTGACCCTGGGCTACAAGTGAGGCACCAAGGCCAGCGGGGTTCTGGCCTCACATTGCTAAGTACAGTTTCCTCTAGAAGTCCCTAGGAGGCTGTGGCCCTCAGCTAAGGGGTGCACCTAGTCCCCAGGAGGAGCAGCAGGAGCCCCTCAGCATCCTCTCTGGCTCTCTGAGGCACTCCACACACATCTCTCTTCAGAAGAACTAGGAGTTCAGGGGAAGGGGGTGTCTTCGGTCCTGATAGGTAGCCCCTATCTGAAGTGACACCCGTTCCTATGTCTAGCCCTGAGCATCTGCAAATGCCCTGAGGTACGTTGTGCCTCAGGGCAGAGACTGAGTTTTACAACACTCACTACAGTGGTGTGCAGTCTCGAAATGACATCACCTTTTACTGTTGGGTTTGCATTGGCCGCCTATGCTGTTAGTGTAACTCTGCTGTTAACACGAGGGGTTCAAACTTACATTTTGCTCACCGATAACAAGTGCAGAGAAAGTGTGGCTGTCTTGGCTAGGATCATATCCCTAGAGAGTAAGGAAGATGTGATCAAAACCCAAGAACAAAATAGCGACCATTCCTTGGAGAAAGAATGGAGTCAGTGACAGTTTTAGCAGCATGAGGCCTCGACCTTGACATGCAAATGCACGCTGCCTGGTCTCAAAGCTGGTCCTGCTTTGGCTGCAACCAAAGGGAGTGGGGTCTGTGCTGCCAGGAGGACTGCATCCTGCTGGAGGAGGAGCCCCAGCAGGCACCGTGGCATACAGGAAGGGCTGGCTCAGATCCAGGCTCTGTCTCTCTGGGGGCTGGAGACTCAGGCTCTTCCTCCTCTCCCGAGGAATGGCTGGGCTGGCGATGCTCCCAAGCTCTCTTTGAGATCCAACAGTGTCTGCATGGGAAGTCCAGCAGCCCCACGCAGCTTACGCAGTTTGCATTTACATAGCACATCTTCTTAGTGCTTATGTTCACACGTGGAGGTGTTTGGATAAATTCCGGTTTTGTGCATGCCCAGATGACCAGTTTTGTACATGTCAAGATGATCAGTTTTGTACAGGTTGACTGGATTCCAGGAGTATGGCTCAGTGTTTAGCTGTGGGTGTCTGCTTCTGCTTCCATCAGCTACTGGATGGAGGCTCCAGGATGGCAACCAAGGTAGTCATCAATCTCATTGTAGGGGAAGGGCATCAAAGGCAGCCTCTCCACCACTGCCTAGATTCTTAGTTGGGGTCATCCCTTTGGATCCCCGAACATTTCCCTAGTGCCAGACCTCTCTCCAAACCTGTACTGGCTCCCTCTATCAAGGTATATTCTTTCTTGCCCTCCTCTATTATTCCCCTGACTCTGTCTTCCTGATCCCTCTTGTCCCCCCCCCCCTTCTCCCCTTCTCTTTTTCTTAACTCCCCCTGCAGTGCTCACAATTTGCTCAGGAGATCTTGTCCCTTTCCCCTTCTTCAGGGGACCATGTGTTTTTCTCTTGGGGTCCTCCTTGTTTCCTAGTTTCTCTGGTGATGTGGATTATAGGCTGGTAATTTTTGCTCTGTGTATAAAATACATATATGAGTGAGTAAGTACCATGTTTGTCTTTCTGTGAGTGGGTTACCCCACTCAGGATGTTTTCTTCCAGTTCCATCCATTTGCCTGCGAATTTCAATATCTCCTTGTTTTTTTTTTTCCCACTGAGTAATATTCGATTTTGTAAATTACCAAATTTTCTCCATCCATTCTCAGTTTAGGGGCATCTATATTGCTTCCAGGTTCTGGCTATTACAAACAACGCTGCTATTGTTGTGCCCAAATTCTGAACCTGAAAATCACCAAGAGACCCATTTTAATGCAAAAGCAAAGAGTCTTTTATTGTAGTTGTTTAACGAGCTAACCCATTAGCTCAGGCCCTCCATCCACCCACCATAGTGGCTGGAGAAAGACCCTGAGAACCCAAGAGGCAGAGATCTTAAAGGGCAGCATAAGGGGAGGGTCTAGGGTTATGAAACAGTCTCAGGATTGGTGCGCTTCCAGGCTTGGGTGACCTGCCCTGTGTTGATTGGTCAACTGGTTGTTATAGCCCAGAGGCCCTCACAGGGCGGTTACTATGCTCTGCACATTACTGTTGTGCACTTGTCTGTAAAACACACCCAGAGGCATAAAGCACAGCCCTGCCATCTAACTTCTGATTGGTTCCTTGCCAGGAGGAGGGCATCTGACCTCCTAGTGACCAGGACAGGAGTGGCAAGTTCATGCAAGGTCATGTTAGCTTGTCATGGCCGCTAAAACTGGGGAGCTGGTCACTTCACTATGAACATAGTTGAACATATGTCCTTGTTGTATGAATGTGCATCCTTTGGGTATATGCCCAAGAGTGGAATTGCTGGATCTTGAGGTAGACTGATTCCCATTTTCCTGAGGAACCACCACACTGATTTCCAAAGTGACTGTACAAGTTCTCACTTCACCAGCAATGGAGAAGGGTATCTCTTTCTCCATATCCCTTCCAGCATGGACTGTCATTTGTGTTTTTTATTTTAGCCATTCTGGTCAGTGTAAGATGGTATATCCAAGTTGTTTTGATTTGCATTTCCCTGATGGCTAAGGATGTTGAGTTCTTTCTCAAGTGTCTTTCAGCCATTTTAGATTCCTCTACTGAGAATTCTCCATTTAGGTCTGTACCCCAGTTTTTAATTGGATTGTTTGGTGTTTTGGTGGCTAGCTTCTTGAGTTCATTGTATATTTTGGAGATCAGCCCTCCGTAAGATGTGGGGTTGGTGTGAATATCTTTTCCCATTCTGTGGGCTGCCGTTTTGATTTGTTGACTGTGTCCTTTGCCTTACAGAAGCTTCTCAGTTTCAGGAGGTTCCATTTTTATTGTTGATCTCAGTGTCTGTGCTACTGGTGTTATGTTCAGGAAGCTGTCTCCTGTACCAATGCATTCGAGGCTACCTCCCACTTTCTCTTCTAAGAGGTTCAGTGTGGCTGGATTTATGTTGACGTCTTTGGTCCATTTGGACTTAAGTTTTGTGCATGGCGATAGATATGGATATGTCTGCAATCTTCTACAGGTCAGTACCCAGTTATGCCAGCACCATTTGTTGAAGATGCTTTCTTTTTTCCATTGTATAACTTTAGCTTCTTTGTCAAAAATCAGGTGTTCGTAAGTGTGTGGGTTAATATCAGGATTTTCAATTCAATTCCATTGATCTACCTGTCAATTTTTGTGCCCACAAAACTCTACCAGGGAAATCCTGCAGCTGATAAGCACCTTAAGCAAAGTGGTAGGATACAAGATTAACTAAAAAAAAAATCAGTAGCCCTACTATATGTAGAGGATAAATTGGCTGAGAAAGAAATCAGAGAAACATCACCCTTTACAGTAGCCACAAATAACATAAAATATCTTGGGGTAATGCTAACCAAACGAGTGAAAGACCTGTTTAGAAAGAACTTCGAGTCTTTAAAAAAAGAAATTAAAGAAGATACCAGAAAATGAAAAGATCTCCCATGCTCTTGGAAAGGTAGGATCAACATAATAAAAATGGCAATCTTGCCAAAGGCAATCTACAGATTCAACACACTCCCCATCAAAATACCAGCACAATTCTTCACAGACCTTGAAAGAACAATAATCAACTTTATATGGAAAAACAAAAGACCCAGGGTAGCCAAAACAACCCTGTGCAGCAAAGGAACTTCCAGAGGCATCACCATCCCTGACTTCAAGCTCTATTACAGAGTTACAGTCCTGAAAACAGCTTGGTATTGGCACAAATATGGGACAGGTAGACCAATGGAATCGGGAGCCAGGCTTTTAATAAACTCTGCCATGTGTGATGCGGAGCTTCAGGAAGAGCGAGAGGAAGCGAGGACGGGCTTTCCCGGCAGACTAAGATTTGGGGCATCCACGGCAGCTCTCCATGCTGTCTTGGTGACACTGTCTGACCACCTGCCGGCTCTCCACTTGTCTGTGGTTCCTATGGCTCTGCCTAACACAGTGCTGAAGACAGCAAAACCAGAGAGCATGTAATATAGGTTCTAAACTCTACTCGGCACTTTTAGATGAGACATTAAAGGGACTATTAAACTTTAGATTTATTCCTTAAAAGGAATGGGAGCATTTTGTAATGACATGCTCTTGGCCCCCGAGAGTGTAACAAATGAGATTTTCTAGCAGTTATGAGTCGTTTGAAGTCATGTTTATTTTTATCATAAATGCTACCACTTCATTTGGAAGGTAGCAGCAAGCAGAGATCTTAACATAAGATCAGAGTTAGAACTAGGTCATAATCGTATGATAGGAGAATATTTGATACGCCCTATTGTATGTCAGGCCAGGGGAGCATTTTATTGGCACTCTCAAGCCCTTCTAGATGTTTGGAAAGGAGACAGCCTTAACTCTTGTTGCTCAGCTTTTCCACATTTCATTTACTCCTCTCAGTGGTGCAGCGAGGCTGTGTGTGTGTGTGTGTGTGTGTGTGTGTGTGTCTGTGTGTGTGCGTGGTGTGTGTATGTGTGGTGTGTGTGAATGTGTGTACACATGCATATAGCATCTGTGTGGTGTCTATGTATGTGTATATATATGTGTATGGTGTATGTATGTGTGGTGTGTGTGTAAGTACATGCATGTAATATCTGTGTGTGCGTGTAGTATATGTGAATGTGTGTGTGCATGCATGTAGTATCTGTGTGGTGTGTGTCTGTGTGTAGTGTGTATGTGTGTTGTGTGTGTGCATGCATGTAGCATCTGTGTGGTGTGTGTGAGTGTGTATGTGTGGGTGTGAAAGGGTGAGTGATGTATGTTCATGAGTGTGTATGTGGATATGAGCGTGTGGTGTATGTTTGTGTGTGTGTGTGGTGTGTGTGGTGTATGTTTGTGTGTGTGTGTGTGTGGTGTGTGTGAGTGTGGTATATGTGTGGTATATACAGTATGCATGAATATGTGTGGTATGTGTATGTGAGTGGCGTGTGAGTGTGTGTGGCATGTGTGAGTGTGTGGTGTGTGTGTGTGTGGTGTGTGAGTGTGTGTGGCATGTGTGAGTGTGTGGTGTGTGTGAGTGTGTGTGGCATGTGTGAGTGTGTGTGGCATGTGAGAGTGTGTGTGGTGTGTGAGAGTGTGTGTGGCATGTGAGAGTGTGTGTGGCGTGTGAGAGTGTGTGTGGCATGTGTGAGTGTGTGTGGCGTGTGTGAGTGTGTGTGGGGTGTGTGAGTGTGTGTGGTGTGTGAGTGTGTGTGGCGTGTGTAAGTGTGGTGTATGTGTGGTATATACGGTATGCATGAATATGTGTGGTATGTGTAAATGTGTATTTGTGGCGTGTGTGTGTGAGTATGTGTGTATATTTGTGGTGTGTATGCATGTGTATGTATTTGTGAGTGTGTGGTATGTTTGTGTGTGTCATATGTGTGTATGTAAGAGTGGTGTGTATAGTGTGTGTTTGTGAGTATATATGTGTGTGTGGTGTGTGTCTGTGAATGTGTGGAGTGTGTGTTTGATATATGTGTGTGTGTGTGTCTGGCGTGTTTGTGTGTGTGTAAGTGGTATGTGTGTGTGTGAGTATATGTGTGTGAAATTATGGATGATAACTTGTTCATGGTTGAACAACAGAAAAAAAATCATGCCTGAGCTATTTCACTGACTCCAAGTCGAAAGCTGTGTGTAGACTCCCACCGAGGCTGTCTTGCCAGGCACTGTGGCCTGTTGCTTCCTAGGGAGTCTACACTGACAGGCGCCGCGGCTGTCAGTCTCAGCCTCCCTTGCTCTCTGAGGCACTGGCCTTGCGCTTCCCACCGCTGTCTCATGCACTAACAGACTGGCATGCTGTAGGTTTGTCTGCAGCGCATCCCCTGCTGTCTTTCTGCTCCCCAGAAGCTTATACTGCAGGTTCCCAAGCAGACTTCCTGTTCCAACCTGGGCAGTCATTAAAACTGTAAATTACGGTGCTGGAGAGATCCGCAGGGGTTAAGAACTTGCTGCTGCTCTTGGTAAGACCCACTTCAGTGTCTAGTACCCGTGTTGGGTGGTTCATAACTTCCCGTGACTCTAGCTCCCCATGGTCCAATGCCCTCTGCCAGCCTCCAAAAGTCCTGCATTCACATGTGCAAAACTACACACACACACACACACAATTAAAAATAAAAATAGAGCCTTTTCAAAAATACACTATCGGAAACCCTTGGACATACAAAACCAGGCCTTCCTTTCATTTAAAATTTTTGTTAATACATGTATGTATGACATGATGCGTGTGTGGAGGTCAGAGGACACTTTGTGGGAATCAGTTCTCTCTTTCCACCGTGTGCATGCCAGGGATTAAACCTGGGCTCTGCGGCTTATCAGCAAGCACTGTGGCCAGCCGAGCCATCTTGTCGGCTGTGTCTTTGTTTCCAATACGTTAGTTCAAAGACTGGCTTAAGGCTGGGAGGGCAGTGTGAACAGTTTTATTTTTTAAATGCCTTCTCGCCAATAGGTGGCGCTCCTGCTCATGATTCCAGCGGACACAATTGGGTCTTAGAATTTGAAAAAGGGCAGCTTTTTAAGAATTGACTTTTTCTTTGTTTTCCACTTGAGTTGAGAAATAGGCCGTTTACACAGCACGGCCACTAAAGACTTATTCTACTGTAAAAACGTTTACTCTAGCAGTAGGTGTCTAAAACATTAAGTGGAACAAAGTCCGCCTTTTCCTATTCACAGGCTGAATTTAGCAGGGTCTGGGCCCTAAGCAGCATGCCTGTACCATTCAAGCCTTTGACTGATTTTAGTGTCTTCGGCATAAGGTGAATCACCTGTGTCAGACAGGAAGGGACCGTGGGTGGCAGAATGCAGCAGTGTGGTGGGCGTTTCATGCGGTGGATAACCTAAGTTGTGAGGGTTGGCTCAGGCCAAGGAAGACCAGGAAACAGAGGAAGAGTCAAAAGGAAGATGCCACGTGAGGGGGAGGAGTGACAGGCAGGAGTGATGGAGAGCAGACTTGCAGCCTCTCTCCTTTAGTGTGTGTGTGTGTGTGTGTGTCTGTGGTGTGTGTGCGTGTGCACACACATGTGTGTGTCTCTGTGTGTGTGCATGCATGTGTTTGTGTGTGTGTGCATGCATGTGTCTGTGTGTGTATGTGCATGCATGTGTCTATGTGTGTATGTGCATTCATGTGTCTGTGTGTGCATGCATGTCTCTGTGTGTGTGTGCATGCATGTGTCTGTGTATGTCTGTGTGGGTGGGTGATGGGCAGGAGTGATGGAGAGCAGACTTGCAGCACTCTCTCCTTTAGTGTGTGTGTGTGTGTGGTATGTGTGTGTCTGTGGTGTGTGTGCGTGTGCACACACATGTGTGTGTCTGTGTGTGTGCATGCATGTGTCTATGTGTGTATGTGCATGCATGTGTCTGTGTATGTCTATGTGGGTGGGTGATGGGCAGGAGTGATGGAGAGCAGACTTGCAGCACTCTCTCCTTTAGTGTGTGTGTGTGTGTATGTGTGTGTTTGTGAACACCAAATAAACATTGTACCACTGAGACCCACACTCTCAACTCTCCAAATGAGCCTTTCCTTTTGCGGGTGAGCCTCGAAGGGCTTTTCTTGCTCCTGTCATTGTACTTACATACTGTCTCAGCTGTTGGGAACTTGGTGAGAGTTTTGGTATATGGAAAATTCTCCATGTTCTAGCTGATGTGTAACCAGTAGTACCAAGACCAAAATATTTTATTAGCAGATTGTGCATGGATTTCTCAAGTAAGTCCCTCTCCACCCCATCACAGGAAAAATCCATCAAGATGAAGTCTCAATTCAGAACACCTAAGACCCAAACACAAGGGCGCCCTCATTTGTAAAAGAAATATTACTAAAGCTTAAATCGCACATCAAGCCCCACACAGTAATAGTGGGAGACTTCAACACTCCATTCTCACCACTGGACAGGTCTGCCAGACAGAAACTTGACAGAGAAATAAGGGAACTAACAGATATTATGACTCAAATGGGCCTAACAGACACCTATAAAACATTCCACCCAAACGCAAAAGAATATACCTTCTTCTCAGCACCCCATAGAACCTTCTCTAAAATACACTACATACTGGGTAACAAAGCAAACTTCAACAGATACAAAAAAAGTTTAATAAACCCTGAATCTTATCAGATCACCATGGTTTAAAGTTAGAATTCAACAACACCACCAATTGCAGAAAGCCCATAAACTCATAGAAATTGAACAATGCTCAACTAAATCACCACTGGGTCAAGGAAGAAGTAAAAGAAACAAAGAAAGAAACTAAAGACTTCCTAAAATTCAATGAAAATGCAGCAACACACCCAAACTTATGGTACACAAAGAAAGCAATGTTAAGAGGACAGCTCATAGCACTAAATGCCTGCATGAACAAGTGAGAGAAATCTCAAACTATCTAATTAACAGAACAATTGAAAACTAGAACAAAAGGAAGCAGCTCACTAGGAGGAGTAGACAGCTAGAAATAATCAAATTGAGAGCTGAAATCAATAAAAAAGAAAGAATACAATGCAAAGAATCAATGAGACAACGAGTTGGTTCTTCGAGAAAATCATCAAGATAGACAAACATTTATCCAAGCTAACCAGAAGACAGAGAGAGAATATCCAAATTAACAAAATCAGAAATGAAAAGGGGGACATTACAACAGATGCTGAGGAAATCCAGAGAATCACCAGGTCATACTTTGAAGACCTGTACTCCACAGAATTGGAAAATTTAAAGGAAACAGACAATTTTCTGGATAAATACAAAATACCAAAATTAAATCAAGACCAGAAAAACAAATTAAATAGACCTATAACCCCTATGGAAATAGAAACAATCTTCAAAAGTCTCCCAACCAAAACAAACAAACCAAAAACCAAAAACAAGCACACACACATACAAAAACTATCCAGGGCCAGATGGTTTCAGTGCAGAATTCTATCATAACTTCAAAGAAGAACTAATACCAATACTCCTCAAATTGTTCCACACAATAGAAACAGAAGGAACATTTCCAAACACTTTTTAAGAGGCTACAATTACCCTCATACCCAAACCACACAGAGACACAACTAAGAAAGAGAACTACAGACCGACCAATCTTAGTCATGAACACTGATGCAAAAATACTCAATAAAATACTGGCAAATTAAATCCAAGAACACATCAGAAAAATCATCCACCATGACCAAGTAGGATTCATCCCAGAGATGTGGGGATGGCTCAACATACGAACATCAGTTAATGTAATCCATCATATAAATAAACCAGAAGAAAAAAATCACATGATCATCTCACTAGATGCTGAAAAAGCCTTTGACAAAATTCACCACCCTCTCATGATAAATGTCTTGGAGAGATCAGGGATAATAGGAACATACCAAAACATAATAAAGGCAATATACAGCTAGCCAACAGTCAACATCAAACTAAACGGAGATAAACTCAGATTCCACTGAAATCGGCAATAACACATTGCTGTTCATTCTTTCCATATCTATTCAATATAGTATTAAAAGGTCTAGCTAGAGCAATAATACAACAAAAGGGGATCAAGAGGATTGGATTTTTCCAATACAAATTGGAAAAAAAGAAGTCAAACTTCATTATTCACTGGTGATATGGTAGTATACATAAGTGATCCCCAAAATTCTACCAGGGAACTACTACAACTCATAAACACCTTCAGTAATGTAGCAGGATACAAGATCAACTCGAAAAATCAGTAGCCTCGTATGAAAAATGGGCTGAGAAAGAAATCAGAGAAATAACACCTTTACAATAGTCACAAATCCATAAAATATTTTGGATAATTCTAACCAGCCAAGTGAAAGACCTGTATGACAAGAACTTTAAGTCTTTGAAGAAAGAATTTGAAGAAGACAACATAAAATGGAAAGATCTCCCATGCTCTTGGATAGATAGGATTAACAGTAAAAATGGCAATCCTACCAAAAGCAACCTATAGATTCAATGCAATACCAATAAAAAATCCCAGAAAAAAATTTTGCAGACCTCAAAAAGGACAATACTTAACTTCAAACAGAAAAACAAATAACTTAGGATAGCTAAAACAATCCTGTACTGTAAAGGAACTTTTGGAGGCATCACCATCCCTGACTTCAAACTCTACTGTAGAGCTACAGTAATGAAAACAGCTTGGCATTGGCATAAAAACAGGCAGGTGGACCAATGGAATCTAACCAAAGACCCTGATATCAACCCACACACCTATGAACACATGATTTTTGACAAAGAAGCCAAAATGGTACAATGGAAAACAGAAAGCATCTTCAACAAATGATGCTGTAATAACTGGATGTTGATGTGTAGAAGAATGCAAATAGATCCATATCTATCACCATGCACAAAACTCAAGTCCAAGTGGATCAAAGACCTCAACGTAAATCCAGTTACACTGAAGCTGACAGAAGAGAAAGTGGGAAGGAGCCTTGAACGCATTGGCACAGGAGACTGCTCCCTAGTACACCAGCAGCACAGACACCGAGGTTGACAAATAATAAATGGGACCTCATAAACTGCAAGGCTTCTGTAAAGCAAAGGGCACAGTCAACAAGACAAAACACGAAGGTGGGTTAAAGGAAGTTCACAAGTACCCATATAAATAACTAACAGGTCTGTATTTGGGGAGACTCACACAATGATGGTAAATAACCACCACGGTCTTCTGCCCCTCTATATACAGCCTCTGCCCTTCAGGATGCTCTGACTACAACCCAAGAGAGAGCTAGCCAGCCCCTCCTCTTCCTTACACAGGGTCACGTCTGTACATCTGAAGTCACACTCTGTCACGCCTGCTGAGCAGCCTGTGTCGAGAATATGTGGAGGGTGTCGGGATTGATGACACAGAGACCAGTTGGTGATGCAAAGAAAGCTTTAAGAAGGCTTCCAGAAGGCTCCTCAAGAAGGCTTCTCTTTATTCTTACCCTGGCTGATTATTATATACCCTGATACCAGAGGCGACAGTGGGTGGGGGGGGTCAGGAAGAGGTGGTTAGTCATTGGAAAAGGTCAAGGTCAGGGTGTTTCCGTAGGCGAGCCCTTATCAAGAGCTTATTGCTCCGGTAAACATTTCTTACGGGCACCATATTGTTTCTAGTAAACATGTTTTTAGTAAACATGTCTTCTCTGCTATCAGTTACAGCTGCCTGCTCCCAGGCTGATGGGGAAGTGGGCCTCCAGCCAAGGTCTCATGTTCCCAACCTAAATGTCCCTCAACCAAAGAATGGATAAGAAAATGTGGTACACATACACAATGGAGTACTACTCATCAAGAAAATTGACATCTTGAAATTCACAGGCAAATTGATGGAAGTAGAAGAAACCATCCTGAGTGAGGTAACCCAGACACAGATAGACAAATATAGTATGTACTCACTCATAATTGAATACTAGACATAAAGCAAAGGACAACCAATCTACAGGCCACAACTCCAGAGGACCTAGGTAACAGAGAGGACCCTAATAGAGATATACATGCCTAGGAAGGGGAGAAAGACAAGATCTCTTGAGTTAATTGGGGGTAGAGGGGAGGGGGAGGAAAGGGGGCAGTGGGGAGAAATGTATAGCTCAATACAAATGGCAAAAAAGAAGAAATATTTGAAACTGGACAAGAAAATAATACAGGAACAAAATATAAACAAATCATTTAGCTCTTAACTAGGACTTTATCTGATAGTTCCCATAGTTTTAATAAGTGAAGAGACATTGAGCATGGTGACATGTGACTAATTCTCACATGCAGAGTTGAGACAGGAGAAGCCCAAGTTTGAGGCCAGTATACAGTGAGTTCAAAGCTAGCCTGGGGTAGACAGTGAGTTCAAGGCTAGCCTGGAGTAGACAGTGAGTTCAAGGCTAGCCTGAGGTATACAACAAGTTCAAGGTTAGCCTGGAGTAGACAGTGAGTTCAAGGCTAGCCTGAGGTATACAACAAGTTCAAGGTTAGCCTGGAGTAGACATTGAGTTCAAGGCTAGCCTGAGTACTTAATAAGTATATCTCACAAAGCCAAAGTGGAAAAATGAATTATTGAGAATCTTCCTGATTTTTTCAAAGTATAATCTACAAACATAAAAGTAAACAGGACCTATGAAGACATCCTGGAGAGTTTACAAAGTGGGCATACTGAGGCCATAAGCACCATATAGAGAAACTACATTATCAACAGTTGCTTTCTAACATAATAGATTAATTTTGCCTGTCTTTACACATTGCATAATTGGAACCAAAGAATATGTGCTCTTTAGAGTCTAGCTACTTTCATGCAATACGGTGTCCACAGTATTCAATTACTCTACATGTAGGAGAAATGTATTTGTTGTCTTTGCTATCGTGTGCATTGCATGAATGTATCACGTCTCTTAGGTAGTTGCTACTTTAGTCTATTATCAATAGTATCATCATATGTTGCTTTTAAATATCTGTGAGTCTTAAACTTTATTAAGTTTTTATTACATTCATTTACTTGTGTGTGTGCACACACATGCGTGTGTGTGTGTGTGTGTGTGTGTGTGTGTGTGTGTGTGTAGAGTGAATGTGGAGGTCAGAGGACAACATGTAGAATCTAGTCTCTCCTTCTACCATGTGGGTCCCAGAGATGGAACTGGGTCTTCAGTCTTGGTGGCAAGTGCCTGTGCCTTTCCTTGTTGAACCATTTTGCTGGCCTGAAGAAACTTCAGTAAATCTGTCTACCTCTTGCTCTTTGTCTAACAGTGCATATACACACTCTTTGAGAATTTCATGCATTATATTTTGATCGTCTTTATCTTCAACACCACCCTAATTTCATACCTACCCAACTTTGTTTTTGTTTTTCAAGACAAGGTTTCTCTGTGTAACCAATCTGGCCTTCCTGGAACTTGCTTTTTAGACAAGGCTGGCCTTGAACTCACAGATGCCCACCTGCCTCTGCCTCCTAAGTGCTGGGATCAAAGATGTGTGCCATCACCACTGAGCTTCATTCTCATTGAAAAACAAAAAACTCATTGGGTCCAAATTGTACTGACCATATACTTTTGGGTGCGTGGCTGTACACTGGAGTATGGCTGACCTACCATGGGCCACACTGTTAAAGGAAACAAACTCCCCTTATCCCATTCCTCATCAGTTACCAAAAGCTCCTCAGCTAGGGGTGGGTTTCCTGCATGCATACCCGCTCCATGTTGGGAGTCTTGTCTGCCTTGAGCTCTCACAGGTCTTGTGCACTGTGGCTGCCAAAGCGGCTGTGTGTTCACCGCGAATGGCCCGCGTCATCCACTTCTTCCCACTCCTACAAACATTTGCTATCTGTGATAATCACTAAGCCGTGGAAAGAGAAGGGGATATGATAGAGATGTCCCACTGAGGGATGAAGGCGCCACAGTCTTACTTTCTACACCTTGACCAGTTTTGGATCTCTGTGGTCATTGTTATGGCCCGTCGAGCCACAGGTTCTTGACCCTGACCCTGATAGTGGTGTCAAGTATGGGCTCCCTCTTGTGTAGCAGACCTTAGATCCAATTAGAAAGTTGGTTGAGCACATGTAAGTACATGGCATTTGCACCACCATTGTGCCCATTATTGTCACTCTCAGAATTCACAGCTAGGTAAGACTGTAATTACTTCTCTCCTCTGGTAGCATGCACAGCTACTTTCTGCACCGTGAAAGCTGTTCAGTAGGAATAGAGCATCCAGGTCAGTGTCAGCTGAATTTCTCAGCACTATATAACCCATGTGCCATGACTTCAGCAATAGAGTTGCTAGAAGGATATGCCAAAGAATCAGAGATAGGAGGATCATGAGTTAGGAGCCAGTTTGGGCTACACCTAGCAAAAAATATTACTAAAAACGTGGGGCTTTGGAGGTAGAATACAATTGTGAGGCAGTCATAAAATTTGTACTCTTTCACAGTAGCATAAGATTAGTCTTGTCTATGTGCTAGAGATATTAGAAACAAATGGGTGCTATGGGCACAGTCACCTGCCACATAATGACATCTTATTTCTCAAAGGACTGCATATACATCCATTAGACTATAGGGGAGACGAAAGGTTCCTATCACCTAGTGACACCATAGTCATCACAACATCACAGCGTAAGCCATTTTCACAGTGATGCTGGAGAGAGCAATGCCCCGCTCCTCCAGTTGCAGAAAAGCAGCACATATAATTCTGTATACAATATAATATTTGATAACAGATGGCCATATTACAGCTACCTGCATTTACCACCTTTTATATCATTATTTTAGACTTTCTTTTACTTGCAGAAATAATGTTTTAGGCCAATAAGGTGACTCAGTGGATAGAAGCGCTTGTAGTATAAAACTAACAACCCGAGTTCAAGCCCCAGGACCCACAGTGAAAGAAGAGTCCCAACTCCTCTGGGGAGTTGTCGTCTTATTTTACATGGGCAATGCAATGCAACACACACACACACACAAGCACACATGTGCACACGCATGCACACACAAACACAGGCACACATGCATGCACAAACACATACATGTATACATGCACACAATACACATAGACAAGCTCCCGTGAACACACACACACACGCACACATGTACAGAAAACTGATAGTTGTTTGTTTCAGTCAAACCCAGTGTTTTCTGTGAAGCTGTGTACCATTTATGCCACAACAGCCTCATATAGCTCCTGTTCGTTGCGTCTCTTGATTACATGGAAACTAGCCTCCATCATGCGCTTACGCATCCTGTGCACACGCCCTATGACGTCTGCACAATGGGAGAATTGTCTGGCGAAACAGTTCTCAGAGTGCATTGTCCTTACAAGAGACACGTGGCTGTATCTGCTGGCACGGGTCACCACACTCTGACGCACTGTGCAGACGTGTTGAATCAGCTCTGAGTGATGGCAGAATTATTGCCAGATAAAAAGAGGCTATTGCTTGCTTAGGCGGCTGAGCAACTCACAACTGCACCACCAACCAAAGCCGTTTTCATCCGACCCTAAAACACTCTTCCGCTTTCCCGCTTTCTCTGAAGATGATTTTAAATTCCAGTCACATTTGCCTGGGAAGCACCAGGGCCGGTCCTCACATCTTTATTTCTGGGTTACTTCAAGGTTCTGTGGGAGCCATCTGTGCTCAGGCTGCTGCGTGGGATGCACAGTCAGCACTTTGTGTCACCTTACTCTAAGCAGGTGAGTTGTCAGTCTTCGGTGTCATTAGTTGGATTCTCAGAGGTTTGATCACCACATCAAGACAGGTGTGGGAAGTCTGTCAAACTCAAGACGGGCAGCGTATCGGCCTCAGGACGTGCCCCTCCAGCCTGTTAAACGTCATTAGATGTGTTGTGTACCACTGAGAGGTTTATAGTCTTTGTGTTTTAGATGTCTACCCACAAGGCTACATTACAGAGGAAACTAGTTCTGATGTTCTATAAAGAGAACTATTTTTAGCTTATTTACAAAATCCCGTTTGGAGAGAACCACAGGTGTCCTGAGGTGGGCTGTTTGCACCCCTGGAGCATAAATTTCATGGTCCAGAAACTTTGCACACACTTATAGGAGAGAGGCATTGGGGGGCACGGTCCCCTGTGACAGTCGGGGAAATTTTATTTTCCTGTTCTGAAATTTTTCTGAATAAGACACAAGATAAATAAATTTTAAAAATTCAGGGCAGTGCTTAGCATCATTGTCTCAGCTTGGTGGCTGTTTTGGTGAAGGGATTGCAGCATCGGTTAAAGGTGTGGGGTTAGAGCATATTATAAGATGCTCTATATTACTGGGGGCCACAGTTTATGAACGACTTACTTTCCCCCACTCAAAGTCTTTGTCCTGCTTTAGACCTCCTCACTCGTGAGCGACACTGACAAGTGAGTGAAGTGACAGGAAGTGACAGGAAGGCAGGGGAGTCCCTTGCCCATCGCATAGACATTGCCCATGCCCATCACACTCAGCCCCCTGCCACCCTGAGGGCTGGGAAGCAGAGGGTCCTTGCTCCTTATATCAGTGAGTAACTCGTTTCTTCTTAAAATCATAGTGGATATTTGATGCTGCCTTTTTGAGTTGTATCACACATCTTCAGATGCATTTAGCTCAGTTTTATCCTTATGAACTCAGAAAAAACAACAGGTGTTCTTGTACAAATCTGCAAACATGACCAGAGACTGCATTGTCTGAAGAGCTTAGGTTTTAATACAGGGAGACCCTGGGTCTCAGAGGGTTGTTTGGGACTAAGGGTGTTGTGTTTGCCTATTCAGCTTTAATTCAGATCTTTTTTTCTTCTTGAGACGTATGTAAAATCAGTTCAGCAGTGTAAGTTTATAGACATTTGGGAAAATACACTTTCCCATTAATGATGAATCCGAATTTTTTTGAACACATAGAAATGCTGATTGTGTAAATGTGGGGCTTTGAGGATTCTTGACGAAAATGAAACCCCAGTAGTTATAAGGAGAAAAACGGCTTATTTAGCAAGCTTGCACTGCATTTCCGTGGTGTGTAGAGGCAGGTAAAAACAGAGTCAATACTGGCAACACTGTTTAAAGGCCTGAGTAGAAAAGATTTTAGACTTTATGGGCGTCTCATTTGTGGTGGGAGACAGCCAGGACAGTACATCAGCCAACCAAGGTTGTCATGCCCAATAAATACCTCTCATCAAAGCACTCAGCTTGGGCCTGTAGGAATCAACCATCTGTCTTTGAGTTAGCTTTGTCATTTCAGGTGTCACTGACCAGAGCAATGGGACTTGTGGAGTTCATTTTATTCATGCTTAGGATAAAGAAAGGAGATTAGTGTGGATTCTAATAGTATGATTGAAAAGTTGAGCACTTTAATGCCTAAGGAATAAGAAAACGTCAGAGCTGAAATCTGGATCTGGCTACTATTTTGTAGGAAATTAGAAAATAGAATTTCTATTGTCCAAAACTGGGAGGAAATGGCAGGAACTGGAGCCAACCCTAGCCCCAGAGGACACTCCCAATCTCAGAGTAGAGAGTTGCTGAAATGGAAAGACCTTTCAGTTGGGCTGTAGCAGAGTTGAATGGACTTCTCTATCCATCTCTCTCTCCATCCATTCATCCATCCATCCACTGAGGCAGGGTCTCCCTATGTAGCTCTTGATTTCCTGGAAATCATTCTTTAGATCAAGCTGGCCTCAAAATTACAGAAATTTACCTGCCTCTGTCTCCCAAGTGCTACGATAAAATCCTGGCGCTGATAGTCTACTCTTGCCTTTAGTTTGTAGAACAAATACAGTTTACTTTTATAACTCCCCTTGTTGGGACTGGGGAGATGACTCTATGGAGAAGATGTCTTGCTTTGAAAGCATTAGGACTAGGGTTCAAATCTCCAGCACCTACATAAAAGCTAAGCATGCAACGTAAGCACTGGGGGAGGGCCAGCGACTGGTAGAATCCAGGAGCTTGATGGCCAGGCAGCCTAGGCAAAGCAGCAAGCTCCAGGTTCCCCGAGCCTGCCTCAAAACCTAGGGTGGAGAGCAGTAGAGGGAAATACCAGATGTACTCTTCTGGCCTCCACATACGTGCACATAGGGTGCACATATGCACACATACCAAACACACGCAATTATAAACAAAAGAAACTCTTACTATGTAACATTTGCTTGGCATTCCCTGAGTTCAAGTCCTAATGATAGGCTGCCATCTGCTTTAACTGAGAGGAAACAGTGCCTGGGAGACATCCTGGACTTGGATCTCCTCCCCTAGCCAGAGGGAACCTCCTGCTCAGAAGCCCTACCCCAGAAACTCCTGCTACCTCCTGAGTGGATGGAGCCGAATGACAGGGATGGCCTCCCAGTGCTGGCGCTGTGTTCCCTCTGGAAAACTTGCAGGCAGAATATTTTACGAAGATGCTCTGGACCTAAGAGTTGTCATCTGAGGCATGCTGGGGTAGGACACTGGACCCTGAGTTGAATGACATTCAATTGTGTTCAAGTTCACATGTTTTCCCTTAAAGATAAAAAAAAATAAGCAACATAGAGAACTTTAGAAACATCAAGAAGAGTAGGAACTGAGTGAAGCAGTAAGAGTTGTTCAGGAAAGACCACTGTTGTTCAGGGAGAGGCCACTCTGTCCTTGGTTCTGTGGAAGACCAGCCCACTGAGTAAGCTACACTCTGGTCATCAGTTGGCTGGAAGGGTTTTACAATGACAGAAGTTTGGAAATTCATTCTTTTGCATTCATTTATATTTGACAGCATGCCAGACACTGGGCCAGTCATCAGGCATTGGAAACAGGCAAACACTTCTTTTTATGTTTTCTGCTCTCTTCCAGAACTGATTTTATGTACTTGATCGTTGCTAGGAAAACTGCTTTTCATTGACAATAGTTTACTTTAAGAAGCTATACCTTCTGCCACAATGTCTTGTGTGTATTGTGGTCATTTTGTTTAGAAAGCATTAATTTATACAATAGTTGGGCCTTCATTTCTCCAGTCATCCTGGCAGAGAAGTGTACGATTCTTGACCCATTCCATGGTTGAAAGAGTGCATACCCAGAGGCTTGTTGGATGGTCCTGGTCAAAGCATAAAACATAAAGAGCAGTGATTGCCCCATGACTGGCATACTATCAAAGGATAAAGGAGTGCAAAATAATTATTTTCCAAACTTCTGCTGATTTAAATCTGTGCTTTACACTTAGGCTAAGATGTGAGCATACAAAGGACCCAGCCATGGGCACTGCATTCCTGGCAGGCAGAGTGTCAGGAGGCAGGGATGAGGCTGGTGTGTGAGGCAGCATCAGCGTGAAAGAATGGGCCATAGCCCGTGTCTGCTCTTCTAAATGCTGGTCATCTCAGGACTGACCAGGACAGGCAGCGAGTGACCAGAGTGCTTTGATTGGGTTGGTTTGAGAATAAGAATACTGTGTTAGTTGGGGTTTCTATTGCTGCAATGAAACACTGATCAAAAAGTGGGTTGGGGAAGGAATGGTTTATTTGGCTTACATAGTCTATCACTGAAGGAACCCAGGACAGGAACTCAAACAAGGCATGGTCCTGGAGGCAGGAGCTGATGTAGAGACCATGGATTGGTGCTGCTTACTGGATTGCTCCTTTTCATTATAGACATGCATAAGAGTGACCACTAATAACCACAAGACACAGTCAGCACTAGACTGTCCTGAGTCTCTGCCAGTGCCATTAATCCAAAACTCTTCCATTTAGTCTCAGGCAGACTTTTTTGGACAAGGGCAAAAATAAGCCAAGTTTTTCTCCAAAATATCACGAGAACAGTCTCTAGGCCACTTACTAATGTTCTTCCACTCTGAAACCTCTTGAGCTGGGCCATCAGAATCTACATTGCTCTCATCATCACTGTGTTCCATGCTCCTACTAGGATGACCCAGGATGCCCAACTTAAAGTATTCAACTGGTTTTCTAGTCCAAAGTCCCAACGTCTTGCATAATCCTACAACAAACAGCATGGTCAGCACTGTCACATCAATAACCCACTCCCTGGTACCAACTTCTGTCTTAGTCAGTCTTCTATTGCTGTGAAGACACCTCAAGGCAACTCGTAACGCAAGTGTCTCACTGGAAGCCTGCTCACAGTTTCGGAGGGTAGTGCCTTAGCATTGCGGTGGGGAGCATGGCTGCTTGTGGGCAGACAGGGTGCTGGGGGAGGAGATGAGGGCTGCAGCCCGGTCCACAGGCCGAGAGGGAGACCCTTGAGCTTGGCATGAGCTTGGCATGAGCTTGGCACGAGCTTGGCATGGCATGAAACCTCAAAGCTGGCGACATACTTCTTCCAACAAGGCCATATTTCTTAATCCTTGTAATCTTTTCACACAATGCTAACCATTCAAACACATGAGCCCATCGGTGGGGCAGCTGTCTCAATGGAACCATCACAGACATGGAGGCAGAGCCACACAGAAGTTCTGGACTGTGCTGATGTGAAAGGGGGCAGAGAAATGGGAAGACAGCTGAGACAGGAAAGACTAGTTTTGCTCTGTATTGGGAATCAGCAAAACATGACACCCCGTACTGTCCTTCAGAGCTCAGTTTTCTCATGTGTGAAGTGGGAGCCGTCAGCCTTTCAGGACCTTCGTGGAGGCTGTGTGGCGAGCACTGAATGTGCTTGGAATGGGATGTGCCCTGTACACAGGCGTCTGCTGCTGCTCTGCTGCTATTAGAGATGGAAGGTCCTGGAACTGATGGAGAGGATGGAGGACACCAGCTACGTGGCATGGCCGAGCCAGGTGCACAGGAGCCTTTCATAGGATTAAGGGGGCCCTTCACTTCTCTGGTGGAGGTCCAATAGTAACCAAGAGAAGTCACTTAAAAATTAAAATTGTATGGGTGTCTGAAACCTCGATGATCTGTTTTATTTATGTGGTTTTGAGACTTTCTACAGCCCACACTGTCTTCTGGATGGTCATTCAAGCGAAACAGCCGTATAATCAGTCTTCATGTCAGTTGGGACTTCTTAAATAATGTCCCTGGGCTCTGGTGTCCTTATGTGTAAAATGACCTACTATTCTCAATAACTAGATTCCTTTAACTATGAAATTTTCTGAGCACTAACTATATATATTTTGGTTTTGGTTCTCTCTAATACTGGCTTGTCAACATTTTTAAGCCAGAAAACAGGTAAACAGGAGTGACCACAGGGTGAGCGAGACTGGTTTCCAAAGACCTGTTTCCTGTAGGAGAGTTTTGCATCAGCAGTAACATTAAATAAAATACCCTGCATCAAACCAGCTTTCCAATGAGTATGATGCAATTTCCGTTTGGATGCTGCTTCTGTAAACACATTAAAAATATGTACTGTGGTGGTGTGAATAAAAATGTCTCCCATAGGCCCATAGGGTGTGGCACTATTAGGAGGTGTGGCCTTCTTGGAGTGGATGTGGCATTGTTGGAGGAAGTGTGTGACTGGGAGGAGTTTTGAGGTCTCAGGTGCTCAACATACCTCCCAGTGTGACTGTTGCCTGCAGACTCAGATGCAGAACTCCCAGCACCATGTCGAATCTGCAGAACTCTCAGCTCCTTCTGCAGAACCATGTCTGCCTGCACACTACCACTCTTCTTGCCGTGACGATAAGAGACCAAAACCTTGACCTGTAAGCCAGCCCCAATTAAATGTTTCCTTATTAAGAGTTGCCATGGTCACGGTGCCTCTTCACAGCAATAGAAACCCCAACTAGGGCACGTACTAATAAAAATTGGCCAATGCATTATTTTATTGAAAGAATGTAGATAATACTTTATGTAAAACTTCATTTCCTGTGTTTTAACTTAGGATGTACTAAGTTTAGTTTGTGAAATTTTCTGATCTAGTGACTATGAGAGCAAGTATGAATGTTCAAACACAGGTTTCCCTCTCATGTTTTACTCACCCAATAAAGAATGCCACACGGGACCAGCTCAGCCAGTAAAGGCACTTGTTACCAAGCCTGGGGAACTGAGTTTGGTCCCTCTAAGCCACATGGTGGCAGGAGAGAACTAACTCCCAATTGTCCTCTGATCTCCCCATGTGAACGCACACAGATGATGGATGGATGGATGGATGGATGGATGGGTGGATGGATGGGTGGGTGGGTGGATGGATGGATGGGTGGGTGGGTGGATGGGTGGGTGGATGGGTGGATGGATGGATGGGTGGGTGGGATGGATGGATGGATGGATGGGTGGGTGGATGGATGGATGGATGGATGGGTGGATGAGTGGGTGGATGGATGGATGGGTGGATGGATGGATGGGTGGATGGATGGATGGGAGTTAAAAAACAAAGAATGGCATGTAGCTAAGTTGCAGACCCTTAATTATGTGAATTAGCTTTGAAGCAAAATGTATGTGTTTTAACCCGCATGGGTAGAAATCTTTGTATGCTGTACAATACTGATATTAATTAATAAAATAAAGTTCTGGTTTGCTTCCCTGCTGCTGTGATAAAGCACTGACTGAAACAACTTGAGGAGGAAAGGGATCAGTTCACCTTACAACTCTCCAGTGACGTAATCGCAGAGGGAAGCCACGGCAGAACCACAGCAGCGGCGCCCGCGAGGCATGCTGTTCCTCACGGCTCGCTCAACCTGCTCTCTTACCCAGCCAACCACCTCTACAGGTGAGGCACAGCCCACAAGGGGCTGGGCCCTCGCATATCAAGCGTTAATCAAGAAAACATCCCACAGACTTGCTTAGGCCAGTCTGGAGAAAGTGCTTCCTCAACTGAGGGTCCCTCTTAAAGGCGATTCAGTTTGTGTCAAGTCGACAGAAAAATAAGCAGCACAAATGGGAACAGGGAAGCCTGGGGTTAGAACTGGATAAAAGTGTCAGTATCAGTTGGTCCTGGTTGTTATAAAGATCAATAGTATGCGCATCGGTGCTTGTATTAATGGCAAAATACATAAAGCATATGAGGGTTTGGACACAGGCCCTAGCCACATGGGAAGATGGCTTCACGGAAGGCATGGCCTCCTCAACACAGTTTGTGTTTGGATGAGGAGAGGCTGAGTCCGGCTGTCACAGTCCTAGCGTTTGAGGTGAAGTACTCTCACAGGCCCACTCTGACAGTGACTGTAGGCCTCACTGTTGCCTGGTGAGTCTTAGGTTTGTGGTTAAGGTGAGTCCATTTCTGAGTCCATTTTACGTGAGAATCCCACAATGCCAGCTAAGTTGTTAGGAATGGCACAGTGCAACTCTTGCCCTGTGTTTACAAATTACTAAATTTAAACAGTAATGCTTATAAAGTGACATATATATGTATATATATATATACATATACATACATACATACATACATACATACATACATACATACATATACACTGTTGTGAATGAGAATTCCTGGAAAGAAGCCGTATGCAAAAATGGATTGACTGATGAAAACTGCAATGTGAAGACATTGGAATTCTGCAGGTCCTGATCTTGGCCTAGCCGTAGCCCCTGAATTCCCCGCTCATCTCTACATCAGAACCAGCATCCTTTGACTAATAGATAAAAAGCCTTTTAAAACCCATTAACTTAGCAGACCACTAGTGTCTACCAACCCAGAAGCTAGGAATGTCACCAGATAACATCTGGACCTATTTACATTTAAATTAGGACTCAGTGAAGCCCAAACAGTTACTGCCACACTAAATGCTGGCAAAGAATTCTACCCATGGAAATTAAAGCAATGCTAACAGGGGCTTCTCTCCCAGTTCAAGCTCCCAGGCTTGTGACTGGGACGAGGCTGTAGATTACTCCAGTTTTTTCCACGCACAGACTGACCAGCTTCCGGTGTGGTGAAAGCAGGGTGGATTTAGGGAACTCTCATGATCTCCTCTAATAGTCTGCCTGCCTGGTCACTCATGAGGAACAGCAGTCCTCACTCAGGACTTACAGATCCAGGTGTCTATACCTGTAACTTTCAAAGCTGTAGGAATGGTGAGATGCAGAGTATGAACCCTTCTACTTGGGTTTGAGGGGCGCTATGTATGAGTCTCACTTATACAAAATGTCCTGGTCTGTATGGGCTTGCTCAAGGACACAGGGATTCTCTCTAGAATCCATTGATGTGATTGGGGTATGGCAGTGGCTGGGAGTAGTGACTGAGTGTGGATTTTTAGATTTCCCCTCTCCCCTCTGTCTCTGGAGGCCTTTGTGATGAGCAAGGGTCTGCTATGAAACAGAATCTCAGGGGATGAGAGTTTGACTCTGGCTGGGGAACCTCCCAACTGCAGTAACGGTAGGCATCACAGAGGCCCAGAGTTTTCAGGCTCCCTGACAGGTTTGCTTGAGGCTGGCTTTAGGGTTTCCTTCTTGCATTCAGCTTTCCCTGAACTCTGTGGATGAGAGGCCATGTGTGGGAGCCACTTAATTTCTAGGGCTCTCACCCGTCCTTGTATAATCTCAGCCATGAGGTCTGGTCCATTTTATGACCTAGCTGATGCAGGCATCCATAGCTCCATAAGATTTCAGTAAGAAAAACAGTTGTTACTCTAAGGCAAAAGGGACAGCCAAAGAAACACACCCTGACCCTGACCAGAGCCAGTGAAAGAAACACACCCTGACCCTGACCAGAGCCAGTGAAAGAAACACACCCTGACCCTGAAACCAGAGCCAGTGAAAGAAACACACCCTGACCCTGACCAGAGCCAGTGAAAGAAACACACCCTGACCCTGAAACCAGAGCCAGTGAAAGAAACACACCCTGACCCTGAAACCTGAGCCGAAGAAACACACTCTGCCCCTGACCAATTCAGCAGTCCCTGAGCAGGAAAACCAGCCAGTCCCTGAGTGTGACATCCGGCCAGTTTCTGAGTTCATTCAGTTCAGGGACTGAAATCTGACCAATTCCTTCCCTGAAATCTTCACCCTGGAAAACCCTGGCCCTAAGAAGCCCCATAGAAACCCCGTGCCTGCTCATTGCCCTTTCCCACGCTGGCAGAGGCTGCCACTCGCCTAGATTCCTCCCTCCCAAGCAAAACTCCTGAGGGAGGTTTGGGTGAGGCCTTTCCGCCTGAGAAGAGCAGAGAAGCAACAGAAGCAGAGGCGGGAGACTCTGTTAGCAGAGGGGAGCAGAGCTCAGCTGTGGCTGCTGTCTCTTGGGAGGAGCAGGGGTACCACATCCCTCGGGGAGACACCTGCTCTGGTACAGGCTGACCTCCTTCCCACAGTCAGTGACTCCCAAGTTCCTCGGTTCTGGTGGGCGGAGCCTCTGTGTCCTTGAGTGTGCCCCTACAGTAAAATCCATTTCCAGGTCTTCAGGTGAGCCTTGTTCGGTCCTGGTTTCCTGGTAGCAGTGGGTTCCCTGGCAGCCCTGTTAGGAGCATCTCTAGGCTAAATTCCCACAAGGTGTGGGGAATCTGCAGTATCACTGGCTACCGCCGAGTAGCACTGGTTTACTAATGCTGCTGCTTTGGCCCTATGGGTGCTCTCTGCAGGTGATGAGCCTGGGGACAGGCCAAGTGGCTTGGGATGGAGGGTGTCTATTAGGAAAATGTCATTTTCTATCTGAGCTCTTGGTACCCTATCCCTTTTTATCCAAGGGAGAGCCTCCTTGGTATAATTTGAGCACTCACGTAAGGTGAAACCATTAAAAGTTTGCCAGGAAGAGTTGAGGCATCATTGTCATAGCGGCCTGCTTTTCTTGTCCCTCTGGTTTCCTTTGGTCATAGGATCTCCCTGCTGGTGTTCTTGGCAGTAGATGACAACAGTCATCCCAGACTGCTTCCAGAACTTACCGTAGGATTGAAGTTTCATTCTTCTTGTTTGTGTGTTTGTTTTTTCAGGAGGGTTCTCTGTGTAGTCCTGACTGTCCTAGAACTCTCTCTGTAGATCACGTTGATCTCAAACTCAGAGATCCGTCTGCCTCTGCCGGCCAAGCTACAGTTTGATTCTTAATAGCCTTTGTCATGTAGTGATAAATCCTCTTTCTCTTTAGAGGGCCCAACACATATGGAGGATGGCAAAAATATACCTTGAGTTTCTGTAGAAGTTCACCTTCTGTCCTTTGCTTAATTCCGGGGCTCTGATTTGGGACAGCGATTTGACCCACTAGGTTGGCCATCCCTTGACTCTATTCTTTACATTCCGGTTGCAGCCTCCTATCTGTGAGGAAAGCTGAAACTTTTATCTAAGGAAGACAGACGCCGGTTTGTGAGAAAGGCAAAGGCTGGTCTGTGAGGAAGGAGAGGCTGGTCTGTGAGGAAGGAGAGGCTGGTCTGTGAGGAAGGAGAGGCTGGTCTGTGAGAAAGGCAAAGGCTGGTCTGTGAGGAAGGCAGGGCTGGTCTGTGAGGAAGGAGAGGCTGGTCTGAGAGGAAGGAAAGGCTGGTCTGTGAGGAAGGCAGGGGCTGGTCTGTGAGGAAGACAGAGGCTGGTCTGTGAGGAAGGAGAGGCTGGTCTGTGAGGAAGACAGAGGCTGGTCTGTGAGGAAGGCAGGGGCTGGTCTGTGAGGAAGACAGAGGCTGGTCTGTGAGGAAGGAGAGGCTGGTCTGTGAGGAAGGTAGAGGTTTTCTGTGAGGAAGGAGAGGCTGGTCTGTGAGGTCAGGGCAACTCATATAGATTTTGCTCATAGTTTCAATGAAGCTACCATCTGGTGTCCTGGCTGGGCAGAATTTAATGTTCTGACAATTTCCGGGAGGATTCAGGTTTTCACACCTGGAAACCTGTTAGCACATCATGCACACACCAAGGCCATGACTACATGTGGGACCTCGATGTTCAGGATTTGTCTCAGAGTCAGTGTGTCTGCCTCCTCAGCCAAGACAGCAGTGGTGGCCATGGCCGGCAGGCATGGCCATCTGGCTGCCCCTGTGTTTACTGTTCAGACCAATATGCCGGTCCCGGCTAGAGTCCTTTGTTTTGGCTTGGGACTCTCAGGGATGTTCCTTCCTTTTGATTCTGAACAGACTAAAGTCACGAATTACATCAGGAGCACCAGGACAGGTCTTTCACTACTAGAGTTCTCTTTAAGGCCACAAAGGCCCTGTTGCTGTTGTCCCCATTCAAGCAGCTCATTTCCTCTCCCCTGTGGCTACAGAGCGGCTTGACTGTCAGTGAGTAGTTAGGGAACCAAATGTCGACTGCCATCCCCAGAAATTCTCAGATTTGCCTCAAGTCTTCAGGGTTGGGGGCGCCCACACTCCCTCAAGTCTTCAGGGTCGGGAGTGCCCACACTCCCTCAAGTCTTCAGGGTTGGGGGCGCCCACACTCCCTCAAGTCTTCAGGGTTGGGGGCGCCCACACTCCCTCAAGTCTTCAGGGTCAGGAGCGCCCACACTCCCTCAAGTCTTCAGGGTTCGGGGCGCCCACACTGCCTCAAGTCTTCAGGGTTGGGGGCGCCCACACTCCCTCAAGTCTTCAGGGTTGGAGCGCCCACACTCCCTCAAGTCTTCAGGGTTGGAGCGCCCACACTGCCTCAAGTCTTCAGGGTTGGAGCGCCCACACTCCCTCAAGTCTTCAGGGTTGGAGTGCCCACACTGCCTCAAGTCTTCAGGGTTGGAGCGCCCACACTCCCTCAAGTCTTCAGGGTTGGGGGCGCCCACACTCCCTCAAGTCTTCAGGGTTGGAGCGCCCACACTCCCTCAAGTCTTCAGGGTTGGAGCGCCCACACTGCCTCAAGTCTTCAGGGTTGGAGCGCCCACACTCCCTCAAGTCTTCAGGGTTGGAGTGCCCACACTGCCTCAAGTCTTCAGGGTTGGAGCGCCCACACTCCCTCAAGTCTTCAGGGTTGGGAGTGCCCACACTGCCTCAAGTCTTCAGGGTTGGCAGCGCCCACACTGCCTCTATTTGGCCCCAAGGCCTGATGTCATTTTGAGATCTGAAGCCCAAATATCTAACTTTTTTTGACAAATTCGGGCATTTTTATGGGTGCCTTGTCTCCCCTCCCCCCCGAGCAGATGCAGCCCTGTCTCTGTTCCCATACTGCACTCCTTCAAGGCTGCACTTGCTGGAGCGGGTCAACCACAGGCCGCAGGTGTGGACACTTTACTTCCAGGCGTGGGAGGTGTGCCCTGTCACCTGCCAGGGCTTCTTCAAATACTGTGTGGCAGTGTTTGAGCTCCGGGGCATTCGGGTACAAGTCAATTGTTCCTGTATCCGGTGATGGGGTCTTCCATTCACTGCACGGAGATGGCAGAAGAAGACACGCTTAGATCTAGACAGTGAGCCACTGGGAATGAAGTGCAGGAGGTATAAATTCTGATGCATACGTGTGTGTGTGTGTGTGTGTGTGTGTGTGTGTGTGTGTGTATGGTGTGTATGTGCGTGTGTGGTGTGGTGTGTGTGTGTAGGTGTGTGTGGTGTGTATGTGATGTGTGTATGTGTATATATGGTGTGTGTGTGGTGTGGTGTGCATGTGATGTGTGTGTGTGTATGGTGTGTATATGTGTGTGTGTGGTGTGTGTGTGTGTGGTGTGTGTGTGTGTGTGTGGTTTTGGTTTAGAGATTGCTTTGATGTAAAAGCTAGGGGAACATACTGGTTTTGCAGGAGGCTAGCCCTGGAGTGTGGGAAACACGCCTGCTTCTGAAGTACAGACAAGGACGGTGTGAGCTGTTTGGGGCAGGCCCCTGTGCGAAACTCGTCTGGCGGCTGGACACTTTTGTTTGTGCCGACACCCCTCCCAGTCAGGACCTGGCTCCAGCTGCGGCAAGATGGTGGCACGTCTCTGTGCAGTTCACTCTGACCCATGGACACCCTACTGCCGCCTCAGTAGCTGGGTGCCGCTCGGCGCAATGAACCCTCTGGCTGTGGTGATGAAGTTCTGCATCTGGTGTCTTTTGCTCAGCCTGTGAGGGCAGCATGCACCACCGTGGGTGCCCTGGGGCCTCGGGAAAAGAGACTCACACAGTCTGTCGTGGAGCTCAGATGGGCTCTCTCTCTCCTGGCCTTTGGGGGCCTCTGTGGTCTCTTTGTCCCACCCTTGCCTGTCAATCTCCCTCTAAGTCGGTTCCGCCGCCATGGGGTCTGGGATCCCACTGGGGGTCATCTTCTCACAGGGCTGTCCTCACCCACACTCTGTGCTTAGTCACTCTGCCAGGACAGGACCCAGCAGCCATTACCCACCGCTGCTCTTCTGTGCAGACCATAGCAGGAGGAGCCAGCAGCAGCTGCCCCAGGTGGGAAGGTAAGTCTGGGCCATTGCCTGAGGCTTTTCTGAGAAAGGCGGTTGTGGCGTTTCCAATCGAGCGGGCTGGTGTTGGGGAAAGGCTAATATTGAGAAATAGGCCATCCATCGTGGACACACGTCTTGTGCTACCTGTTGGGGGCTCCTGGTCTTATGGAGGGGCACCTGGATGGCAGGCTGCTGTCTGGCCGCTGCGGGTTCAGTTCCACAAACAGTGGTGAACTTTCTGATGAGAGGCCTTGGGTTTGGGTGGAGTGCTGTCGGGTACAGCAGCAACAGTGACTTGTCTGGCTCTCCCTGGAGGACCGGTGGAGTCTCAGCCAGGAGGACTCTGCGCTGTTTCTGTATCTAGAGGCGTTGAAGTAACACAACTTACAACCAAGACTCTCTATACAGAACTGTTCTGTTCTGAGTGACCCAGTTCCCACAGATCTCTCTGGGGACCACCCTGTTTCAAAAGTCAGCCATTCCCGCTGGCGAGCTTTCCCCTTTCCTGGAGACACCCCAACACCGCAACCTCCGGAACCTCCTCTCCTGCAGTGTTTGACTGCACAGCCCGGGGCAGTTTTGAGGGGGCTCCTGGTGTATCTCCAGCTGTGCGCGAGACAAGGGCCCCCTGAACGGACATTGCCTGTCTGGTTGCTCGCTGCCAGAAGGGACTCACGCTCCCCAGCAGTGGGCAGTTGTAGGGGAACCCTGACCGGCCCCCAGAGAGACTGAGCCCCTAGACCCGAGCCACCACGGAGCTCTGTGAAGTCAGCAGGAGCTATAGTTTGGGGTCCAGTCAGACTCCATAGTCCCTGGACTGTGAAGTCACACACATTCACACCATGTGCAATCCCTTTCCTACCAAACGCCACCCCGAGCTTCTCTGGGAGGTCCCAACTGACCTAACTTAGGCGGAAGGCCCTGCTACCACCGATCAGACGGCCCGGTAACTGGACACCCTGGGTATCCTTACCACCTTCTCACCCCTCCCCGTCAGAATTCATCCACTCCTGCCATCAGGTCTGATGGTATGGGCTGTGGCCTGCAGAATCCGGATCCAGGCAGCGGACCAGGTGGCGTCTTCTCTAGGCCTCTGGCTGCACAGCCACTACCCAAGCTTGCGGCTGTGGTGCTCAGGAGGACAGCCTTATCTGAAGGCGCAGTGGCCACTGCAGGATGCATAGCACAGTGTTACAGGAAACGCCTTGCTCAGAGCGGGTAGGTACCCGAGCCTGGTGGAGCGCACCAAGGGTTTTCTCATGTCCGAGCAGACTCCGGGAGTAACCTCAGAAAATGTGAACTCCTGGTCCGTAGTTTCTCACGCAGTTATACAGAATTAGCAACCGTGCAGAGAAAGATGTACAGGGGTAGAGAAAGGAAGAATGTTCTAGGAGATATTTGCGATTGTGGGGGCCACCATCATCCATCAGGAGACTTTCTGATGGAGTTTTCAAGATGGGTTCCCATGGAGATTTGGCCCGGAGAAGAGGTCAGCATGCTAGCGGCAGGCTGAGAGGGCTCCAGGGCGCCCTCTGCTGGAACATGTCGGGGGAGCGCTCCACCCAGGGAGCTGAATACTAGAAGACTGAAGGAAAGCGCATTTATCTTCCCCAAGCCTAGGGAGGAAGGGAAATGCAGAGCACGGTGAGAGAGGAATGAAGAAAAGAAAAGAGGACAGTTTCATATTTGAGAGCTGCTGGGGCCCTGGCCACTCCTCAGGAATGGTTTCCAAGTTGCTCAGTTTAGAAGTCTCCAGAAAGCAGAGGCATCGTTTACAGCAGTGCTGCTTCTGGTTTTAAGTTTGGAAAACCGTGGTGAATCAGAAAAACTTAAGAGGCACACGATGGAGAGCCGTGTTCCCTGATACTAAGAGGCAGTCGCCACGATTTCCCTCTAAACCACTCTCGGTTGTCTTTGACTGTTTCCCGCTAGCTTGCCGTGGGTCCCTCCCATACTCAGCGGTGACAATGGCCTTCCTTGGCCTATCACTGACCGAGAGTTTCGAGGTCAGGTGGGGTTGCTGAGGGCTTTTCTGGGTGCCTAGCCCAGTGCCTTGCTCGGAACAGGTGGCCCTCAGATGGAGGTCACACCATCCCTACAAGGAACACCCTTTGTGTGCAGGGTAAGGCGGTTGGACCAGTCTCAAAGAGAGGTCGCTAAATCTCTGCGGTGGTGTGTACTTTGCCTTGTTTGACATTTTTCAGAACCACCTCTCTGTAGAGTTCAGAAGTCCTCAGGAAGAGGCCCAGGAAGCCATCTGCCCCTCAGGCCACATAGGCAGAGCCCTGTGGCTTCAGGCTGTGGCACCGGCTAAGGCATGTGGATCTGCCTGTGAGTCTGCCCGTTGACGGCCTCTGTTTGTGTATTTGTTTATTTGTTTGTTTATTGCTAGCAAAGATTTCTGTGGTAAGACTGGTTAGAGAATGGCCACGTTTCCTTTTCCGAGAGTGTGTCTTTAAGTGGTGCTGTTTGGTGACCGGTTCTTCAGGAAGGGACTTGCTGTGTCCCCCACCCTACCTACTGAGACGAATCCTGGGCCACTGCCATTTTGTACTGGACAGTGTGATCTTTCTGGATTGCAGCGCACATCTCTTTTGAGCTCATCAGCCCCTCTGCCATGCCCTGAGTAGTTCAGTGTCAAATGGGCTAGTGCTGGCCCATCGAACCACGGTTTGATAACTGTGTCTGCAGACAGCCTTCCAGTCAAATCAGCTCTGTGATATGGCGGCCGGATACTCATGCATCCCTAAATACCAGTGTCTTTTATTCTAATGGAGCAGACAGAGCAGCTAAAAAGACATCCAGCTGTCATCACAAGGCTGTGTGTCCCCCCTGACCAAGTTAGTCATTACTCATGCCTTGTGGGTTTAAATATTCTGCTTAATTTATTAACAGACTTCTCCTGCCAGGTCCAGCACTTAACACACACACACACACACACACACACACACTCACACACACACACACACACTCACACACACTCACACACTCTCTCACACACACTCACACACTCTCTCACACACACACTCACACACACACACACACACACACACACACGCCTCCCACCCACCATCACACAAAAATCCTAAGTGTGTTCCATTTGACTCTGAGGACTAATCAGTATGCTGACAGGCTAACAACCCAGCTGTCTTACTGTTTCTCAGAATGGCCTCCCTGAGCCATACTGTAAACAAAGCTACTTATATTTCCCTAGAAAAGGTACAGTTGATTGCATGTGTCCTTTGTTTAATACCATCCTCGTTTCTATGGATCTCTGGCATGTCAATCTTGGTGGTGTTTCTTAGGAACTACTTGACTAATTTTGGCAGTCCATCTGGAAATGCAGTTTTGTTAGTGTGTGTGATAATAGCAAGAGTAGCAGTCTTGTGTTAATAGTTTGCCTTTGAATTTAGAACTAGAAAACAAGATACTGATTGCAATAATTTGCGTTTGTGAAGCAATTTAGTACAATCCTTGCACATGTTCAGTGATACATATTAAATGTATTTAGCAGTTTAAGGGGTGGGCAACATATTTACTCTTCAAAAATGGCTGAGCAATTATTACTTTGAGAAATAGAGGCTTCAATTGTAATGATGCCTTTCATATGTCCCTTCCAAGGGGATTTGTCCTAGCTTAGTATTGTCCCTGTGCCTTCAGCTCTTGAGCAATTCCCAGGCATGGACCTCAGCCTCCTAATCCGGAAGAATGGGTGTTGTCGTAATGCTGCCATCATGGTGGCCTGCAAGTGTCCTAGCACTTGAAGACTGCGGAGACCTTGTGAGAACAACGTTAGAAATGGGTCTCACAATAAAAGAATTCCGAGCTGGAGTGATGTCCCCCAGCAAGTGGCTTAGGTCAGGCTCACTGTGTTCCTGACCGATTTGGGCATCAGGGATCAATGCGATCCCGTCTCTGGCTAGCATGGGGGTCTACAGTTATCCCTGACCCCAGGCCTCTTCCCCTTGAGTGACTGTACCCTTACTACTGACTGGCTATATGGCCCTAGGCCGTGGGATCATTTCCATGTCTAACCTTATTGGTTGAGTGGCTGTTTGGGTTAGCGTGGCTGTCACCCCTTCTGTTCTTTGTTAGGACAGCTTCGTGCTTTAGTCTCCTCTTAGGTCTCCAGCTTGGCAATAGCCTCTGGGCACTTTGGGCAGGAAAGAGAGGTTGAAGGCAGACAGTGGCTGGGATGGAATAAAGCGTTGCTGGAAGTAAGCAGGGGTCAGCGCTATGCTCAGTGGAGGCCCCACATCTATGACGTCTTCGCTGGTACCTCCTCTGCCAACTCTGGATCCAGCTCTGAGTAAATTCATGAATTACCACGGACCCTGGGGCTCTAACCACCAACTCCCCCAGACTCCTACATCAGGTTAGAGATGGGCCTCAGATGTAACTGGTTCCCATACAGGAAATCACCTGGGAGCCACCTGACTCGGTGGGAAAGGCTGAAAGCGGAAATCACTTCCCAAATACTCCAGTCAACATGGTTAGGCTCTCAGGCTCCTCTGTGGAAGGTTTACCAACCAGCTCCTTGGAGAAGCCTGCTTTTGGCTTTGTGAGAACCCTTCCTCCCTCCCTGGGAACATGCTAGCAGCAAGTCTGTGTGGCTGTGGTATTCTCACGTGACACTTGCTGCCCCTGTCCTGTGGAGGCTCCACGGATGGGGGCAGGGAGTCTTCATAGTCGCAGGCTCAGACTCGGGCTCCTAGGTTGTGTCTCCTTGGTAGGTCTGTAAGGTGGGAGCATCCACATTTCCCTGGTCTTCAGTTTCCACACATTTTAGGAGGAAACAGTGGACTCCAAAGGATTGGGACACCAAAGTGCTCTGTACGATGCCTAGCGTTAACTTCACCAGCCTGGTTTTCTTTCCCGTTAGTGTTTCACTCAGCCGGTTGGATATCTGTGCTTGTGAGACTCGGGCAGAGTACAGTTCTCAGTGTCACCATTAGCTCAGAACGAACCTGTTGGCTCCAAGAGCAGCAGCCAGGGTTGAGGGTGCGTGGTCACATGACACCAGGTGAAGTGAGGTTAAGAGGGATGGAAAGAGAAGAGGCCTGCCCCAAGCATGGCTGCGGCCTTGTTGATGGTGTCTGGCAGCCTCCACAGCCATGAGCTGGGGCCCTTTTCCTTGACTAAGAGGGGAAGTCCTGTGTATATGTCAATAAGGCACTGTTGGCCAATAGGGAACCAAGATAGGTGGGACTAGGAGTCCAGAAGGACTCTGGGTAGGAGAAACACAGGGAGTCAAGATGTAACCACCATAGGGATAAGAAGCCCGGAAACTTCTCCAGTAAGAGAAATACTTAGATTAACAATTATGGGATAAATACTTAAGTCAGAGCTAGCCAGTAAGAAACAAGCAAGGCCAACAGCTTCATAATTAATACAGCGCGTATTAATTATACGCGCGTTTTGTGTGTGTGTGTGTGTGTGTGTGTGTGTGTGTGTGTGTTGAGAAAGAGTTTCTCTGTGAATCCCTGGATGTCCTGGAACTGACTCTGTAGACCAGGCTGGCCTTGAACTCAGAGATCCCCTGCCTCTGCCTCCCGAGTGCTGGCATTAAAGGCGCGCGCCACTCCCGCCCGGCTTTTGATCAGATATTTTAAAGAATTTTTTCTTAAATCAACACGGGGGTTTTAACTTGATTTGAGTGTTTCTGCACCTTGTTTTCTGAAAGTGGCTCTCCAGAGGCACAAGACAGTTTTGAATAAGAGGTCTCCATCAGTGTCCAGCAGAGGGCGCTACAGTGAAGGGGATCAGGCAGCAGAGACAGCTGCTCTGGAAACGGGAGACTCCGAGCCGCCCCACCTTAGCACACAGCAGCTATGTCCATGCGTCTGAACTCGGTCTTTATGACTTTTACCTATCTAAAATAAAAGACAATGTAAGTGTCTAGTCAAGGGCCCTTTCTGGAGCGTTTTCCACCTCATAGCTGGTGTAAGTTATTGTTGTTATCATTATTATTAGTCACCTTGAGACAGTCTTATGTAACCCAGGCTGACCTTGAACTCGTTATGATGATGACCTTGCCCTTCTTCTCCTCAGGCATCCATCCTCCTGACAGGCGTAAACTAAACTCAAAGGCTGCACTTCTAATAATTTAGAAATAAAGCGACCAGACCCTCACTCAACCCTCTGCTTTAGCAGCCATGACAGACTACAGAAAAAACACGTAGGCCTCTGACACAAGGAAACTCCAGATCCTCTGGCCTCCTGAAGTCTAGGGCCAAAACTGAACACAAAGAAACTCCAGACTCCCCCCCACCTCCTAGATGCTTGGTTTCTGGGAACTGTTTGGCCACAAAAGAAACTCCAGGGGGGACCAAAACCTCCCCTGTAGTCTCCAGGATATAGTTCTGAAAACTATTGGTATCTATGTACAACAGGCCACCTGCAAGTAACAAGACAATGCCATAGAAACCACAGAACGCTCCCTTTCAGCACTGACCAATGAGAATAATTGGTACATAGGTATTCCACGCCAAAATATGACTTTGAGAAATGCTCCTAATTGTTCCCAGATGTCAACCAATCAGAAACCAACCTGTACCGACTGATGTAATCCTATAACTTTTGTCCATAAAACCTAACAGTAGACAGGGAACTTCACTCCCTCTGGGGGCTGCTGCGTCAGCTTGCTAGACGGGGCCCCTGTCATGGGTGGATGAACAATCATTAAACCTTGCCTTTACAGTTTAGTGGGTCTGTCTTCCTGGTGGTCTCTGGGGACTTTGCAACTTGGGCACAACACTCCCCATTTGCTAGGATTGCTGTCTGTGCCCCCATACCTGGTTACACGCAGTACTGCAGCTGCAACCCAGGGCTTTATGCTCCAAGCATTCCAACTGAGCTACAGCTCAGCAACAGCACAGTCCAACCTTAGGACGGCTTCCACATCCAACCTTAGGACGGCTTCCACATCCAACCTTAGGACGGCTTCCACATCCAACCTTAGGACGGCTTCCACATCCAACCTTAGGACGGCTTCCACATCCAACCTTAGGACGGCTTCCACATCCATCGCACAGAGAGTCCCTTAGGTCCCCATCCACTTCCCAGACTCCTTTCTTATCTTTCTAGATTTGTCCATTCTGAACATTTCCTATAAATGGAATCATGGAATGTGTGGTGTTTTTGTGGTTTCTTTCACTAAAGATGACTTCAGGGATTTCTGGGCTGTAGCATGAATCATTTCTTCATTGATTTGAATAAAAACATGGTATTTTGTTTGCCCACATAAAGATTTAGCTCGCATTTTTGTGAGCTGCTGTGACCGCCCGTGATGCTCGTGATTTTGAGTGCTGCTTGTGTGAGTTTGCATGTGTGTTATGTGTGGGGGCACATGTGCGCGTGTGTTATGCATGAGGGCACGTGTGCATGTGTGTGGAGGCTGGGGCTCACAGGGGTGCTTTGCTTTTTCTTAGTTTTTATGGGTGATGTGAAGGAAAGGCCCAAGTTTGTTGTTTCCTACGCCCAGTGTCTCTGGTTTACTTTGCTGAACAGACTATTCTTAGGCTGAACTGTCTTGTCATGTATCATCTGATCATGAAGTCGAGGATTTATCCCTGTATTTTGCATTTTGATCACCTGTCCTTATACCAGAACCACGGTGTTTTCAATGTTGCAGTAACTTGATATTGGGAGGCACGGCTGTACTGAATCATTACGCAACGTTGGGGATTATCACCATTGAAGCAGTGTTACATCTTCCAGTCCATGAACATGGGATGCCTTTCTATTCATTTAGGGTGTTAAGCTTTCCAACATTGTTTTGTAGTTTTCAGTGCATCTTATATATCTTTATTAAATTTGTTGGTTCCATTTTTTTTGAGTTAGGTCTCACTATGTAGCCTTGGTTGGCCTTGAAATCAGAGATCTGATGCCTGTCTCTGCCTTGAGTACTAGCCATATCCCACCATATCTGGCCTTAATTTTATTTTACTATTGTTTCTCTCTTCGTGTCTCTGCCTCTGTCTCTGTCTGTCTGTCTCTCTCTCTGTCTGTCCCCTCACTCCCTGGATTTTTGTTGCAAGCATGTCTTATGCAGATGTCTATATAACCCTGTGTTCTACAACTGTATCTGGATTTATTAGTTCTAATATCTTTTTAGTGAATTTGGATTTTCTGTATCTGAAATTATGTGTCTGCATTTTTCTCTTCTCCAATTCGAATCCTTTTTGTTTATAAATTCTCTAAACCCTCTAGTACAATGCTGAGCGGAAAGCATAGTGGTAGACACACTGGTCTTTTCCTAGTCTTAAGGAAGACACCTCCAGTCTTTCATCAGGATGCTAACTCTGGGTTTATGCAGATGCACTTATTAGGCCGAGGACATTCTCATTTATTTTTAGTTTCTTAAGTATTTTTACTATGAAAGGTTGCTATATTTTACCAAATCCTAGTATCATGTGGATTTTGTCTTTAATTCTCAGTGATATTTCACTGACTGACTTTCTAGTATAGATCGATCTTGTGTTTTTTTAAATTTTCACGTCTGTATTTGAATGGATATCCAGTGGCCACAGTTCTCTTGAAGTGCTGTGTGGCATCAGGGTGATACTGGATTCATTAGAATATGTCCAAGTCATTTGTTCTCCTCTGTTTTGGGAAGTTTATGGAAGATTGGCATTCATTCTACTTTAAGTAATTAATAGGATCCACCAGTGATATCATCAGGACCTGTTTTTCTTCGTGATAGCTTTAAAATTACTCATTTAGTCTTTTCACTTCATGTAAGTCTGTTCATATTTTATTTAGCTTCTTGTACTACTTTGGTAGCTTATGCCTTTCTTTAAAAAGATGCATTTATTTATTTACATGTTGTTTGCCTGTGTGAGTTTCTGTGTATCACACGCATGCAGGAGCCCTTGCACTCCACAAGAGGGCCTCAGGTTCCCCGACAATGGAGCTGCAGGCAGTTAGGCACCACCATGTGGATGCTGGGAACCACCCAGGTTGGTCCTCTGCAATGGAGCAGAAGGCTGTGGAAAGCACCGAGTCCTCCTGCCTGCCCAGTGCCTGCCCAGTTTACGTCATTTTGTTTGTTTGTTCGTTGTTGTTGGTTGTTTTGTTTTCGTTTTTAAGTAACATGTATAATTCATCTAAGTTAGCCAAAAAATTTTTTTTGGTTTTATGAGACAGGGTTTCTCTGTATTGTTTTGGAGGCTGTCGGTCCAGCCTGGCCTCGAACTCACAGAGATCCACCTGCCTCTGCCTCCTGAGTGCTGGGATTAAAGGCGTGCACCACCACCACCCGGCTAAGTTAGCCAAATTTTGGTATGCAGTTCTTCGGGAAAATTCTGTATAATTCTTTTCACTTTTGTAATGTTGGCTCTGATGGCCCCTTCTTTTTTCATTACTTTTAGTACTTCATCTTTTTTCTCAGTCTGGTAAAACTCTAGTCCGTTTTGTGTATCTTGTTGCCTACTGCTGACAAGTTTTTAAGTTCAGCTTCAACAGTGATACAATTTCCCTTCTCTGTAGGCTCAGCTCCTGTACCCCAGGAGTCTCAGTGGTGGGTAAGCTTTCAGTGTGTTCCTGTACTAGAATGAGAGTGATCATATACAACCCCTCCTGCTCTCTGGATGCACACTGTGAGCAGCTTCCTTTAAACACTGGAGGGTGAGCATTTCTGCCTTCCGTGAAATGCGTGCAGTCCGTGTGGGTGGCTGAGCACCTCCGCCTTCCTTCCATGAAATGCATGCAGTCCGTGTGCGCCACCTGGCATTGGTGTGCAGAGCAGAATGGGTAAGGAAGGCGAAACTTGCTGGTGAGTTAAGCATGGTTTAAAAAACAGCTTTGAAACATCTTTAATTACCAGGCGTTTCATGCAACTTTTGAAAATTGGCTCTGTCATATAAACAGCAAATCTATAAATCAGATTATTTTAGTATAACCACTCTAAATAAAAGAAAATATTCTTCCAGCATTTAGAGTGGAAGCCACACCGTTACAGAAGTATTCAGAGCAAGTATGGGGCTCCGCTCTAGTCACTGAGGGCCCTTCACAGGGTTTCAGAGAGGGCATCCAGATCTAACTACCGCAGGGCTAACCCATCCTGCATAAGCCATCTACGTGACCCGTCAGAACTCTGGGACCAAAAGTGGACTCAGAGCACACAGGTTGCTCAGCCTTAGCTTTTGTTGCCCTCTCCTTCCTTCGCAGAGTGTGTGTTCTATGTTTACCTACAACCTCCATCCTGTTTCATGGTCTTCTTTTACCAAAATGTGCCCACAAACTTAGCACTGTCCCATTCTTTTCCTGGAAATCATAGAGAATCAACAAAAGAGAACAAAAAGAAAGAAAGAAAGAGAGAGAGAAAGAAAGAAAGAGAGAGAGAAAGAAAATTCTAGTTTTAGTCTCTTCAGTGTATTTTTTAAGGTTGCAGAGAATTTGCGTGTCTGTGTAGGTATCACATGTTAGGAGAGGTGTGAAGCCAACAGAAGCAGATCTCAGCAGTGCACCATGGGGTGGGCGAATCATACAACATCTGTCTACAAAAACAGTTTGGGGGGAAGCTTGAATTTAGTGGCTACAATTCAGTTAGAAGGGGCACACAATCTCAGTCAAGCCATTTGTAGGAAGTAATACGTCCTTGTGACTAAAAACTAGCCACTGTAGGGCACTTTCTTACTCCACCCCTGAGTACAGTCTTTCATATGGCTTTTCTCTTTATATAGAAAAAACCACAATTCATCATAATCTTATGAAAAGAATCAAAAACATACAGTGCTCTTAGGCTGGAAGATTTAATAGCACAAGGAAGGCAGTTCTCATGTCTCATAAATATATCATTAACCCTCAACAAAATATGATCTTGTTTTACAGATATGGACCAGTGATTTTGAAACTTGTATGGGAAGCAATGAGAGTAGAATAATTAGAACAATTTTGAAAAATAACGAAATGGGAGGAGTGAGAGGCACACCTGTAATCCCGGCAGGTGTGTGAGTTCAAGAGTCAACTGCTCCAATAAGGTCAACAAGGACAACAAAGAAAAGAATTGTTTACTTAAAATCTAACATTAAAGGAAGCAATATTAATCCAGAACAGTGTGGTACTGATGGAGGCCAGGCAAAGGGACAAATGGGTAGACTCCAGCGTGCAGAAGTAGACACGTGTGGCCATTTTTATTTTGATGAAAGCTCTAAAGAGACTTGGGTGGAGGAAGCATGGTGTCTCCAGCAAACAGTGTGGAAACAGTTGCATATTTACGTAAACACGTTAAAGCCTTTGGATCTGAATCTCACACTTTGTGTTCAGAATAGAAATGGGTTGTATATCTAGATGCAAAGCAGGAAGCTATGGGTGTTTTAGAAGAAACAGGAAATACTTGGAACCTGAGTATAGTAAAATAGTTCTTAAACATGACACCAAAAAGGAACTATGAAAGAAAAAAACACTGAAGTTAACCGAAATTAAAACCTTTTCACAGAAGACTATTAAAAGGGAGCTGGGAGAAAATACTGTAAATGAGATACATACCAACGGACACGACCGGAGTCTACAAAGAGCTGTGGAGATGAGCAGGGGCTGGAGAAATGGCTCAGTGGTTAGAGCACGGGCTGCTTTCCTCAAGGATTGGTCCCCAGCACACATGTGGTGGCTTGAAAACATCTGTGACTCCAGTTCCTCTGACTTCTGTGGATGCCACACACAAACGTGGAGCAAACACATCCATGCACACTCAGGTGCATAAGATATTCGAACACTCATATGCATAAAATAAATACTTTTAAGAAGAGGGACAACATAATTTTAAAAGGACAAAGTGCAAAAGTGCAGACTTTGCTAATAAGAATTAGAGATCATGAGTCGGGCGGTGGTGGGCACGCCTTTAATCCCAGCACTCGGGAGGCAGAGGCAGGCGGATCTCTGTGAGTTCGAGGCTGGGCTGGACCGACAGCCTCGAAAACAATACAGAGAAACCCTGTCTCATAAAAACCAAAAAAAAAAAAAAAGAATTAGAGATCATGAATAGGACAAAAAAGTGTGCTGATACATTATTTATGATTTATTAAATCTTGCCTGAGGATTCAGAAAGCAAAGTCAGCCTTAAGCTATAGAGATAAGGCAGTGGTGGTACATACCTTTAATCTCAGGACTCAGGATTAAGAGGTAGATGCATCTTTCTTAATTCAAGGCCACCACGGCCTACACAAGAGTGAAGAGTAACAGAGCTCATGCCTTTGAACCCAGCACCTGGGACCACACACCTTTAATCCCAATGTTAGGGAGGTATATAAGACAGGAGCAAGGTCTCAGTATTGAGCATCCATTCTCCAGCCACACTGAGGAAAAGAGGAATTCATTCTCTGGCCACATTGAGGACAGGAACACATTAAAGTCTCAGGATTCTCCAACCACAGCCTGAGGTTTGGTGGTGCCAGGATCATCCTTTCAGTCTGAGGTAGAGCTAGTGCCCAGCTACTTTGTTTTCTGATTTTCAATTTGAAGTCTGGACCCCAATATCAGTCTCTTTTTTTCTGTGCTACACAAAAGGACCCTCAGAGTCATTAGCTGCTAAGGAAAGGCAGACTTCAGCTGTCCATAGTGGGACATATACGGTATCCTATTGCATTAGAATGACTAACACGGTGACTAACACGGAAAATGTTGGCACTACTAGGAGCTTGTAAGCCACAGAGCAACCGGGACACACACACACTGCTTGTCTTGCTAGCCCAAATGTAGAATACAGTAGCTGGTCTGGAAGACATTTGGCAGCTGTACATAGAGTTGGGCATACACTTGCACTGACCCAGTAACACCCTGCTAGAGTGTTCTCCTAAGGAAGCAAAAGCTGTGTTTATACAAAGACCTAGTAGATGTGTTTACAGAAGTTCTGTTCCTAGAAATCAAATACAAAAAGCTCAGATGTCCCCAGCGGGTGGACATGATGTGTCCATTCACAAGTCCTGTACTCTGGACTCAGCCATGAAAATGGATGAACCATTAATGCACGCAGCAGCCATGTGGGTGAGTCTCAAAGGCATCACGCCAAGTGAAAGAAGCTGGTCTTGAAAGGTTGGGTGCTGTACAGCCCATTCACCCCCTCTGGAAGGCAGAAATGATGGGACACAGACCAGGGCTTCACAGAACGGAGGAGAAAAGGTTTTGAGTACATGAAAAGGAATCTGGGGATGCATGGGACATGGAGCTAGTCTGCATTTTTATGTTGATGGTAATTACAGACGGACAGACAGACAGACAGACAGACAGACAGACACACACACACACACACACACACACACACACACACACACTAAAGATAACGGAACTGTATACCAAAAGGAAAATGAGGTTTTACTGTGTTTTATCCTCAGTGAGGTAACCCAGTCACAGAAAGAGAAACATGGTATGTACTCACTCATATATGGATTTTAGACATGGGTCAGGGAAGTACCAGCCTACAATCCCACTGCCAGAGAGTCTGGGAAACAGAACCTTCATCCAGCGACTGATGGAAGCAGAGGCAGACACCTACAGCTAAACACTGAACTGAACTTCTGGAATCCAGTGACAGAAAGGGAAAACTGATGAGCAAAGGCATTAAGACTGGGCTGGTTTAACCCACAGAAAGAGTTGATCTGAACAAGGGGGAGCTCTTGGATCCCAGACTGATGGCTGTGTGGACAGCATGGGACTGATCCAGACCCCTTGAATGTGGATGTCAGTGAGGAGCCTTGGGTAGTATTTATCCCTGGCATACAAATGGACTTTGAGTGCCCAACCCACATTGAGAGATGCTCTCTCAGCCTGGACTCTTGTGGGAGGGCCTAGGCCCTGCCCTGGATGAAATGACAGACTCTGGAGATCTTCTATGGAGGCCCTGGGAATGAAGTAGAGATTGGGTGGGGGACTGGGAAGGTGAGGGAGGAGGGGAGGGAGAGGGAGCTGGGATTGATATGTGAAGCAACCTTGTTTTTAACTTAAATAAAAATGAAAAAATAAAATACATTAAAAAATCTTTAGAGGCAGAAAAATACCTTCTTCTTGTGGTGTGTTCTACACCCAAACTGTTTGTTCAGGATAACCCCAGATGCTTCCAGGTGTCATTTCATTGTAAATGTTTCCCATCACATTTTCATCCAGCTGCCTTCTGAGTCTCCTGTGGTATGGTCCCACCTGTCTCATTTGCTTTTCAAATCCCTGTAGATTTTCAACCCATTGCCATCTCTGGGCTGTTCTCCAAGTCTCTAAAATATGCCACACATTCCTTGTCATATTAATGGCTCTAATTTGTGTGTGTGTGTGTGTGCACGTGTGTGTGTGCATGTGTGTGTGCGTGTGTGCATGTGTGTGTGTGTGTGTACCTGCTTGTCTGTGTGTTCAACACTGTGTGCAAGTGCCTACAGGGGCCAGAAGAGGTCACTGGACCTTTTAGAACTAGAGTTACAGGCAGTTGTAGTCACCTAATATTGGTGCTGAAAACCGAGCCCAGGTCCTTTACAAAAGCAGCAAGTGCTCCCATCCACTGAGCCATCTCTCCAGTCCTCTGCTCCATCAAATTTAAAGAGGGCATAACCAATCCACTTCTTAACAGCACACACACACACACACACACACACACACACACACACACACACATGCACACACACAAACATGCACACACACACCACACAGAGACACATGCACACACACAAACATACAGACACACACACACCTCAGAGAGACACATGCACACACACAAACATGCATACACACACACATACATGCACGCACACACGTGACCTGACTCTGGTCTACAGCCCTGCTTGGTTTCATGCCTCACTAGCATTTCAATGACAAAACTCATTCTTTGAGGCTGCGGGAAAACCTCCAGTGGCGTTGCCTGAATGCACACCCTAATTGTGACTTTTCTCTTCATAGTGGGATTTGCAACCAACCTTTATGAAGTCGCATTTTTCCTGGAACCATTTCCAGGTGGCTGTTTTCCTCCTGAGGATTTGTCTTATGAAGCCATTAGGGTGGACAATAGATGCACGTGAGCGTCTGGGTGGCAGCAGGCTGCTCTGCAGGGACCCAGGGTAAAATGCCATAAACATCTTCCTTTATTTTATTGGATTTGGCTCAGCCTGTGGCAGGGCTATTGTGTGCAGAGCTCCAGTTGTTATGGGGAGGTTTTGTATGTCACAAGTAGAAAATCGGTGCTTAGGTCTGACAGAGTGCCCTGCTATGCAGGCGATGCCTGGGCATCATGGGACAGTGACTTGACTCCTGTGCTCACGCTACCCTCAGCCTTTCTACTGATCATCAAAACACAAAGGTGGCTTTTGATTCTCTCCACATGCTAGCAAATTGGAAGACACTGCAAGAATTATTGTGTCGCCAAGGAGAAGACATGGCCCAAAATAACGAGGGCAGTGTCAGTCCCCAGGGCACATCTTCTTGGCAGCTTTAGTGTTGAACATATTCAAATTTCCAAGAGCAAGCGGCCATGGGAGAAAAGTGTATCTTTCTCATTTATCATCCTTTTTCTCTAGATTCTTCTTATGAGTAAAGAGATTGTGTAAGACTTGGCCTGCATGTATAGCCTCTGGCTATCTGTCCAGCTGCTCCGGGGGAAATGAACAGACTCTAATAGTTCGAGCCCTCAGTGTTAGCCTGGCTGGGTTCACCCGGTGATTTTTCAGCTCTGCAGATTCTCCAGACACTGGCCTTGCCAGTCAGCTCAGCTCCTCACCCAACAGCAAACATCTCTGCAACTAGGCACTCCTTGGCAGCACCAGAGGACTTTCCTTTGGGTCACGAGGGCGGGACGGCAAATGACCTGCATGGTGGGAAAGCAGGGACAAGTCTCGAGGCTCCACCCCAGGAAAGCCAAGAAAAACCAAAAAAAAAAACAAAACAAAACAAAACAAAACAAAAAACAAAAAACAAAACAGAGCAAACCTTACAAACTAGCCCGAGCTGATTAACTGCAGGCGAACCCAGCAGCTTTGCTGACAAGCAGAGTGCCCCGAGCCCCAAAGAATCCTTTCCTGCTTGCTTCAGAGCACGGGACTCTGAAGCGGCACTCGGCGTGGGGAGAGGTCTTTGACCCTCCATCCACAGATGCCCCTTGAGGCCCCATGTTGGTTGCAGAGGGGCTGGGATTACCCATGGCCAGCCCTCGTTTTCCATCCTGCATATCCAAGGACAGAAGGAAGACAAAAGAGCCGGCGGTGAGAAACAAAGCAAAACTGCTCTCCAGCGCAGGGAAGTTTGAAGTACGGTTGGAGTAGAAGCACACACTCAGCTAGTTTATGATTGCTGTCCATAGACAATATGCGGCATGACATGATAGGCTGAAGGGGGACTTCTGGGACTAAAGGGTACAACCTGGAGCTCAGGGGACGAGAAGATAGAAAAGGAGGGGGTGGCTATGAAAATGCCGTAATAAAACCCATTACTCTGAATGCTAGTTTAGATTTTAAAAATATAGGTATATAGGATGTAAAAGTGGGAACAAAACCATCTAGGGGAGAGAGTGGGGGAAGAGAGAGTGGGGTGAATGCAGGCAGTGCATGCTACACTTTCCTAAAACCCATTTCTATATGCAATGAATACATATCAATAAATACATAAATAGGTAAAGTGTATGTGTATGTTTCTGATTTCTCTGAAAGGGGAGGTGGCTTAATCAATTCAGATAAAATTTAAGGCACATTTTATCATGGACAGACCACGACTGCTGAGGACATTTCGAGATGAGTGACAGATGGAGGGGGTCTTGGCAGGATGGGATTTGGATGTTAGTGGAATGTGTACACAGGAAAGTCGCCAGGCTCAGGCATGGTATCTCATACTCGAAGTACAAAAAATGAACAGTTGGCAGAGCATGAGACTCTTAATCTCAGGATCGTGGGTTCTGACTGTGGTGTTATATTGTTTACGATTTATTAAAGCTTGCCTGAGGTTACAGAAAGCAAAGCTAGCCACAAGCCAGAGCCAGGCAATGGTGATACACACCTTTAATTCCAGCAGCCATACTAGCTAGCCATAGAGGCATAGAGCCAGGCAGTGTTGGCACATATCTTTAATCCCAGGACTCAAGAGACAAGCAGATACATCTCTGGTAGTTCAAGGCTGCGCTGAGCTTCATGAAATTGATCCAGTCATAAAGAGAAAGAGTTCACACAAAGATGATCTCAGCACTTTGGATCACATGCCTTTAGCCCCAGGATTTGAGAAGTCTAAAAGGAAGAGGCAGAAGTTTGGGATTGCAGCCTGGAGGGCTTGGTGGAGACACGATTGCAGTCTGAGGGTTGTGGAGAGATCTATTCTCCAGCCACTTTGGAGAAGAGGACATTCCTTTCAGTCTGAGGTAGAGGTAAAAGCTAGTGGACGGCTGCTTTGCTTCTATGACCACCATCCTGAGCCCCAATATCTGTCTCTGGGTTTTATTTTTTGTACTACACATAACCTATGTGCCTAGCACCTGAGATGCCAAGGCAGGAGGACCAGGGGTTCACGAACAGCCCCAGCTATACAGAAAATTCAAGGCCAGCTTGAAATACTTACGACCCTGTCTAGACAAGCTAAAGTGGAAACCAGTCTCCAGGGTGCCACGGATTCCAGAAGAGCCATGAGACTCGCAGATGGGCACAGGTGTCACAGAGAAAGGCGAGAGCAGGGCACAGGAAGCCCCCGTCCATCATGTCTCTCAGAAGTGAGGATGTGGGATAGAGAAGGCACGGGCCTTGCACCTGCAGGAAGGAACAAAAGAACAGAAAAACAGTTACAGACCCAACAGTGGAACGGCTGCCCAATTGCCAGAGTCTGAGAAAAGGAAAAGGCAGTAACGAAACCTTTCCACACAGTGCCTTACCAGGACGGCCTTCTGTTGGGGGCAAAGGTGTGGGTGACTCACTTTATGTTGAATCTGCCTTTGGTGGCGTGGCGAGGCCGCCTGTGGAAAAGGCCGTGGATTGACTGTGGTAGGGAGCCATTCCCAGTCCTTGTTTGAGTTGTGTGAGCCTCCCTGTGGAGGCTTGTTCCTGCCTCCAGCAGTCAGGTGACGGGAGAAAACGCCCAGCGTTTGTCCCCCACCCCCAAAGTCTGGAGGTGGGAGGCAGTCCCCGGGGTGGACAGGATGTGATGGAGGCCATCGCAGGGCTGCTATGGGGGAAGTTCCATCTTTGTTTAGAGTTGGAAACATCCAGAAGCTCATGGGCTGATTGGAGTCAAGCAGTGCTGAGCTCACACTGTCAGAGAACAAGCAACGGAGGTAAACAGTGCCCGCCTGGGCAAGGACAGCCCAGTGCGGGGACCCAGGTGGCCCAGCTGACGATTCCATTCTTGAAGAGGCGGGTTACTCATTTTCTCTCTCCTGCTGCATACATCTCCAGGGCTCTCAGATCTAAACACAGTTTCCTCATCAGACCTGAAGATGCCAGCATCACCATGTGGTCTCTGTCTTGCTTTGACAGGCTTTAGGCAGACTGTCACTAATGGCTGATGACACTTGGAGCCATGTGCTGTTAGGTGACCAGTACTATGCAGATGTCACAAAGTGTATATCACAAACAGAGGCAGCTCCATGTCACTAAGAGTGCATGACCTGCTACTGACTAAAACATTGCTATGCAGTGCATGCTGTATTATGCCCAGACTCAGTAAGAGGGACAGGAGCTGTGGCTATCGGGGATATGGCATTGCTTGTCACAGGAAACGACCACCTGCACGTGAAGGCGACAGGGTGAGGAGCTCTGAGCTCCGTGAGGAGTCATGTCATCTATCGCCTGGTCCATAGAGCCAAGGCTGAGGCCCGGGCTTCAGAGCTGAGAAGGGGCACAGGACCAGCAGTGAGGTACAGGGCATGGAGTCAGCAAGGCTCTCTGCTGCCAAGCAGAAACGCAGCCCGGCCTCTGTGACAAGTGTGGCAGTGTCTGGGGACCTTTCCCAGCGCAGCATGGGACGGGAGCAGGGGAAAGGCCACCCTGTGTCTGTCCCGTCAGCACCATGCTGTGTGCCTGCTGCTGCCAGAGAGCCACCTGTCTGGAGATGCCAGCTAAGCCTGCCACCCTGCCCTGACTTCCTGTCGCCACTGGGAGCTGCTGATGTGGCGAGGCCATGGCCTTTGTTTGCCTGGCCCGTTATTCCCTCCGGTGCTGTGTAGTGAAAAGCATTCTGTGGCCTGCCCGGAAGAATGCTCCGTTGCCCTTGCTGCCAGGCTCTCCACATGCCGCATACTCAAACTGAGGAAACTTCCACAGAGGGAAAGAGGGGCAGAGACTACGGAGAGCCTTTGTGTCGAGCTCTTACACTGTCTCCGGGGTGCCTGACTTTGCTCAAGATGCTTGGGGGGCTTTTGCTTCATGTAAAAGTTTACACTTGTGTCTAAGTATGAACAGGCGTGGATACCACTCATGGGGTGTGAGGAGATTAATGCGATCATACGAGTAACACTGTGACCACGTTGTCATTACCCGTTTGCTATTCCTTTTCCTACTCCACAAGGATGTCAGGGCCCTCAGTGGAGCTGGCTTAGTCCCCTCCCTCCCTCCCCCTCCCTCCCTTTTCCCCCTCCTTCCCTCCCCTCTCCCTCCCCCCTCCTCTGTGGCAGACAATTCTTTTTCAGCGGTGTCCTTACAGCACGAGCACTCCATAACCGTTTGCCATGGCCGGGCTAACACACGGCAGGCGCCCACTAAGGGTGTGCTAGGAATCTGTCCCAGGGCTGGAGAGATGGCTCAGCAGTTAAGAGCGCTGACTGCTCTGATAGGGTCTGGGGTTTCATTCCCATCACCTACATGTTGGCTCATAACCATCGCTAACTCTAGTCGAGGAGATCCAATGTCCTTTTCTGACCTCTGAGGGCATCCTGCACACATGTGGTGTACAGGCAAACATGAAGACAAAACACACAGAAAACAAAAGGAATAAATCGAATTTCTTTAAAAAGGACAGTCCTTCAGCCGTGGGAGTTTCGGAAAGTGTTTCTGACAAGAGATTAGGCCAATATAATGGGTGAGTCTGTCTCAAATATTAGAGTCTGCATAGGCCCCAGGATTCCTAGAAAACAGTAAATACTTGACCCTCTCTGGATAGTTTTCCCTCAAGGGGCTTTCTACAAACAGGAAGTACTCTGCCAACACTGTCTACGGATGCTTGTGAGCCCTGAGACAAGGATAGCCCCGAGAGTCCCAGTTCTAGCCAACAAAGCCTATTTAAAAGGAAGGGTTGAGGGAGGAAGTGAGTCTTAGGGGGAAACTCCAACCGTATGTCACAGTAGGAGACAGAAAAATGAGTGTCACATGTCTGCCAGTGTTCTTCTTGGTTCTGCCATGTCACTTGTAAATTCTTAAGTATGTAAATGTGGCAGATGAGTCACTTCACACAACCAGCGTTGTCACATAGAGAACAAGGCACAGTGATTCTTAATATCATCTAA
>NW_024429202.1:3736389-4006389 GCF_017639785.1 Mesocricetus auratus | reverse complement strand
TCCCCTGGGGCTGGAGTTACAGGTGGCTATCAATCCTTCCACACGCGTGCTGGAAACTGAGCTACCTCTTCTGCTAGAGCAGGGTGATAGCCACCACATTTCGGCTCTCCAGTCCTGCTGTTGTTTTTGAAGAAGGTTCAACAACTTTTAAGGGGGTTTTAATGCTCACCTTCATAGGTGAAATATGGCAGCAGAAAACTCCAGAACCATTTTGGACTCTGTACATGGGGGCAACACAACTAAATACAGAAGCGAGGCCTTTGCTTTGTTGGTTAGAGTTAAGAACCTTTCTTTCATCAGTCAGTAGACCCCATCTCTGGAGGAGCTCCTCACTCCCTTCCCAGACACAGTGCCACAGCTGACGGCCATGGCTCCCCCCAGTACCTGGCTGTGGGACAGCAGCACCATGAGTAAGACTTGCATGCAGACCTCAGACTCTGCTCTGCACAGCCAAGCCAGGCAGTTCTCCCGTGTGACCTCTGCAGCTTCTGATACCTTCTTGTTTCTCAGTGATACCTCAGTGACACCTCCACTGACCAGGAGGCTTTGGTTTGAGTAGCTGTTGACTGTGTTAATTGGTAACTCGAGCCCTGAAAACAGATACACAGAGGTTCCTGTGGACTGTTAATAGCCATTGCCCATCGCTATGAGGAAATGCAGTGCTGATTTAACTAGCAGGTTGGCAACTTCAATGTCTCCCTTGCTCCCCAATCACAAAATCAAATCAGTTTTCCTGCCAAATAGTTCTCAGATCTCTGTGCGGACTCTTGCATCTAAGGCAGCAGTGCTCCTCAGCAGGGAGCACCAGCCTTTGAACTCCCCTTGCCGCACCCTGCCCTGGTCTTTGGACATCATACGTTCTTTTTAAAGCGCACATCTGTTGTCATTTTCCTGCTTAAATCCAACCAGTGTGACTCTGACCCTGGCCAAGGATCAGGACCACCAGGTCCTTGCCATAGGTCACACGTCCCTTCTCATGATCGCCCAGTACCCACACCACAGCTCCTGCTCCCTCAGGCCCCTGCCAGCACACAGGTCTCAGGAAGCCCTCTGCTTGGATGGAGGGAGCTGCAGTACCTCTGTCAGGTTCCCAGAGCTTATGTGCGGGCCTGATTCTCTTAGCCGGGCCACAGAAACAACAGCTATCATCAGGAACCTGTGGCGAATGTTGCTTTACTTCCTTCTCTGGCAACAGCCACCTCAGAAACCCCAGGCAAAGGTCCCGTGAGTCCTGCCCTGAGATGTGACTTCTGTGTGTTTTCCTGTTTTAGCGTCTAGAGGCCAGGTACAGGAAGCCCAGGCTCTCTGGGGAAGTCCTGCAGTCAGCAGGTCACCAAGGGGACAGGGAGCTAATCACAGGGGCCCACCCTACTCCCCTCACGCAGGGCCTCCTTGACGGTCGTGTGGGGCTGTGGAAACAGGTCCCGAGTCTGAGTAAGCCCCTGTGTACCCACAGGCCGGCCATCCTTGCCCCTTCTCCCTCACACAGTCTGCTTTACCCCCACGTCCTTAACTCCCAGGTGCCGTGAGCCCCACGTGAGGGAACCTGGGTCATGCTGCTGCCCCTACCGTGCTGGATATGAAATACCCAGTGTGCAGGGAGAGTGATGGGTCTGGGGTCAACATGGCCTTGCTGAGGTGCACTGCCACCACTGAGGGCTGTTCCCAAAAAGCATTCCCCAGCATTGGCATCTGTGACTTATCTGTTTGGTTAGAGGACAGATAAAACCCACTTCATGAGAAGTGAGTTAGAGCACAGGCTGCTAACGGTTTCCGGAGCTGTTCCACTGTGTGTCAGCAACCCCAGGGAAGCAAGTGTGGCTTGGAGACTCAAAAGGTTCTGACAGGGAACCAGTAGGTATTTACTCCTTTGTCATTTACAACCACGACCACATACATTTGGACTTTCTAAATACTGCTGTCACGTTCCTGTTAGCTAAAACGGGATGTACTAGGCTTCAGGAAGGGCAGCCTCTCCATCATAGTAGCTTAGCCAAGCCAAGGGCGTCAACACCCTGTCATGCACTGAGGGTGCCGGCGATGCAGAGCTCGGGTCCCTGGTGTATTCAAAGGTGAGACCTGAAACGGCGGACACCCCGTCTGCTTGTGGTTATCAACTACAGGAGAGGCAGGAAGAACTGAGGCCTCCAGGCGCCAGGTCAGGTTAGTAGACTAGCAGTCCCTGTTGCCGCCTGCCAGCCTCAGGGTCCTTTTCTTCCCACGGACCAAGCTCTTCACACACACACACACACACACACACACACACACACACACACACACACACACACGCATGCACACATGCACACGCGCGCACACACACGCACGCAAACCCACATGCACACACAGTATTAATGCTTACAAACCAGGTAAGGTGAATACCTTCAGTTCCCTTTCCACATGTCAAAGTGACAGAATTAACCCTAGTGCTCAGGTGTAGACTACACACAGACAGCATTCCAACCAGCCCTGTCCAGATGGAAATCCCGCCTGCACACGCCCAGTATAGAGCAGCACCCCAACTTCTTCACACAGGTGAAGCGTCCCAGATGCCAGCCTCTGACTATGGGTCCTGGGCTTTGGGAGTAGCGTCACCGCTTTCCTTTACCCGTATTTGGTAAAAATGCATCTACCCTCTGTGGTGGCTTGAGTGAAGACGACCCCCATAGGCTCACAGGGACTATTAGGAGGTGTGGCCTTGCTGGAGTAGGTGTGGCCTTGTTGGAGTAGGTGTGGCCTTGCTGGAGTGGGTGTGGCCTTGCGGGAGTGGGTGTGGCCTTGTTGGAGTAGGTATGGCCTTGTTGGAGTAGGTGTGGCTTTGCTGGAGTAGGTGTGGCCTTGTTGGAGTAGGTGTGGCCTTGTTGGAGGAGGTGTGTCACTGGGATGGGCTTTGAGGTCTCAGAAGCTCAAGTCTGGCCCAGTGGCTCTCTCTTTTCCTGCTGCCTGCAGATCCAGATGCAGAACTCCTTCTCCAGCACCATGTCTGCCTGTGTGCCACCATGCTTCTCGTCACGATGATGGGCTAACCCTCTGAAACTGTGATCCAGCCCGGTGAAATGTTCTGTGGTCATGGTGCCTCTTCACAGCAACAGGACACTGACTAAAGCACTTCCCCTTGCTGACTTGTGAATGACGCCATACTCCACTCTCCTGAACCCTTGTAAAGGTCAAGATTGGCTCTAAAACATACTTCCTAGGCCAATGAGATGACACACTATGACTCTAGGACTCACAATGTAAGGGGGAGGACCTCAAACTTAAGCCCAGTCTGGACCACAGTCGAGAATGCCTCTCTAAACAAGCGGCTTCTGGTAAAAGGACCAGAGTCAAGAGCGAGCTTGAGAGGAGTGTGACACATGCTGACCTACAACTCCCCATTCCTTAATGACTTCTGTGACAACCACAGCTGCAAAGACTACCACCATGTCCTAGTTAGGGTCACTGGTCCTGTGACGAAACACCATGACCCAAAGCAACTTAGGGAGGAAACGGCTTATTTCATCCCACAGCTTGTTGTCCATCATTCAGGGAAACCAGCGCAGGAACTCAAGGCAGGACCCATGAGGCAGGAGCAGAGGCAGAGGCCATGGAGGAACACGGCTTGGTCCTCAAGGCTTGCTCAATCTGTTTCCTATATATCCCAGGAGCACCTGCCCAGGGTGCTACTGCCTACACTGGGCTGGGCCCTCCAACACCAATCACTAAGAAAAAGCACTACAGGTTGGCCCACAGTTCTGTCTGGTGGGGGCATTTTCCCAATTGAGGTTCCCTCTTCCCAAATGACTGTAGTTCTGTTAAGCTGATACAAAGCTAGCCAGTGCACACATGTATAAGCCACCTTATCTCTGCAGAGGATGTATCGGAGGGAACAAAGTTTCCCTGCCTAAAATACCCATGCAGGACAAGTACTATTTGGGGTCCAGGCCCTAACTCTCACCATTTGGGAAAGCGTTTCACTTCACATAGAACCATCTGGTGCTGTTTGTAGAGCCCTGTACCAGTAGCTATCAATTTTGCCCATGCTTCAGAATCACCCCACAAGCTCCCAGGAGCTTTAAAAAAATCCCCAAATTGAGGTCATTCCTAGACCATCCTCTTACCCACGTGTAGGAGGGGCACGTAGAACAGCGCCAATAATGCAACCTCCAAGCCCAGCCCAGCTCCTCATCTCTTGCACTGGGTTGGCTGGTGAGTCTACCTGACCCTCCTCTACCCATGCTTCCTAGACCTAGCCTGGGTCTAGCATGGAGTACATCAGCCTCGATGGCTAGCCCCACCTCGCCACCCCATCCTTCAGGCTTTGGGTAGGACACTCATCCTGTAAAACAGCCAAGCCCCTTCTTATCACCTGACTTCATCCCTGTTCCACACCCACGCCCAGTCCCAGGCTTTGAACATCTTGTGCTCAGGAATCTGCCAGATCCTACCCTTCACATACCTTCCCAATCCCAGTCTGCCCAGGGTCCCACACCCAGTGCCCCAGCATAGTGTGCTCAGGCCAAAATCACCTGACTTCATCTTACTCACACCATACCCAACATTCCAGCCCAACACAGCCTGCACATCCTGTGCTCTGTCCCAGACTTCTGGGACTATTTGGGTCAGACACACAAGAAATCCACATGCCCAGGTCTCGTCATAGAAACACAAACAATGTGAATGTTCAAAACCGCATGCCTACCACCAGAAAGGTTATCTGATGAGAATTACCTAGATGAACCCCAGAATGTAAAAACAAAACAAAAACTTCCTCAAAGATACCAAGTTTAAAGAAGACAAAAGTAAGTAGCTCAAGGGGCTTAAAGATAATGCCCAAATATGCAAAAATAACTGAATGAAACGATGAAAAGAAAAACACAAACTAGGGTGTGAAAACCAGGTCCAATAAAGAAACAGAAATATTGAGGAAAATGCAAGTGGAAATGAAGATGAAATTAATTGCCCAACTAGAAAACACAAGGGAAAATCTTACAGGCAGAATGCACTAAGTTGAATGTAGACTAGTAGGCCTTAGATAAAGGAGAGGAATTAGACTATACAAGCAAAGAATAGGAAATTATTTTTTAAACACAGGAAAGGAAAACAGGAAATGTGTAACACTATGAAAAGACCAAATCTGTGAATTATAGGCATAGATGAGAGAAGAATCTCAGGGCCATCACACAAACCAGACTTTCAACAAGATCATAGAAGAAACTTCCCCAAACGAAGAAAACATACCTATACAAGAAGCACACAGAACACCAAACACACAAAACCAGAAAAGAAACTCCCCACAGCATATCACAGCTGAAACACTAAACATGTAGAACAAGAGTGCTGACAGATAGTAGAGACAAAACATTAAGTTATCTCAAACCAAACCCCATCAGAATAACAGCTGCTTTCTCAATGGAAACATTTATTCACTTATTTATTTGAAATAGGGTCTCCCTATGTAGCCCTAGCTGGCCAGGAACTCACTATGTAGATCAGGCAGGCTTTGAACTCAGAGGCCTCTGTCCCCTGCATGCATGAGCCACCACATCCAGCTAAATGGAAACTTTGAAAGTCAACTGTGTGCCAAGCAAAACTGTCTGCCATACTTGAAGACAAAAGGAAAACTGATCTACATAGTGAGTAGAGGCCAGCCTGGTCTACCTAGGGAGTTCCAGAACAGCCAGGGCTACACAGAGAGACTCTGCCTCAAACAACCTAACTGTCCTACAGCTAATGAATGGATAATGAAAATGTGACACATATACACAATGGAATGCTATATAGCTAGAAAAAAAGGAATTTTCAGGTAAATGATAGAACTAGAAAATATGTTGACTATGGTAACCCAGGTCCATAAAGACAAATGTTCTCTCTCATCTGTGTTGCCTAGCTTTGAAATCTCCATGAGTATATACCTGAAGTAACCACAGAAACCACTGAAATAAAAAGGGATCATGGCGTATGTGTGTGTGTGTGTCTGTGTGTGTGTGTTTGTGGTGTTAGAGAAGGAAATAGTGATATGAGGGGGGTGTGGGAAAATGAGGGGACTTTAATTAGGAATGACGGAGGAAGGTCTATACAGAAGGAGAAGGAGGAGTGAAGAATAGCTCTCGGAATGTTTCAAAAAGTCAAAGGAAATCATATTTTTTATTTAACTAAAATTACATACAATGCACATAAGCCTATTTGCATAAGTATTTTAATTTATTTTTATTGAGCTATAAATTTTCTTCCACTCTCCTCTCCCCCTTCCCTCCTGCCCCTCCACTTTCCCTCCTGCCCCCCACGCTCCCAATTTACTCATGAAATCTTGCCCTTTCCTAGGCAGAAGGCAGATCCATGTATGACTCTTTTAGAGTAGTCTTCGTTTCTTAGGTTCTCTGGGGTTGTGGCCTGTGGGCTGGTTATCCTTTGCTTTAAGTATAATATCTACTTATGAGTGAGTACATATTATATTTGACTTTCTGGGTCTAGGTTACCTCACTCAGGAGAGCTTTTTCTAGTTTTATCCATTTGTCTACAAATTTCAAGGTGTCATTGTTTCTTACTCCATAGTGTAAATGTACCACATTTTCTTTGTCCATTCTTCTGTTGAAGGGCATCTAGGCTGTTTCCAGTTTCTAGCTATTATGAATAATGCTCCTATGAACACAGATGAGCAAATGTCCATGTAGTGTGAGTGTGCATCCTTTAGGTATATGCCCCAAAGTGGTAATGAGGATCTTGAGGTAGATTAATTCCCAATTTTCTGTGAAACGGCCATACTGATTTCCAAAGTGGCAGCTGTGGAAATTTGCACTCCCACCAGCAATAGAGGAGTGTTCCCCTTACTCCACATCCCCTCTAGCATAAGCTGTCATCAGAGTTTTTGATATTGGCCATTCTGATAGGTGTAATATGATATCTCAGGGTGGTTTTGATTTGCATTTCTTTGATGACTAAGGATTCTGAGCGTTTCCTTGAGTGTCTTTCTGCCATTTGAGATTCCTCTGTTGAAGAGTTCTCTGTTTATACCTGTACCCCATTTTTTATTGGATTATTTGGTCTTTTGATGTCTAGTTTCTTGATTTCTTTATATATTTTAGAGATCATCCCTCAGCCGGATGTGGGGTTGGTGAAGCTCTTTTCCCATTCTGTAGGCAGCTGTTTTGTCTTGTTGGCCATGTCCTTTGATTTGCGAAGCTTCTCAGTTTCAGGAGGTCCCATCTATTAATTGTTGCTCTCAGTGTCTGTGCTACTGGTGGTATATTTAGGAAGAGGTCTCCTGTGCCTATGCATTCAAGGTTATTTCTCACTTTCTCTTCTATGAGGTTCAGTGTGGTTGGTTTTATGTTGAGGTCCTTGATCCACTTGGACTTGAGTTTGGTGCATGGGGATAGATATGGACCTATTTGCAATCTTCTACATGTTGATACCCAGGTAGTGCATATGAATTTTTAATGAAGTTATGTCATGTAGGATACCAATGCTCCCCACAAGGAGCCATAGACAGTCTAACAAAATGCAAGTGCCAAACATGAAAAGACACCTTTTCAAGTTCTTGGTCAGGGGAGTCCAGGAGATTTACAAAAATAGTATCAGCTATTGCTGTTGCCTTGGTTACCTCCCAGGTGTTGAAGGTAAGTCCCTACTGCTGAAGACACCATGCACTTGGGGTATGGGACTCAGAACATTTTAATGGGATAAAACCCAAATGCCTCATCTCCAAGGACTAGCTTCAATAGTAGCAGAAGGTGCTGTGTAAACTGTCAAGTGAGGGGGGCAACCTGTAATTCTACCCAGCTGTGACACCTACGAACCACAACAGTGACCGGCCCTGCAAGGCCCTCCTGAGAGGCGCAATAGTGGCACTCATCTTGGTGGGAACCAACGGCACTCTAACCAGATTTAAGGCACACTCGGCAGGAGGGAAATCGTGCCTGGTGCTAGAAACCCAGCTAACTACTCAGGGCTAGTGAGGCCATGGATCTTGGAGGAGAACCCACCACTCCACTTTACTAGGCCAGCGTAATTCCTAACTGCATTGTAAATACGTATCCTCAGACCTACAAGTAAGGGCAGCCCTCAGCCCTCATCAAAGGTGCTGCTCCTTGATGTAGGTGGAGGCCATTACTGAAAACCATGACTGGTCAAAATGCATTTTCTGAAGTACAGCTCGTTTGAGAACTTCCATGATACAGTGACACCTGTCAGAATCAACACAGTACAAGGGAGAAGAAAAGAAGACACAAACCACAAAGACAGACAGAGAGACAGAGACAGAGACAGAGAGAGAGGAGAGAGAGAGAGAGAGAGAGAGAGAGAGAGAGAGAGAGAGAGAGAGAGAGAGAGAGAGAGAGAGAGAGAGAGAGATGGCTGCACAAGGCTTTATGGAAATGAAAAAAATATTTTCCTCATGAAATAGATTACTTGAATCGTAGAGACCACACCTCTGAATCAATGTTGATCTTAAAGGCATTTTATCGCAGCCGACTTGTGCTCTCTTGCTCACCTGGTGACATCCAAATTCACTTTCTACTGCTTTTTTTAACCAAAGCTTGAAACCCCAGTGAGCTTAGGTGGTTTTGCTGTTTGTCAGAATCTATCACACTGCCAGGAGGTAGAAAACCCGACCATCACAGGGCATAATGACCTCAGTTGTGACAAGGTAAATACTCACCACACACAGAACTCAGATGATTTATTGCTTTAAGTAACTAAACAAGAAAGAGACAGGCTGTTTCCATTGAGACAACTGCGTTCTCTCTCCAAGGTATGCCAGATGCATCTACTTAAAGCCTTAACAACACTTTATAGACAGTAAAAAGTGACAGGCACAGTATACAACTCAGTCAAAGACACACCAACAAAAATAGCACACAAGGGCACCCAATTACCAACTGCCCGAAATGACAGAACGTATTCAGAGACATGTTGAATACAAAATTAGAAAACAACATTTTTGGCATTAATATTAATACAGAATACTTTCTTGAACACCCTGCAAGAGCAGGAGCACAGAGAATTACCTGTTTCCAGATCGCCAGTATCTATAGAACTACTCTGAGAAAGGCAGGGGGTATGGGTACCTCCCCTTCCCCACCATCGTCACCTTCCAAAGCAGCAGGGTCCCCTGCAGGGTTCATGAGGAAGAGGAGGACAGCCACAGAGCTGCAGGGCTCAGGTGCATGTAGGGGTGAGTGAAAAACCTTGGTTTGTAGCGAAGGCTATCCCAGAAGTTGACCCAGATGTGCCCTGGAGCCCTGTGAGGAAGTGCAGGTACTGTTTGGTCCATGCCCTCCCTTGGGGAAGTGGTGGGACCAGACCTCCAGCCCCGAGGTCTAGAAGGAACAGCCCAACCCTGCACTCTAACATAAGTGATCATTAAGACAGCTTTCCAGGGGGTGTTCAGAAGATGACACTGTCAGAGACCAGCCCTCACAGGGCCATGGGCTAACGATGGGTCAAGCCACAGGATAACACAGAGCGAAGCAGCTGCTAGCAAGCTTCCCAAGGTTTGCCACCACACTGCAGGCCTAGCACAAATCACAGACTCAATTTGCCTCTGCTGGAGCGGGCCCTGAAGCAAGCTCATCTTCCACTCTGGGATCTGAGTGCCTGGGGGCCACCGAGTCCCTGTGGTGGCCAGCAGGACCATTCTGCACAGCCCCCAAGCTCAGCCTTTGCTCCCTGACCTCAGGGGCTCCGCCCCTCTGCTGTGTCCCCAGCACACAGTTTCCCACATCTCCAGCCTTGGGAAACTGGTCTTCTAGATTCTTCTCATTCTCCTCTGCTTGCTGCTTGTCTCTGGCACTGCGTCTGCCTTTGGATCTCCTCGTCTGCCTGCCATGTGTCTGTTCCCGGGAGAATCGCCACTGGAACTGGAAAGCAGAGAGGGTGGGGATGAATCCACAGTCACCGGGAGCCAGCTTGACTCTTCCAAACCCAACAGTTCCCAGATGCCCCGACACCACCAAGCCAGGGTCTAATCCAAGCCATGTCCCCACCCCCAGGGCCTGTTTAACACCTCCATGTGTAGGTTCTAGATTTCCGGGAGCTGTGGAGGGAGAAGGTGTCATGGGCCCCATGGCAAAGGAGGCAAGTGCTCCTGGGGCGGCGGGAAGCTGCCCTCCCCAGACACCAGGCCTACAGTTATCCAGGCCCGCTGTGAGTGGGCTGGGAGCCAGTGAGTACTGGGCAGGTAATTCTCTCCCCAGCTTGCATGAGCTAGCCAGGGACACATGGCTTGGGTGCTGCGCTGTGGACTCTAGGTAATCCTGCAGGACTCATGGGCTGCTCCTCACAGCTCCAGGGGTGAGGCATGCTATCAGCCCTCTCTCACAAGCTGACGAAGGTGCTCAGACAAACCCACAAACCTATGACTCATCTGTGGTTCACAGCAACCCAACTGACAGTCCCCTGGAGACTGAGATGCAGCCCAGCCCAGCTTCTCCGTCTGGCCCACCTTACAGGGTGCTGCCCCTGAGAGCCTCCTCCCCCAGATCCATCCTCCAGCCTGCTTCACAGACAGTATGCTGCAACTAAGATTTGCTCCTGTGAAAAGAACTCAGCTCAGAGTCCTAAGGTCACATACCCAGTGACGGGGTGGCAAAAGCTTCGATCTTACGGTAGCTCTGGAAGGGGACTGCTGAGAAAGGAGCAGCTGGGACACTCACTGGCCAGGTTTCCCGCCTCTTTTGTGATCCGAGAGACACAGGACCTCAGCTTTTAAGTTCTCACTAGTCTCCCTCCACTTCAGCTGCTCCACAGCGGCCATGCCAAATGTACACCTAAGTATTAAAATGAGCTAGGAGGAGTGTGCACGTCACTATTCAGGAGGCTAAGCTGCCTTACTTTTCTACCATCGGGATGGGGTGAGACACCATGACTACGTTAACTTACAAAGAAAAAAGCATTTAGCTTGATTTTAATTTTGAGGCTCCCGGTTTTGGGGTCAGAGTCCATGAGCTTCACGGTGAGGAGTGTGGCAGCAGGCAGGCAGGCACGGCCCTGCGGCAGGAGTTGAGAGCTCGCATCTGATCAGAGAGGAGCTAACTACAAATGGCCCGGGCTTTTTAAACCTCAAAGCCCATTCCAATGACACACCTCCTTCCACAAGGCCACGCCTCCTAACCCTTCTCAAACAGCTCCACCAACCGGGGACCCAGTGAAAGGAAAACAAAAACCCACAGCCGTTAGCTTTTGGCATGTCGGGAGCATCCACTCTAACCTTCTGGACGCCCTGTTTCTCTGGTTGGAGTCCCACACAAATGGGTGTTCCCAGACAGAACCTTCCGGGGTCTTCCATGCTTGTGTAAGAAGTTGCTTTAGCTAGTCTGTATTTTATCCTTGGAGCTGGCAAGCTGAAGTCAGAGCAAGCTGTACTTTTGCCAAAAGAATAGCAGGATTGGCTCAGCTAAGAGGCTTACACTTCAAGGCTGGTGAGTCCACGTCCTGGCCCCAGCACTAAACAGCTGTCATTTCCTGAGCAAGCTCTTATACCTGCGGTGGCCCTCATCTCTCACAGTTGTCCCTGGTCCCATGCATTGTAGCTAATGTGAGTAGTGCCTCCTGTGGACACACAGTGTCCTGTCAAGGACAGTTCTGCCAGTCTAGAGCCCAGACTTCCTCAGCATCTGCCTCTGCTAAATACGCCAGAAATGTCCAGTCTTTGTGAAAGCCTGGCCACAGCGGCCTGTAGAAGGCCTCGTTCTTCTGAAAAAGATGGCAGCTTACAGGTTACAAGGCCGGCAATGCAGCTGCTCTCTCTAGCGCCCTTGTAGGGCTACCGTGAGCCAGGCAAGACCCCTTCCAACCCTTCCTGCCCTTCTGGGTCATCACAGAGGGGTCTCTAGGACTATACTGCTTCCTGTGTCCTCAAATGGGCTTGTGAGGCACCCCATGACTCCCGGTGCTGTCTGGACCACCCCAGCGGTCATGAAGCCAGATTCCCAGGGAGGCATGGGTCAGGCCCTGCCAGGTTCTCTTTGGCAGGGGAAGTATTTGGGAGCCAGGTAAGTAACAGGGGTCCACATTTGGAGCTTCAAAGAGTATGAGGACCTACTATGTGTCATGCTTGATAGGGGTTCACGTCTCCCTGAGTCCCCAAGTAAGGCCATAAACATCATTGGTTCTATTTTACACACAACACAGAGAAGTTGGGTAACTTGTCCCAAGTCACACAGCTTGGAAACTACAGTGCTAGAGTTCAACCTGGTTTCTTTAGCTACCTCCCAGACTTCCTTCCTGGGGAAAAAAAGGACAAAACAAACAAACAAACACCAGCCTTGTTCTAGAGGGTAAGGGCAGCCACACCTTTGGCTCAGCTCATGCATAAGTGCCTCGATCAGCCTCCAGGCTTTCAGGGGTCTGGATGAACCAGTCAGATCAGTTGGACCCTTATACCCATTTACCAGCTAAAAAAATCTGCACCTCAAATCAGGCCACCACTGCCATGTCCCTCAGTGGGATGCCCCAGTCTTCCCACGAGAGTCAAGGAGCCCTACAAGGAGACACCTGGCAAGGAGTTCTAGAGCCATTTCCACCACGGGGCTAAAGCACAACCTGTCCTTGTCTAGTAGTGGATCTTGCATGTTGCTTATGGAATGTCACTTTCTGTGACTGGTGACATCCTGAGAGCATGAGACTGGGCACCACGTGGTATCATCTATGACCATCTGTCTTCCAGGTGGTGGCTGACTGCTCCTGGTGGTTAATGGTGACTGGCAGCTGCTGGTTCACCTCTGTTGTCACTATCACATGACTGTCCCAGAGCCTGGAGAGCGGCCGCTGCTTTCTGGTTCACCGCTGTTGTCACTATCACATGACTGTCCCACGGCCTGGAGAGTGGCCTTTTTTGCACTCCAGCCCATGCCTTCTTGTCCTCGCCACCTTGGCATCCCTTCACAACCCACAGGGTTTGCTGGCTGATGAGGGGCTGCTGCAATCTGTTCGGTGGCTAGATGCTCTCACCTGGGACTCGGGGTCCAAAGAACACTAGGGACAAGGAGTGGGGAGTGTGGGGGTGTGCCAACTGTGCAGAGCTAAACAGGTTGGCAACTTTTGCCGGAGTGTGGCTCTGGTCATCAAAATGGAGCACGGCGGATCCGGGTGACAACTAACCGGGGCTTTGGTAGACTCGTTCACCTGCTGGCCTCTTCCTGAGAAGATTCCTGAGAAGATTCCTGAGAAATATACCTACAGCATATAATCCGTGTTCTTTTGCTATAGTAAGATGAGAAGCTCAACTTAAGGTGGCTGGAGAGAGATGGCTCAGCACTTGGTGGTCTTACAAAGGAGCCAGGTTCAATCCCCAGCACCGACACCAAGCAGCTCACAACCGAGGGATCCAGTTCCTTCTTCTGGCCTCCACAGGCACTGACATGCAAGTAATACATGCAGGCATAGCCACACACACACACACACACACACACACACACACACACACACACACACACACACACACACGAAACAAAAACAAATAAGAGCTTTAAAAGAAAGTCACCCTAAAAGAAGGGAAGGTCTAGCTTGGGTGACAGTTTCAGAGGATTTGGTTTGCAGTCTATTGGTTCCATTGCCTTTGGGCCTGTGCTGAGATAGCACATGGTGCTGGGGGGTGTAACGGGGGGGGGGCGTCCTTCTGTATATATGTTTCTCTTATTGGCTGATGAATAAAACACTGATTGGCCAGTAATCAGGCAGGAAGCATAGGCAAGGCTACCAGACTAGGATAATTCTGGGGAGCGGAGAGAGAGCCGCCATGCGGCCGAAAAAATAACATGCCGGATTACAGGTAAGCCACAGTCTCATGGCAATACATACAGTAATAGAAATGGGTTAATAATTAAGAGAGAGAGCTAACCAATAAGAAGCCTAAGGCACCAGCCAAACAGTTTTATAAATTAATGTAAGTCTTTATGTGTTTATTTGGGGCTAATAGGCGGAAGAAAAACTCCATCTTCAGGGGTGGGTGGTGGAGACTGCTCACCCATGGTGACACAGACACAGACTGCTCACCCATGGTGACAGGAAAACCCAATGAGGGGCAGGGGCTGTTCCAATGTCCTGTTTAAGAGCACACCCTCCACAACCTCACTCTCCTGCCTCACAACAGTACTGTCACGTAGAGACTGAGCTGTCAGCAAAGCCTCCTACGTAGCAGAGGCTGGCCTCACACTCATGCAGGGGCTACAGACATGCACTAGCACACCAGGCCAGCATCAGCAAACTCCAACATCCCGAGGGGTCTAGCAGGCAGGCCAAAGCTCCAGCAAGCTTGTTTGAGATCAGGAAGAGCATGATCTCAGGTCACTGCAGCTGGCTTTGTGTCCTAATTTGAGCCTCGTGGGATTCTCTAGCACAGGCTGGTGACCAGAAGTCTCTGTCATCTGCCCTGATGGTCGGAAGCCTGAGGACCAGCTCCTCAATGGTCCATCCCAGCATCCTCCCTCTACTATGACCCAATGTGAACTTGTGTCTTTTCTGGGTCCCAAGAGTCTTTGGAAATGGGAGATGCCCAGTTGGCACACACCCAACTGAAGCCGAGATGCTCAGACATAAAACTAGGGGACAGGAAGGGCGGGTAGAGAAGACTCATGTCTCTTACCTTTGATTCCCTCTTCTTGGCTTTCTGAGGTAGGCACGGTCTCTGAAGAAACACGATCTGCTTGGTGGACACGTTCCCTTCCCTACAACACAGGAGCTGAGCGTGAGGCTGTGTCCCTGGGAAACACAGCCTCATCCCCGACAGGTGCAATCCCGAACTTCCTTTAAGTGATGGAAGGCGGCTGCCAGACCAGGGAGTCAGAGTTCCCTTCTCTACTTTTCCACCCCTAAGCCAAAGGCTACCTCCAACACCAAACAATGCTATCTGCTATCTCTGCTTCCTGGTTACTAATTCCCCTACCTTCGATGGGCAGTGGCAGCTGGCGCCTTGGCTAGGTGAGTCCCAGTAGGAACAGTGACTTGCAGCTCTGTCTTTGGTACTTATGGTATGGCTGGGCAGGACAACAGTGGCGAGTGGTGAACTTAGCCCTCCGGTGCGCCATGAGGGTTGCAGAGGAAGAGCTACTGCGTGGCTCCTACAGGCTCGCTGATGTTGGCAGCGTCAGGCTAGCAGTGAGTTGGCACATGCTAACCTAGTCTGTCCCACACTGATGGAATGATATGATAGCTCATTGCTTGAGTCAGAGAAGGCAGGACGACATGCTGTACCTTGTCAGGATATTTCTACTTGATAGAAAGCTGACCACGGTTCTCTCCACCTCTACCCTTTGTTCGCCTTTATTTTGTGTACATTGGTGTTTTGCCTGCACGTTTGCCTGGGTGAGGGTGTCAGATCCCCGGAAATGGAGTCACAGACAGTAGTGAGCTTCCATGTCAGGGCTGGGAATTCAGCCTGGGTCCTCTGGAAGAGCAGACAGTGCTTTTAACCACTGAGCCATCTCTCCATCCCCTTATTTACCTTCTTTATTTTTTCCCATTTTTCCCGACAGGGTTTTTCTTTGTAGCCTTGGCTGTCCTGGAACTCGCTCTGTGGGCCAAACTGGCCTTGAACTCAGTTTGGCAGAGGCTGGGCTGGTGATTTCACACCTAAGAGCTCATTTCAGACTCATGGCCCCGCTGTGGAGCAGCCCACAGCCACTTTGACAGACCCAGCTCAGCTCAGCTCATGCTCATGAGCACCCGCCCCCAGGATCACACGGGGAGGGTCAGATAGACCTGCTCAGTCCCAGGAGCTGAGATCCACTGAGGCTGGGATGCTTAAGGGGATGGGGGAGTAGGTTGCATCCTGGAGACAGACAGCTCTGTGCACCTTGGGTTCTCAGAGCACAGGGTCTTCCTGTCCAATCTCATTGCCATCACGGCTGTGCCCTCTGGAAAGTAACTAGGAACCTGACTCAGAGAAGCTGCAGGCTTAGCCAGGATGACAGAGGCAGCCTTGGGGTGCTTTCTGCTCTACTGTATCAGCCTGTGCCTGGAGAGGTTCTGGTCTGCAAAAGAGCACGGGGGTTCCCAGTGGCCAAACCCAAATGTAGCCATAGACAGGTGGGGACGCTGAGGACCCAGAGTTGCCAGAAGAGGGGCCCAGGAAGGACACGGGCTATCATGGTCATTCTCCCACTGTCAACCAGCCCAGGCCATCAGTCTTGCCAGCTGCTGTCGCCCTACAATGTGAACTGCGTAGCGAGTTCAGTAAAGGCAGAACCCTAAGAACCGCCGGGCAGGGAGATGAGAGGGGAATCAGTGTAGGTCAACGGAGAGGCAGCCAGCTGCCGGCCTCAGCCGGCCACTACATGCTGAGACGCTGGGCCCTGTTTCTGCTCCCCACTGACAATGGGTCTCAGGCCCACGGAGGACCTTTCTGAACTTCACTTTTCACACATAAATGGGAACTGCAGCTGTGATTGTAGCCCCCAAGGAAAGTTAGGAGGACCCAAAAGATAGATGGGAGGTCTTCTAGGGTTTGCATGACACGGCTCAAGGATAACGGGAAGGCATCCATGAACCTGAACTTGTAAAGAATACTGTAAGTGAGGCCTAAGACTCAGGTCTGTGTATCTGCCTCACAGGGGCATAATCTTGTGTAATCCTATTATTCCAGGGTACATGTTCCTTGGCTGAAAATGGATTTAAAATATTAATAAATCAGCTGGTGTGGTGGCACATGTTTATCATCCAGGAGGCTAAGGCTGGAGGAGAAGAGGTTCAAGGCCAGCCTGGGATAGAGTGAGATCCTATCTCAAAGGCAAAAGTCTTCCTCAGAGGTCTCTACCGAAGTCCTTCAGACTCTCTCCCTGCTTCCTTTTCTCTTCCCCACCCACCCTCCCTTCACTGAGGTTCTGTACACATAGTACTACCAAGCCCAGAGCCCAGAGTAGGCACTGAACTGCTTCATGTCTGCTGGTGCGTTGTCCTGCCAGTCCAGGTGGCAAATCTCAGTCCCCCAGGGCAACCCTGACGCTCTGGCCAAGGCTCCTCCAAGTGAGGATGGGAAAGAGAGAAGTAAGTGAAACCCTGGCCCTGGAAGCCGAAGCCAGAGAGTTCAGTGCCAGCGCACAGGCCTGATGCAGAGCTAAGGAGATTACCCACTTCTCAGGAGCAATGACAGGAATCACCACAGTCACCATTCCCGTTACCTGGTAGTCTTGAGTATGGGCGTGGGCAGCACGCAGGTGAGCTGCCATCCGTAGGCCGCCAGTGAGTTCAGCAGGGGTATGTAGTCTGTCTGCACCTCTGCACCCTGAGGGGAAAGGTCACTGTGAGCACTGCTGCCACCACTGGAATCACTCCTCCCACTGATCCAACCGAACAAAGCATAGTAGGGGCTCTGAGGACATGTGCTGAAGACTTGAGAATTGGGGAACTCCTAGGCCAACCTGGGCTATGCAGTTTGGTAAGGAATTAGAGCCCAAAATTCATTCATTTTGATTTATCCTTATCTGGACAAACGGTTTCCAGTGACTTTCACTGAAGAACCACAGTTACCTTCCCCCAAGCCCTAAACCTAGCATATGCTAGCAGAGATGCTCTGGTATCCTGGAGAGTCAGATTACATTTGACAAATGATCACGTCATTTGCATCCAGGTACCACAGCTACACACAGAGCAGCCGTACTGGGTTCTGAGCCCTGTCACTCAGGGGTAAATGAATTCCGGTTGTGCTTTGTTTCTAATTAGGGCCTGAGGACAACTATTTGTCTTTCAGTCTGAAAGTACAGCCCCTCTGGCACGGGGAGCTACATCTAACATATACTCAGCCCTGCCCTGGGTATACACTGGACTCCCCATCTCAGTTAAGTGGCTTAGGAAAATGACACCTACCCAGGTTCTTTCCACCTCAGTACTGTAAGCAAGAGTCCGGAAGGAAGCTGTGTCTGCAGGGGCTGACGGGCTGACTAGAGCCCCAGTACTGTAGAGAGGGTGGAACCGTGCAGGTCTAGGGGCTGATTACCTTCTCTTAGGCTCCTTCTGGAACGCCCATTCCTTGCCCATCACTGTGTCTGAACTAACATCTTGCGACAGACACATAGAAACTTTGTCATCTACTAACTTAGTGGACCCTAAAAACTAGGGCATCATCAGATGGCATCTTGGCCAATAGGTGAGCTCCGTTATCGCCCTGCCCACTACCTCTCTAGTGCTCCCCGCAATGTGTTTTAAACTGGCCTTGACTTACAACTGTCTTTGTTCCATGAAACTATAAGACTTCATGAAACTACCACTATGCTGAAACCTGGAATTTGGGATAACCTAAATCTGTTTTCTAAGGCCATGGTCACTCAAGATGGCTCCAAAATAAACTCTGCCCTTTAGGATGAGGGCTGTGGGTTTGAATCGACAGGACCCACTTGGATCCATTCCCCTTGTTCCTCGAGCTGCGTGCAGAAGAAGGGGCACTGAGGCTCATTCCTGCCTTTGGAGTTCGCAGCACCCAACACGCATGAGAGCAGAGTGAACCCTGGCCTGCTAGTAGGCCAACTTTGAAAGCAAGGAGCACGGGCCCTGGGCAAAGCCGCCTGGCCAGGTACTCAACAGCAGCCTGGGCTTCACTTGGAGATATGCACTCTAGATAGAGCGGGAGGGCAGGAAAGTCCTGCCTTGGACCAGGGAACTGGGAGAAAGGCTGAGGAGACAATCCACTTCCAAGGTTCCTAGAACTGGGTACCAGTTCCTCCCTGGTTACCAAGTCACCTGAGTCTCTGGGAACTAATCCATCCACGTGTTCTAAACTGCAAAGTCTGGGCCCATTCGGTGGCTCTTAGACCTTGGTCAGTACCCTGTGACACAGCCAACAGCTGGGAACTAGGACTTCTGACCACGGCAGAATTGGATAAAGAGCTACCATAGCCCCTTTGTCAATGAGCACGAGACTGCCACCTAGACAGAGGCTCAGGTCCCCTCTGAAGAAAGAGAAAGTGTCTATCAGCTTAGAGCCAGAACCCACCAGCTGTCACATCAGTTCACAGGACGGGTCAGGAGAGAGTCTCTGCAGCCCCCCAAAGCCACTCACACCAGCCATGGCTTAGCAGGAGGCCAGCAGCCTGACCCTCACTTCTGTTGGGCCTCAAGGAAACCTTCCCCCTGGGCTAGGGTAAGCTTCCCAGTGTGAAAGAAAAGCCCTGTGGCTGCTGTCCTAAGAATTCCCTGCCCCCACCCAAACCCCCTGCACTCCTAGCTTAAAGACAGGAGAAAAAAAAAACTATTTAAACCCACACACTCAAGCTTTGCAAGGTTCTGATTACTTGGGCCCATCATGGATAACCTTCCCACTTTATCAAGCACTGTGACAAGCTACCACAATCAGACAGTAACTATAGCAACCATGTCAAGCTTTGGCGCCTTCACAAAGCCCTGCACTGCTAAATGCGGTCTTTTCATTGGTGGCTGCAGCCAGGCCAGGTTTCTCTCTGCAGGAGCCCAGAGCTGCAAGACAATGCGTAACCCCTGCGAGCAGGCTGACCTGCCAGCTCAGACAGGCCTCTCCGGGCCACTTCTGTTTCATTCCATCCTATTTCTCTCCTAGGAGAGAAAAACAGCAGGAATTCTCCCAAACATGCCCTCCCGGCCCCGCCCGGCGAAGGTAGGAAATGTCAGCCATGGGGTGCTGAATCATAATGACCAAAAGGAACAGGGAATATACAGAAAATCTACAGCGCTTGGGACGGTCGAGCTCAAGTGCTAATTTCCAGCTGTCACTCAGAGTCGACGAATAAAATACAGATGGAGGGGGAGGGGCACCTGCCACGCTCTCCCACTTGGACCTTTTGGGCTGGTTTCTATTTAATTCATGTTAAATATGGTTTTCCATAAGCACCCATGGATGCTGTTTTACTTGTTCCCAATACTCCTACTGTCGTTTCTAAAGTCAGATGAGCCCCACACTGTAAGTGGAAGACACTTTTAACTCCATTAGCCCAGAAAGGTGTCAGGAAAGAGATCCCGATGGAAGGCTGCTTTGATCTGCTTTTTTGTGCCACTCCTGTGAAGGAGAAGAAAGCACCCATGGTACACAAGAGCCAACCCCTTATCAAATGAAAAGACATTTCTTTCTGTAAGCCAGAACAAAAACTTTAATTAACTCGCCTCTCCATGTTGGATACCTAATCTCTCATCACACCTGGAGCGTAAAAAAAGTGGAACATGTCCTGGGTTTTGGGTTTTGTTGTTGTGTTTTCCAACATGTATGAAAGGAATTAATTTGTATTTATGGCCCTTTCCCGCTTTGATCCCTCATTAGCTTCTCCAGTGGTTGCAAATCAGCTGAAGAAACAGACAGACAACATAAGCTAACCCTACCCTCCGAAGATTATGACAGGGAATATACAGCTCACTGAGAAATCCATTTGACTTCTGAGTATTTCTAAAGATCCTCTCTGCAGGGAAAGAGTGGGGAGGCCACACACTGGTCCAGTAAGAAAATTTGTAACTCAGGTGTCAATGTCGTCTTCTTTTTTTCTTGTCTCCAATTTCTATTGCATAATTTTAATTAAATCAAAAGTCAGTGTGTTTGATTATAGCTTTGCAAAAACTGCTCAGTGCTTGTAATGGGCCTGGAAGAAATAAAAATCTTCTAAGGAAACACATTTGTCTCTCAGTTTTAAAGGAAATCCGCACCCCAAAACCAGGGGAATAAAACAGGCCCAAGACTTCAAGAAACCGTCTCTCCATTCATGCCCGTGGAATTCTGGGACTCAGGAATCCCCATCACACAGTGTGGGTCCCTGAGGAAGTATAATGGACAAGTGGCTCATCCCAGGCCCTGCAGTTTCTAGAAGGAGTTTATGCCCTGCAGCTCCTGTGTTCTCCACTACAGAAACTGAGCCTCCCACGGGCAGGGAGTTGGGGACGCCAGCCTCTCAGACCAACCAAGCCCCACTCATGCTGTTTTGATGTCCAGCTGTCTGTGCCTTCGCCTCCCTCCTCTGATTTAGTTCTTACACTTGGTGCTGGACACCAGGAAGGACTTCCCAGTGGGTCCTTCTCCGTTCCTCATCCCCCATTCTCATCTTAACCTTCCAAGGACAACACCTTCCAAACTAAACCGTAGCCAGTATGTGACCCAGAGACTTCACCCATGCCTTCTAACACGAGCGGGATGGCGCCAGAGAGATTTGTCTTAGCTCTATTGGCAGAACGGTGATCCACTCTGTGGGTCTTTGTCTCAGCCTCTAAACCAACCTCCAGCACTCGAGAGGGCCGTCTGCCATTTCTGGAGCCCACACACAGCACTGTACAGGCAAGAGTCATGTAGACCCCAGCGGCACACTGGGGCTTCAACTCTGTGTCAGACCCCAGACACGGTAGTCTTTCCTTCTTCTGGACTGTTCCCCACTTGGGAGACTTTTGGGAACTTGGTTTTGGTGACATTTCCAAACTGAAAGATACTTCATAAGGAAACAAGTCCCAGACTGTTTAGACCTACACTATGGGCGATGGGCCCTCTGCAGAAAAAAAAATATCAGGGCTCAAGTCAGATCTATGTCTGGCGTCAATATGCCCAGGACAACCAAAATCACTGGCCTAAATTCGCTCTGTTCAATGGGTCAGAAGCTCTCCAGGTGCAAGCCCTTTTTATCTCCACTCCATTGTCCTTCCTTCATTCCTTCTTTTCTGCATGTCTGGCTTTATTAGCCTGAACTTCTGAACTTAATCCCCAGACTCTCTCTGGTTTTGACCTGCCTCATGAGCCTACTCGTAGACTGTGGTCACAGCAGGACCAGAGGGGATTCTACGTATAGAGGTGGTGGCAGATTGTCCTCTTTATGCTGTCTGAGAAGCTCACTCTGGAGATGGGATCCAGCCCTCCCACTACAGACTCAATCATGTTTGTCTCACGATGACCTCCATAGCCTGCCCTGGGTCTGGCTGGCCCCTCACTCTGTAACAAGGAAAAGGAGAACAAAGTACCCTTAAGAACAACTAAGGGGCAAACTATTTTCAATATAGATTGCTGTTATAAATATGGTAAAATCAGCTAATGGGATGCTTATCCATATAGAGGCTTTCTGTCTATAAATCATCAACTAGTAATTCCAGCATAATAGTTTTGAGGGGCCTCCTTAGCTGATTTCTAGGGGTACTGTACACGTTTACTCTGTACTGCTACATACACCCGCCCAAAGCTCAAACATTGTAACGATAGCTGCTCCATCTACAGATAAAAGGCTGTCTTGTGTGCTCTAGAAGGTTACCTGGGCATGTTAATTTAGTACATTACCCTGTGTGTGCAGTTTGGACTCAGCTTTCTAAAACAGGGATGGTTTCTTTGCACCAATTAACCTCTCTCTCACCAGCTCTCAGGAAGAGAAACTTCAGATCAGCTCGGCGCCCTTCAGGGCCAACGTGATTTGGCTGCCAGGGTACTCGGGCGGGCTAGACCTCACGACTGCTGCCAATGGAGGGATCTATGTCCTGCTCCCAGAGCAGTGCTGTTTCTACATCAGCAACTCCAAAGACGTAGAGGCCAGACAGAGAATTCGGCAGCAAGCCTCCTCCTCTGATGGGCTCCGTTTCCCTGCAGCCCTAACTCCCCGCCTCCCCGCCCCCTCCTCACTGCGGCTGGCTTCACACTCGCGGCTTCACACTCGCCTCTTCACACTCATGGCTTCACACTCACGGCTTTACACTCGCCTCTTCACACTCGCCTCTTCACACTCACGGCTTCACACTCATGGCTTCACACTCACGGCTTCACACTCTCCTCTTCACACTCGCGGCTTCACACTCACGGCTTCACACTCGCCTCTTCACACACTCGCCTCTTCACACTCGTGGCTTCACACTCATGGCTTCACACTCTCCTCTTCACACTCACGGCTTCACACTCATGGCTTCACACTCGTGGCTTCACACTCTCCTCTTCACACTCATGGCTTCACACTCACCTCTTCACACTCATGGCTTCACACTCACCTCTTCACACTCACGACTTCACGCTCACCTCTTCACACTCATGGCTTCACACTCGCCTCTTCACACTCACATCTTCACACTTGTTCACACTCGCCTCTTCACACTCGCCTCTTCACACTTGTTCACACTTGTCGCTTCACACTCACGGCTTCACACTCGCATCTTCACACTCGCCCATTCACACCTGCGGCTTCACACTCGCGGCTTCACACTTGTTCACACTCATGACTTCACACTTGTGGCTTCACATTCGTCACTTCACACTCACCTCTTCACATTCGCCTCTTCACACTCGCCTCTTCACATTCGCGGCTTCACACTTGCCTCTTCACACTTGCCGCTTCAGCCTGTCTTTAAAGCAAGTTACAGAAGCTTCCCCTGGGCCACCACGCAGGATGAAGTACAAACAGTGCTTCTCCTAGAGTCACACCAGGCCCCTAAACTTCCAAATGATGCCCCCTCTGCCAGCAGGAAGTAGCCAGACACAGAAGCAGTGCCCCCAGATCCCTTATATGTAAATGTCTGGAATAAAGGAAATCTTCTCATCCCCAAACCAAGGCCATACAACTGGCCTAAGGCTCCAAGAAACCTTCTGCCCCCAGAACTCTGGAAAGCAGCCAATCCCATCCCAGCCTGGAGCCCGGAAGCACCGAAGCAGGCAATCTGACCTACCCCTCCCAGTTTCTAGACCCTCCCACTTCCCTTCTTTGCACTGCGAAATCTGGTCCTCATAGCCTGCGCACTGTAGCCTCCTGTACCCTTGGATACGCAGCCAAAGCTTTTGAGGGCATCAACCTCGCGGACCAATACGTCTGCTCTCACCGCTTTGAAGTTGAAATGAGTCCACTCTTTCGTTTTCTCCCACTGATTTATTTCTTATAAATCTATCAGGGCACTGAAACAATGGATCCCAAAGAAAGGGAACATCCTTGGGAAAGGCCCTCATCGCAGGGGAACGTGTCTCTTAGAGATTCCATGGAGTTCTAACAACTTGTCAGGACACCTTACAACATGAAGGAAAAGTCCCCCCCCCAAAAGTTTTGCCTGCAGAGTCTGATTAGGTCAGTGAAACGGAGAGGCTGGGCTGTCACAGGTTCAGAAGCCAATTACCTTATCTTGGGTTAGCTTTGCCGCTTGAACAGTCATCTCTTGCCCACTTTTGTGTCAGAGCTAACATCAGGTGACTAATAGCGACAAACCTTTGGAATCTAATAACAGAACATCCACTCAGAAGCTAAGGATGCCGTCAGATGATATCTGAGGTCTACAGGCGTGCTCCCCCATCTTGCTGTAACTGCCTCTCTGGTGTTTCCACCAGGGTGGTTTTAATCTAATTGATTCATGGATTTTCATTGTTCTGCCACTGTAAAACTTCATGAGACTACTCCCATGTGGGAACACAGTACCTGTGGTAACCTAGCTTTGTGTTTCCTGGGCCACGGACATTCAAATCAGGCTCCAAAATAAACCATCTCTCACTCTCTTTGAAGCCCAGACAATGAGGGGTCAGCCACGGGCAGGACCACACCAGGACTTTCTATTTCCACACACCTTGGCCCTTCATTTGACTTTAATCTCATTTCAAGACCATGAGAGGACCTGGAGGGGGGTCCACTGGATCTTTCGGACTATCTTCCAAACATGATCATATCTCATAACACTTTTTACTGCTTTTAACTATTTTAATTGACTTATTGAGGATGGGTGGCCAAACATGGCATGGGGAACAGGCTGTGGGTGCAAACTTCAGTAACGGGCTGAGTTATGTTGTGACCATGCCTCTGTTTATGTCATCCTTCATTTTTCTTGACATTTACCACCCCCATCTCCCCGAGAGTCACAGGAGCTCATAATTAATACATTCTATGAGTTACGATCTAATTTATGCCACCATTCATCATGTCTTTCAGTGGAAGCCACCATTTCTGAAGCTCCCCAGATCTGTGGTCCAATCTGGTCTGGCTGCTCCCTACGCCTTGTTTTCTCTGCTCAGAGTCTCTGACTTCCATGCTCGTTTTTGTTTCCTTCTCTCTGGAGCACATCCGGTGTTCTTGTTTTTAGTTCCTTCTTGTTTCTCTGGAGCACATCCGGTGTTCTTGTCTTTAGTTCCTTCTTGTTACTCTGGAGCACATCCTATGCTCTTGTTTTTAGTTCCTTCTTGTTTCTCTGGAGCACACCCTGTGTTTGAGGAGGCACTGATGATGATTCATGGGACTAGGTTTAAATATAGGCTAAATATAATTTATTTCGGGGAGAAGTCACGTACACAAGAAGCAGATAGCCGGTGCAGGTTCCCGCTCTAAGGATCCGCACAGGCTGCTCCCTGTGACCCTACTGGATGCAAGAGAACACCACCTGCTACCCGGGGACCCCAGACTCACTCCCCATGTTCTCACCTGTGGCCACGCCCGCTACAGGTGTGGGCAGGGTAAATATGCTCTTGGTTCTAGTTCCTTCTCATTTCACAGGAGCGCATGCACTTGTGAAAATGGAGCAGTTTTTAATATAGCAGCCTGGGGAAAGGGACGATGTCATGGAAGAGAGGAAAGAATGATGTGCTACTTTGTTTGATGGGAGGCAGCTGCTTTTACAGTCCCTGGCCTGGAGAAATGCCTGCCTTCTTTCTCGCATGGGCCAGGAATTTAGATTCACAGTCTAGCACAGCTCCCTTCCTGAATCCCCATTCTACTGGTTTAGGAGCAAGGCCTTATCTAGCGATTATCTAATGTATAACTCTGAGCAGGAGACAGCCCCCTTCTCTGATCACAGACTCGGTCACCTAGCAGACTGCCTGTAACTCTCCAACACTTAGATTTCGGATACAAACACGCTCCAGATACCAGCCAGGCTAGAGAGGGGCCCCGTACCTCCTACTCATCTGCAACTGTTAGGTGAACTCTAAGCACACCTCATGCTGAAATGAACCATAACACTTTATTTCTTACAACTCAATATATATTATTAAACATTATTTTTTCCTGAGTGTGGCCTGTTGCTGTGCTTCGGGAATTTTTAGTATACTTAAACACCACGGCATTTTGCTCTAATGTGAGCTTTTTTATTCAAGACTGCATGCTTGATGGGTGTACTCTCTGTGGGTTCTTGTCCTTCCCTTCTGAAAAGTAGTCTCTTTTTACAAAGTCATCGTTGATGTCTCCCCATTCTGTCTTCTTTCTTCCAGCTGACAGTCAAAATCATTGTTTTAATTTCATTACCGCGCTACTCCTCACTATGTATTTTACTTGCAAGGGATCTCTTCATCTTCCAGCCCTTTTCATTTTCATATGCTTGGAATATCCTGCATTCCCTACTTAAGACCTTAAGTTCTTTTACCACCCAAGTCTTCCTTTCTTCTTCAGAGCAGCCTGTCTGTGTGTCGTGGGCACTTGAACATTATCTCTGACCCCTGGGTCACCATTACCAGCAACTTGAGAGAGGCAGGGCTATGCGGCTTATCCCAGCATGCCTTGGTTTCCTCACTACAGTTAGCTGCTAATCTCTTCGTCTCATCGAGGTTATAGCTTCTTCCACGTGACAGATAATTTGCATTCCTCCACCTATAACTTTCACAAGCACCCATCGTGTTCACTCTCTTTCTCTAGGGCAGCTAGATCCCACCATGTATGGACCAGGCTAGCTTAGTGCCAGTACCCATGGGGAACACCACATGGCAGGCTCTCCTTTGACCTGAGTGTTCTTGCTGTCATCAGTTACAGTAACTCTTGGTAGTTACGTTCTATAAAGACCACAAAGTTAGTGAAACTGAGACACTTGTTCTTAAGGAAAATGCAGTTAGGATCTTGGTAGTTCCTGTATTTTTGTTACCCAACCAGCACGTAACCTTGTTTGTGTTTCTTTTTTTGCTGAAATACTCACTTTGCTTGCTGTATCTTGCTGATTTTGCTCAATTTTCAGCCAGCGGCACGAAACTGAACAGCCTTGCACGTGCTCTGTAGAGCCCACCACAGGGCCCCATGCTCAGGAGCCTCAGCCTCTGCTTTTAACAATGGAATCACCAAAGATGCCTGGCGGGGTGGCACACGCCTTTAATCCTAGCACTCAGGAGGCAGAAGTGGGAAGATACCTGTGACCTGGAGGCCAACCTGGACTGTACATAAAGTTCCAGATCAGTCAAGACCGCATAATATGACAGTGTTAAAAGGAAAAAAATCACCAGGGAAAAGAAGGAAAATGCGACCCAAGCAGACCATGAAAAAGACATGTGTTTATGATACAAGCCCCAAACAAGGAGGCAGAACATGGCTTTGTTTAGCCCAGGCTGGAACAATGGATGCTGGGTGGTTCAAATGCTGTGCTAATTCGGCATATATGTACAAATGACATGAGTTCACTGTGTCAGGGATTGATTCTACGGACATATTTAGCAGGCAAGAGAATTCAGTGATACAGGATCTGTGGGTGTGAGCATCAACTTGGTCTGCTTCTCATCTGCATCATTCCGTTAGTGCCTCTTCCCTGGGATTTTTCAGAGGACATAAATGCCCATCTCCAACTCCTCCCATTTAGATCAGCTTTATTAATTTACCATTTAAAGGGCCCAGTGGATTCTCCCTCTAAAGAACAGACCGCAGAAGTAAAAAAAAAAAAAACAGGAAAACAAAAAACCAGTACATTAGATTACATACAAATCTACCTGCACGGCAAAAGACACGATGCGTAAATTTAATAGACAAAATGGGCAAAACCTAATCTCAAATCATAGAATGTTAAAAACTGACAAGAAAAAAAATGATCTAAATTTTAAAAGAGACAAGGACGTGACAACGAGGGAAAGAAACACATTAAATAACCATTAAACATGCGGAAAAGCTAACCATCTCATAAGAAAATAAATGCAAATTTAGCTACCCCGAGGCACTGTGTGTTACATACAGAACCTTCCAGAGTGAGAACCTGCTGTTTACCAGCCTGTCAGGAAACAAGTGTCCTCGCACACTGCTGATAGGAGCGCAACCCGAGTCAACCCTCTCAGAGGACAACTTGACAGCATCCTCCAGAGTTACAAATACATCTACCATTTACCCTTTGACCAACAAACCAAGTTCTGGGAACTCATTCTACATATAAAAAATGGGGTGGGGTGCAAAGCTCCTCTGGAGGACCGTCTGGAAAACTGTTTAGCAGGGAGACCCTGGCAGCTGCTGCATCGCCACCAGCCTGGGACTCGCCAAGGGCGGCTTCATCCCTACAGTTTAGAGGCTCTGGTGCTGGATCAGGGCAAACAGGACAAGGGGGGACACTTCGCTCCAGGACTGAACGGAAGCGCCCTGTGGAAACACCCGGGGAGGCACCAAGTGAAAAGGCGCGTGTAAGCATCACAGTGTGCCCTAAAGATGTCCATACCCCAGAGCTCAGGAACAAGTTCTCTGACACAGCTACAACATCTGGCATGCGTCATGAAGGATCCCAGAGCTGATGGTTTATCCTAAGTTATCTGGGTGTGACCAGCATAATAAAAAGGACCTTCTAAGGAAGAGGCAGGGAATGTCAGGAGTCAGAGAAGGGGACATGATGACAGAGGCAGAGACTAGAGTGATGCGGGAAGGGTCCCAGAGTCAAAGGACGGAGGAGACCTCTAGAGGCCGGGAAGGCAAGCAACAGATTGTCTTCTGCCTTCTCCAGAAAGTGTGGTGTGGGCTCACACTTGCCTTTAGCCTCGTGGTATCTGCCATGGTCTGAATGTGAAATACATCCAACATTCTTCTGTTCTGAATGCTTGGTCCCTAACTGGAGGCCGTGGAGCCCTGAGGAGGGGAGGGCTACCTGGAGGAGGAGGTACGGTACTAGAAGTGAGCCTCTGCAGGCCACAGCCTAGCTCCTGGTTCCCACGTACCTTAACCACCTTCTGCTTCCTGGCACAGGGCGTGCACAGTCTATGGTGCATGCTCCCACCACCACGCCTCCCCTGTTGTGAAGTATTAAAACCCTCAGAAAGTAAGAGATGAAGTAAATCTCTCCTTGATAAGCCATTTGTCAGTTATTTTGGTCACGGCAATGTTCATTTCTGCCTTCAGAGAGTTTGGAGGCGTTGGTCAAGGGAGGGGAGGGGGAAAATGCAGGAAGAAATAAGGCTGGGTACTGGGCTCCCTGCTGAGGCAGGGTAACAGAGGAAGACATGGGACAAACAGGTCATATTCTTAGATGAGGCAGCCCAAAGGTAAGGCCGGAGGAGGCTGCCACGGTGGGAAAGGGAGCGTTTCACCTCCACTATCAATAGAAAGTAGAGGGACACTCAGAAAACCCCAGTCCCCTAGTATCTCAGGGGCTAAGGCCACGCCAGTACCATAGTTCTTTCGTGAATCTCCAGTTAGTCAAACTGGGTAACTCTGGGCACTTGGAAGCAAAGCTGTGGAGCTCACACCACAGTCAGTGGGCAGGCGTTTGGGTTGGGAGCTCATGGGCTGCGAGGGCAGCAGGAGAGAGAAGGGAGAACTTGGCCCTCCACCCTCTCTGAGGAGAGGGCAGATCTCTCTGAAGCTGACACAGGGCAGCCCTGCTATCTCCTCCCCTCAGGCCTCAGGCATCCGTCAGGCAGGACAGAGTGTCTGCCAGCCCGAGGGAGGGACAGGCAGGCTGGCTGGCTGGAGTCCTTGTTTTCCTCTTTGTTTTATGCACAATGCCCCAGAAAAACATTTTGCTGATGTGTAATTAGGCTAACATAATAGCGCCTCTGAGAACAGCCATCTCATTTTAGACAACTTTGGCTCAAAGGGAATAAAGGTTTTTTTTTAATTGTTTTGTTTTGTTTGTTTTATTTTTATTTATTTTTTTGTAGGAAAGGGGGGCAGATGAAAACGTATGTAATCCAGTTCTCTCCAGTTCTGAGACTCCTCGGCAGCCAGGGCTGTGAATTCACATTTCTGCTTGTCTCCACCGAACAAATGACAGCAAACGGCAGCCTTTGAGGGGCTCAGTACAATAGCGTATAATAGATGGTATTATTATGTGAAGTACACTATTTACAAAACGGCCCCACTGTTACCTCCCTGCCCAGGACCCCTTACAATACGCCTGCAGCCCCCCCACTTAGAGGGGGCATTCATCTTCCCACTGCCTGAATTCAGCCTGCTCCCAGAACTAACCCCGACGAACAGCCCAACCCTGACGGACAGCGCCTGGCAGCTGTGACCACAGAGTTCTGGACCCAGGCCTCAAAGGGCTTTCCTGTACCTACTTTCTCTCCCAGAACTTTGCCTATTTGGTGAGGACCAGCCTAGGCTAGCCTGTTGGATGGTGACAGGCAAGTAGCCCAGACAAACAGCAGACAGGTGCAAGATGCCATCTTGAACCATTCAGGAGCTACTTAATGCCACAGTGCCTGCAGACTTCCTCAGCACAGTCAGCGAGGGCCCTATTTTATTCACTAAGCCTAGGGTGCTTTACCAAGCAGCAGAAGCTAACTGGTGAATTGTCCTTATTCTAGCAAGAGCGCAAACACTGAGGAAAATCTCTAGTAGGAAAAAAATCGTAGTGACTGGAAAGGAATAGCAGAAACAGCTAGAACTTGGCGTGGGAGGATTTGGTGCTGCTCACTTTTCACCATCAAGGCTGGCTCATGCAGCCCCCACATCCTTCATGCCGGGCGCATTGTGACCTTGCATTTCCTCTGGAGCCATGATGTCTAATTTATGGTAACCTAGACGACGCCAACAGCATCACTAGCGTACTCTGGGAAGGAGAGATAACAACTCAGAACCAGGAAGCACATCCCAGCTCCCGCCGTTGCCTGGCATCTCCTACAGACCCATTCCTAGCTGGCAGGGAAGTCAAACCTGCACGTGTGAGATAACGCTTCTCTGGTTCTGGGTACCGAGCCTTGGCTGTTGTGTGTGTCTTCTCTGGAGTTGGGCAAGGGGACAGGTCACAGATGAAGGGCAGGAGGCAGCCTGCTGTCCCTTGATCCAAGCTGCCTGCTGCCGCGCGCTTGAGCTGGCAGGGTGAACACCAGGCAGGGAGTGCTCAGCACACAGGGCTCCGTGGCATCCGGACGCTAATGAAGCCGGACGTTTGGAGGTCAAGAGCATGATGGCTTGGGCAGGTCCTGCAGATTAGTGGGGCAGACGCTGAAGTTCTTAGTGCAAACATTAAGCAGCTCAAAGCTGCTCCACACTGTCAGCCAGCCATGCAGAGGGACCACATGCTGTGGCAGCCAGTGTGTGTGTGTGTGTGTGTGTGTGTGTGTGTGTGTGTGTGTGTGTGTGTAGGGGGTTGTGGGGGGTGATGATAACTTGCAGCCTCAGGAGCTGGCTTCTTACAGGGGCTGAATGCAGAGGGCTAGTCTCCCCTCTCCACAGACTTATTAAACAAGACACCTCCTTCCAGGGACTTGCCAAGTCCCTACCACTCACTTTGAAGGGTGAGAAGAAATTACATTTTCTGGGAATAAGTGGAATTTATCAACTTGTTTCTCTTTAGACAAACTGGTTGGAATATTTCTAACCAGTTTTTTTCTTACTTTGTTAGAGAATAAGAGTGGAAGGGGGTTCTTCCTAAAATACAGGATTAATTAAAAGATATTTATTTTAGAGTGGAAGGAGTAGGGAGGGAGTCAGTTTATCCACAAAAAACTTCAAAGACTCTATCATCTTTACAGACTGGGTTTACCAATAATCACAAAATGCTAAGCCAGAAGTCATCTATGAACAGCAATTAGAACAGCGTTCATAGGGGGAGGAACAGAGATCATGGGTCAGCCAACCGGACAGCCAGCAAGGACTGGACCACAGAGCATCTGTGATTTTCCTCACCCTGGACTCAGGGAACCACTTTCCCCATCAGTGCTAGGGCCATCAGCCAGTCAACATTCTCTCTTGTGGTGACCCAACTGTCAGTATCATGTTGCTATGGTTACCAGCATTTTAGCGCTACTCTCCCCTCTTTTCCAACTAAATTACACTGCTAATTTCCCAGCATGCCTTCAGAGACACCAGCACCTGGCACACTCGTGTCTATTACTATTTCTGAGGTACCCCAAAGCTCCAGATGAAATATCCAGCCTTCAGGACACGCCAGACTCTTGACCATTCAATCTTGGGCCCCCTCCTCAGAGGGAAATCCATCTAAAGCCTGCTACAGCAGATGTGCTGTTGGGCTCCCATCAGCATCTGGACTGTGACCCACCAAAGGATGAGTTAATGAATTAAAAATAACCAAGTCAAGAAGACTCCAATGTTCTCAGAGAGCCTGACTCACTCTGGGAAATCTTCCCACAATCCTCTCGTCCTGCCTCATCAAGCCGACTATGGCACATCTGACCTTACTTCCTGTGCCCTTCTGCATTAGAACATGGTTCCCACGAAGGCAGGAAGGTCCATTTGCTCCTGCTGAGTGAGTAGAAGAGTCTTAGCCACGTGGAGGGTGGGTTCTGTCCCTGTGTTTTATAGTTTCAGTTTAATCAAATGACCATGGGTCACACTTAACAACAACACGGCATGAGGTGAGTTGGAGTTCTATCTACCAGGACCCTTCCTCTGTTTCTCTCTTTCTGGGCATTCTGTACGTGGGAGTCGTAAATACACTCATACAGAGAGCCGCCTTCGTACTCTTTGCAACGTGCTCAAGACCTTTGGGTGCTTCTGTGAAATAACTGGGGGACTGAACTGGCCATGTGTAAATCTGTCCTTTTCCCACTGTGTCCCTGGGGAGTGTGCTGGTGAGTCATCTTATGAGAAGACACTCTGTCACAGGCTATTAGGAAAATGCAAATTAAAATGAGAGACCTCCCACACATGCTAGGATGGTGAATTCTAAAACACCAACAGTCACCAAAGTCTAGGCTAGGAAATGAAAGGACAAGAATTTTCAGCTGCTGCAAAATGACATTTCCACTTTAGAAGATACCTTGGCAATTTCCTACAAAGTAAATACGCTGGTATCACGGCCCGCAGTCACATCCCTTGTTTTTTACAAGAGAGCTGAAAGCATCTGTCCACATAAAAACCTGCATGTGTGGATGTTTACAATGGTTTTACTCATAAAATCGCACCCGAGATGTTCTTCAGTAGATAATGGAGGAGTAAAACTAGTATCCCAGATAATGGAACTTCATTCAGCACTAAGGATAAATGAGCTGTCATTAACAACCAGTCAAAACGCTCATCTGGAATGATTCCGTGGAGCTCAGGAGCACTCCCATGCTTCAGACCCCATCAGCCATGCAGGGCAGTCCACGGGCTCTCAGTGTTTGTGTGTCTACCAGATTGAACACAACCCAAGGAAGACAGGAAACAGAACGAGGCGCGGGAGGACATCGCGGGCCGTGAATAAAGACCTCCCTCCGTTACAATGTGCCCTTGCGAGAGCAGCGGGCTGTGTTCCAGCCGTACACCCTTACCTTTTATTGTAATTAATTAAGGGGTCCTGGGAATTGCACCCAGGACACTGCACATGCCAGGTAAGTGCTCTACTACTGAGCTACCTCTCCAGGTTCCCTTTTACTCTTACTGAAATTGTTGACTTGGGCTGGGTAACTATGATCTTAGTATTTGGGAGATGGAGGCGCGGGATTGCTGTGAGCTTGAGGCTTTGGATACAGAATGAGACTGTTTCAAACCAATACATTTTTATTGGCCACATTAACTGCCAAGGAGTGACAATGAGTGAACACTTGACTACATTAATGCATCATCTGCGTCAATTCACCTAATATACCTCAGGTCTCTATGGAAAACTATTTGCCTGTCTTTCTCTATGTGACTCAATCTGTCCAGATGTTAGAAAGAAACTAGGCCAGTTTCTGTTGCTATGACAAAATACTCCAGACTGGGTATTTATATGAGAAATGGCTTATTATTCATTTTTTATTATTTTTAAAATCAAAGATAGCCTTCAGGGACTTTTATTTCCCAAACCTCCTTCCTTCTTCTTTGCACTGATTAGCCAATCATATCAGATTGGGAGGCCATTTCCCACCAGTGGAATGAGACAGTCACCGTCTACATCCAGGATGAAAGGCAGAGGCTATCCTGGGCCCAGGGTACTTGCTAGCCTTGATTGGGTTCCAGAGTGCCCTTTCTGCAAAAAAGAAATTCCCTTGCTGGGTAGCTTTTGCATTGTCCATGTGTTTCTTTGTGTAACACAAAGATTATTCTTTGTTTCCAACAATTTATGAAGTTATACATTTAAACGTTTTAATTTAATTTTATGTCTGCTTGTTTTGCCTGCAATATGTCTGTGTGCTACATGTATGCTTGCTGCCTAAAGAGGCTAGAGAGGTCAATGAATCCCTTGGGACTAGGATTACAGGCAGTTGAGAGCGACTGTGGGTATTGGGAATGGAACTTGGGTTCTCTGGAAGGCAGCCAGTGCTCTTAACCACTGTCACTCCAGACCTGAGGGAGTTTTTTAGCTCATACATTTGGATCCTGACAGTCCAAGATCAGACAGGTTTGTTTAAGCTTCTAGTGAGGGCCATGTGTATGTGGGTGACCTCACTTAATAATTACCTCCTCCCACCACAAACTAACTCCCTCTGTGAGAACACTGCTAATGTCAAGTCAGGAAGACAGAGACAGACAGGCATGCCTATAAGTCATAGGATGATTAACTCTGGGACCCAGCAACCCAGAAAGTCCCTTGGACTGCCCCTGGCCATGCCAAGGACTTTACTACTTCCCTCCAGCAGACAAAGAAAACCAGTTACCTAGGACAGACAAAGAAAGATCTACCCCTTCCGGTTGGTAATATAAAAATCCCCTGGGACCTCCCCTACAAAACCATGGTCTCCTACGCCACATGCTTGCTGGAGCTCACCCCCACTCGGTGGAGTGCACTCAAGGTTCTCACTCCCCTTACAAATAAACACATATGCTTACTCCTTTGCGTCCTGCTCAGTTCCGTCCCCAAGACACAATCTGTACATCACATCACATCACGGGAAAGCCTCTCTACTGTCCCCCCAGTAACACCTTCTAAGTATCAGAGGGTAGTGTCCCTTGTTAAGTAGCTGGTGAGACATCACCAGGCTTGGGGTGTGGATGGACCCCTCCTTCATAATCAGCAGCCTCTAAAACCAAGAACTGAAGCTTTAGTTTGATGAGTGCTCTAAAGAATGGGATCTGTAGTCTGCAGGCCTGGGTGGAGTCACAACGTTCTGAACTGCCCAGAAGTCGGAAGATTATTATCTAGCAGGAGGAAACTTTCTGGTAAAGAACAAAAACACACACTGTGCCCCGCCCATAACAGACTCCAAATGGGTCTGTCAATTACCTCGACCAAAGCAAACAAACAAAAAAGCCATGCAGGAAAAGCAGCCCGTTCTAGAGGCTAGAAATGTAAAACTTGTATAAGCACATGCTGATTCAGTGGTCTCTCTGGTCCTTGTGCACTCCTGGGATTTAAGAGTGCCTCGCTTTACTATGCAGCCGTACCTATCACCCATGCGAAGCCAGTGTCTTGTCTGAATCCCTCCGGTGGAGAGCAGAAGGAGCAGGGAAGGCACGGAGGCCAGAGAGAGATCTCAGGGACCACGGCTGCCTTGCAGTAGGCCCCCTGCTTAATGGTGGAACCGTCTCTCAACATTGTCTCACTGGGGACCACACTTTTCGGAGGACAAGCTGCACCCAAACCACGCTGTGGCCACACGACTAGCAAACACCATACCCAAGCTGACAGCTAGTGAGGAAAGCAGTCAGTCCTGTGCACAGGGGACTGGCCACACTCACAGTGAGCTTCCTTCTGCGTGTAATCTTCCCCAAGGCCAAACCCGACTGCAGCCCTGTGAGGGCCTAAGCGGAGGACTCAGCTGAAGAAACTATAAGAAAGAGCGTGTGGGTGAGTGCGTGTGAGCACACTCGCTCATGCGTGTGAACATGCATGCCTGTCCGTGTTGCATGTTCAAAGACCTTATAGAAGGCTGGTGTGATGGCTTAGTGTGTAAAAGGTGCTTGCTGCTAAGCCTGAAGACCTGAGTTTGATCCATGGAACATACGGAGAACTGACTCCTACAAGTTGTTCTCCGACTTCCGCGGGTGTGCTACAGGATTGTGTGCACCCTCACATACACATAAACGTTAAAAAACAAAAATCAGGATCTTACAGACTCATTTCCTACCTTTCTAACCCCATACTAACACACCCTGTGTTGACAGGCGGTGAAGATGGATTCCTCCACCTGCCCGAGCTGCAACACCCACCCTCTGCAGCTACAGCCATCGGGGCCTGGGGCCTGGCCACCCATCATTCTTCACCACTGACTGTCCGGATCTCCATTCTCTAGACTATAGGGTTTAAGTGTGTACTGACTCGAGTCAAGGCCTTATAATAGAACTTCATGGTGTGTGTGTGTGTGTGTGTGTGTGTGTGTGTGTGTGTGTGTGTGTGTACAACACCCGATGTTAGTTCTGTTTCCCCGGAGAACCTGACAACCCTCCTTCCTGTCATTCCAGGGAATACACACTAGGTTCTGTTTAAAGGTTTTATTTTGTTTTTAAATGTGTGTGCTTGTGTCTGTGTGACAGGGGGATATGCAAGTACTGGTGGAGGCCACGGGAGAATGCCAGCTCCCCTGGAGCTGGATTTGGAGGCGCCTGCAAGCTGCCTGACATGGTGCTGAGAACTGAACCCGGGTCCTCTCCGAGAGCAGTCTGTGCTCTTAACCACGGAGCCAGCTCTCCAGCTCCAAGTAACAGTTTTTAAAAGGATATCTGTGAGGCTGGAGAGGCAGCTCGGCAGGTGAAAGTGCTTGCTGGGCGAGCATGAAGACCCAAGTTTGAGTCCCCAGAGCCCACATAAGAGCCAGATACACACTAGAAGCAGCTGCATACTCCCCATGCTCCCTCAGGGAGAAGGGAAGCAGAGGAAGGTACTGGTGTACACGTCTGAGAGAACTGAGAGGCCCCTTCTCAAACAAGGTGAACTGTGAGACCGCCTCCTCAGATAGTCCCCCATTAGCATCTAAAGGTTCCTGTGACTTAGGGCCTTTCCCACACAGGAAGCTGGACAAGGATGAGAAATTATGGACAGACACATAAAAGCCAGGAGTTGGGAAGCTACGTCTAACGCCCACGTTCCTTCTCTTCAGTTAAAGGGAAGCCAGCCTTCCTGCCCGAATTTCCCCCACCACATTCTCATGGTTGCTGGCACTCAGTAGGAACTCAGTATTTGTTTGTTGGATGAATTTTTCAAAAGATCTCACTGCTCATATTTGGAGAAAAACACAGATATGTCAGAGACAACAAAACGGCGTTTGTAAGAGCCACACTCTTCCTTCTGTCACCGCATGAAGAAGGTCGGCTGTCACCCTACTGAGTCCTTCTCCTTTGAAGTCACCACAGGGCAACCATGTGCCTGTCCATGGCGAATGCTCCTGTCCCAGCCAACGTCCTCTTCGGTCCCAGATAACTTTTGAGTTCTGAAAATGACTTGAGTCGGTAAACTCAGCTTGGCCAAAAATACCCAAGAGAAACTTGGCTGGGGCTTCAGAAAAAGCCTGTAAGGATGGACTCAAGGAAGAGAAGAATGGCTCTTGTGGCCATAGTTAGCATGTTCGCATGTTCATCATGGATCCTGCAGTCACCCTGTAACTAGGATCATGAGGGGAGACCTGGCAGACAAGTTCCCAACCCTGGCGAGATCCTCCCTCAAACTGTTGAAAAGGCTGACTCTGGGACCCCTCCTTACCACTCTCCAACCTTGCTGCTCCAGGTCATAAGGTAAAATCCCACTCCTGCCAAAACTGCTTCCAGCTGGCTCTCCTGCTGTCATCCTGGTGGACTCACAGGAACATGGCCCTTGTTCTCATCTTGGAACTTCAGCCTCGGGCTCTGCTGGCTCGGCCTCTCCTTTCCCCATTCCAGTCCATCACCCCAAGCCACAGACGTCAGGAACAACTGTTTTGATGACGCCTTCAACCCCCAGCTCCCCGCTCTTTCCTCAACTATCAGGCTTCTCACAGACGTATCCTATGTCAACACACTGACAATTTCACTCTACACAGCCGCCTTAGAGACACAACCATGCACGATATGCTTGCTTCCTCGGGGCTGCTGAATGGTAGAGCACATGCCGGTTACACATGAAGCCCCGGTTTCAACTCTGGCACCATGAGGTAAACTAAATTGAACCCATTACACTGATGATGTTTTCCCTGGCTGTGTTTGTCAGCATTCCCCTGAGAGACGACCACAGGATGCCCACAGCCACACTGGTACCTGCATCTATTGAGACATATTTCTGGCGATCTGGCTCCCATGACTATGGAGGCTGGCAACTGCAAGATATGTAGGGTAGAGGGCAAATGTCAGGGGCAGATATTGCAGGCCAGAATTGGAAGGCAGTAGTGGAAACAATTTCTTCTCAAGAATTCTGTCTCTTAAGGCCCTCAACTGATTAGGTGAGGTTCAGCCACACTTTCTGTCTCCGTGATGTGCATGTAGCTAGATCTCAACACACCGTCACAGCAGTCTCTAGCTGTTTGGATAATGACCAGGTAGCAGAGCCAACACATCAATGCAGAATGTTAACATGGCAGCTTCTGTGACTCTGTCCCTATAACACTTCCGGGAACCCTTCCTTGTCATTGTGTGTGGAGCGAAACATGGCTATGACAGGAGTAACAGTGGAGATATGGGCACTGCTGCCCCCGTGTCTCTTCTTTCCCATCACTAACTGCTGAGGCCACACCCCTCTCTGTACCTTATGATACACCTGTTGGTTTCTCTGGGAGACACAAATGTGAGGAATATTATATACATTATGTAAAGTCCCTCCATTTTGGTTGAACAAGGACAATCCCCTCAACTACAGCACTTTGGTCTATGTAGGTCTTGTAACTTGTTTTTCTAAATGCCTGCCCTCCTCACCCCACTGACCCCGAGCAATGCCTGGCCAAGAGAGATGCTTATAGGTCTTGATCACCTGGCATTCTTCAACTCATTCACTGCATCCTTGACAACTGATAATTGCAGACCAAAAAAGGGGAAACTTGCCCCTTCCTTGTTGTTTCTAGACTACAGACCCTGCTATTAGATCCTACCCCTCTACAGTAACAGCCTGTACTGTTGTTCAGTCGCTCGTTCCCTTGTGGGTCTTTCCATTTTGAAGGACTTGGAAGTGTGAGACCCAGAATGGCTGAGTTGGTGTCAGGGGCTTTAAAGTTGAGTTGATGTTGGTGGCTATCACCCAGGTCTGCCTCCCGGGCACCCTGAACATTAGATAAGAGCCCATCACCCAGGTCTGCCTCCCGGGCACCCTGAACATTAGATAAGAGCCCATCACCGAGGTCTGCCTCCCGGGCACCCTGAACATTAGATAAGAGCCCATCACCCAGGTCTGCTTCCCGGGCACCCTGATCATTAGATAAGAGCCCATCACCCAGGACTGCCTCCCGGGGCACCCTGAACATTAGAGATGAGCCCATTGCCTGAAAAGGCGTTCAGCTATAGGATCCAAAATGGTGGAGTGTCACAGTCAAGGTGAGGGGGACACAGGACTGGACAGAAGCCACTGTACTGAAAAGGCGGCCTGCACGGAGTGAGGTTCAGAGAGCTCTGCTCAAGCCCCCTGCGTGCTATGATTGGCTCTGGAGTGGGAAAGCATGGAGCTTCATGGGGAAAGATTTGTGTCTTATTTCCTGGCCCTTCCATAGGAATGATGACTCATGGAAAATCATCCGAATCACAGGTAAAAGGCATAGATCTCTTGACTGTGGCATAAAAAGTATGATTTAAAACCAAAACAGTTTTCTTGGGGGAATCATGGCAATAAAAATATTCCAGATGGCTTAAAAGGGGCAAATATTGACTCCTTTGTCAGAGCAGAAGGTGGTAAATTTTAGATGCCACAGAAATGGAAGTTACACTCAGGTAAATTCATGCGGTAAATACTTGAGTGAATATTTAAAGAGATGGCTGGCTGGGAGCCTTTACAAACAAAGACTGATGCCCAGACCCCCGCAGGAGGTCACAGAGAACAAGTGAGAGCCATGACTTTGTCACAGGGACTTTCTAGATGAAGGTTCAGTGACAGGAACAGCATCTCACCTGGTCTCTCACAACAGACAACCTGGAGTAAGATGGAGATCAATGTAGTGGCATGAAAAGCTTATCTGAACCACTACACAGAGTGTAGAGACTGGAGAAAGGTCTCTGAGGTGTGTCAAGGGACAATCCCGCCTTTGCAACACTAGACTCCCGTGGCGGCCAACTTACGCATGAAACCTTCTGAGATACCCAAGCTGGATGACCTTCCAAATGTGGACCACCGTAACCAGGGCTTGAAGTGTCTGACAGAAACTGGGTGAGATGGTGCAGGCCTACAACACCAGCACAAACATCACAAGTTCAGGGTCAGCCTGGGCTACGAAGGGAAACCCAGACTTGAAAAGGAAGGCCTGGGAATGAAGCTCAATAGCCCAGTGTTTACTTATGTCCTATTTCATCCTCTAAGCCACTAAACAAATGAACCAATAAACTGTCAAAACGTCAATTTTCCAAGAACTAAGGTGAGTCTTTTGAAGGCTAAACTCCTTTCTCAGAAATGAAGCTGATGTGTTTTGAGGCCTAAACCATTTAGAATATAAACCTGAGGTCTAGAAGGAAACCATGAAAGTCCAGGACAGACTTCATCTCTCTCTACAGTCTGAAGAAGCCAGTGCTGCCCTGCTCACGTTCGTTACACACGGTGAAGGCATCCCATCCGAGACCGCGGTTTGAAAGCACTGGCTAACAGACGTGCTCACTTCAGCTGACCTTTCCAACTAACCTCCTCGCTGCCGTGCCAGCTGGTGCCAACTGTTAAGTGCCTTTCCGTGGTGCTGGTGCTGGACCTGGGCTTCAAGCATCCCAGACAAGAGCTCCACCCGTGAGCTGCATTCCCACATTCTCTTTTTCTTTTTGAGACAGGATTAAATTAAGCTGCCCATGCTGGTCTTAAACTCTGCAAACCAGGCGAGCCTTGAACCTACAATACTCTTGCCTCAGCCTCCTGAGTAACTGGGATTACACTATGTATGAGGCCTGGCTTAGGCATGCTTTTTCTACCATCTTCTGTTCATATCTGCGACCTGACATCATGGGAAGCACTGACAAAATAGAAAGTACCCCGGGGAGAGAGGCGATGGCAGTGCTTGTCCATGCCAACGGGACCCTGGAAAGGAGCTGTGTCTGCAGAGAGACCGACTGACTGTTGGGAACTGCAGCCCCGTGGAGAGACTGGAATGCCATGGGTCCGGAGGCTCATCACCTTATCTTTGTCTAGTTTCCCCGTTCACCTGTGTTAGAAGTAACATCGATAAAAACCTTTCAGAACCTATTTATTTGGCAGACTGGTGCTTCCACCAACCCTAAAGCTAAGAATGTCACCCTCAGCATCCTAGGCCTATAGAAAAGCTCCCCCATCTTTCTGTAACCACCTCTCTGATGTAATCACCAGTGTATTTTAGACTTGTCTTGATTCATGACTTTGTTTTGTAAAACGACAAAACTTCCCACAACTGCTTCCACACTGGAATATGGAACTTGGGGCAGCTTAAATCTGTGTTCTCAGGCTATGGTCCCTCACAACGGCTCCAGAGTAAACTATCCTTATTCCCTTTAAGATGAGGGCTGTGGTTTTGTGTTGACAGTGGCATCTAGACTCTTCTGGGCTGTCACGTGCAGACACAGAGACTCAGAGACTCAGTCCGCCCATCTTCTCTTCCCCTCTCTTCTGCTGTGAGCTTGCTCTTTCCCAGCCAATCGCCCTTCCTGCTCAGATTCCAGACCGAGAACCCCCTACGAACGTCCCCCAGGGGACTCATCTCCCTCCCATGTGCTGGCACTTCAGGTCACAGATTTACAACTAAGGGTGACACAACTATCTTCTTTCTTTTTAAACGACTAATTTACTTATTTAATGTGCGTGGCTGCTTTTGCTTGCATGTATGTCTGTGTGAGGGAGTCAGATTCCCTGAAACCAGTGTTACAGATGGCTGTGAGCTGCCAAGTGGATGCTGGGAATTGAACCCAGTCCCTCTGGAAGAACAGCCAGTGTTCTTAACCACTGAGCCATCTCTCCAGTCCCCCACAACTATTTTCTTCTTTCCTTCAAACCTGGTTTTAGTATGTAATGTGGCACCATCACCCCTGCCATCTCTGTATTTGTCCTCACACACTCTCTGGCCAGAATTCCTTTTCGACTAAAGCCAAAGCAGTAGGTGGAGCATTGTGTCATGAGTGGCCCCGGGGAACTGATGGATTACTGTTTATAGCGGCTCTGTGTGCCAGGGCAAACAGTCACGGCTTTCAATTCACTTTCTCCTTGGGGTTGGGGACTGAAATAGTGTCTTACTGTGTAACACAGTCTGGTAGAGCGCTCTGGGCAATCCTCATGTCTTACTCCCAAGAGCCGAGATTATAGGTCCAGGCCACTGTACCAGATTAGAGTTTCTCCTTTTGTCTGTCCCAGCTTTGAGACATCACTGTCAGCATCCACTTACAATACCCAAAACTGGAGAAAGGGAGGGAGTGGGTTTCCTCTCTACCCCGAGAGGCTGGGCTGGGAACTGGAGGGCCGCGCCTGTCCAGGTTCCTGGTCAGCTTCCTGCTCTTACCATGCGGCATTGTCTCAGGGCTGAGAACAGCCAGCAGGCTCCCTGGAGAAAGTATCTGTGTGTAAAAACGGGAGCCAAAACACAGTGACAGCATTGGAACAGGACTGGGCCGGGAACAAAGGGGCAGCCAGCCCTCGCCAGTGAGAGAGAAAACGCCGACAATAGCCTCGCACACTCATGTAGCAGGCCTGGCGGAAGCAAGGGTGTTCCACAGGAACCTTTGTCTCTCAAGCAGAACGCTGGAACAGTGGACCCCAAGGAAACAGGAGCCCCCAGGAATGCGTGCTGGGAGAGAGGGCCCCAGCCAGAGAGGCGCTCCTAGAAGAGATTCACCCAGCTCTAGTTTACCCTGCCACCTTCCAGAACAAGACTGCAGGCCAGGCAGTGGAGACCAGGTGGGTGGGGCCACACGTTACAGGACTGATTAATCACGGTCTTAGTTTGCTTCCTATTGCTGTGATAATGGCCAAAAGCAAAAGCACAGTCTGGAGGGAAGGATGTATCTGACTTTTACAGGCTTCCACTGGGGAAGTGGAGGCAGGAGCAGGCCGTGGAGGAGTGCTGCTTACTGGCTTGCTCCCATGTCCTGCTTTGCTAGTTTCTTACTCTTACATATCCCAGGACCACCGTGCCCAGCGACTGCACCGCCCACAGTTGGCTGGGCCCTTCCACATCAATCATCGATCCAGAAAGTGCCCCCACAGGCTTGCCTACAGGTCTAGCCGACAGGAGCTTTTCTTCCAGACTGAGGTTCTCTCCTCAGATGACTCTAACTTCCATAAGTTGACAAAAACCTAACCAACACAGATGCTAAACTTCAGTCCCTCTTCAGGACCATAGGATGGACTCGGGGAGTCGTCATTCCATCTTTCTGCCCCTCGTTCTGATGTAGCCACATTGAACAAATCTCTCTCCTTTTTCTGTATTACACTGTTAATCTGACTCTTGTGATTGGCTTATTGAGGACAGGTGGCCAAACCTGGATTGGGGCATAGGTTGTGACCCCCAACTCTGATAGTATCCAGAGCATGGGCAGTGAGAGGCTAGCCTGGGAGGGCAGTGCTTGTCATAAAAACAGGGTCATCCGGAAGCTAAGAGGAGATGTTATGCTGGGTTGGGGGGTTCAGGCCACAGCTACCCACAGCAGCCTCTCTCAGAGCTTCAATGAAGGAGATGGCAAGCGCAGAGGACAGCCTATGTGGGACTCTGTAACCCTCTAGTGGACTTTGGGTGCCAGGGTTCCAGGAGAGATGGCACCCTAATTCTCACCTACATGTTCCAGCTACCTTCAGAGTTCTTGGTAACTGAAGGCCGTCGGCGGCACCACCACCCCACCACGAATATAATGGGTACACATTAAGTAAGTGTGCCCCTCCTCCCCGCTCTTTAAGTCACTCAGCAGCAAGATGCGGCTCTCCCTTCCTGGCAGTGTAACAGTGTAATACTTCCCTCCCTTCCCATCCTACCCAGGAGTCAGAGAAAACCCGACTGCAAGTAAACACTATGACACACTCAGCTGCGACCACATGACACGAACCCCCGCTTCTCAGTCTGTTAGAAGGGACCCCGCTCTGTTGTACAGACCTAAACTCTCCTCAGAGCCCCTGCCACGCTGCCCGAGTATGGCATGTTTGTCTGCGGTGTTCCTAACTGCTCCAATAAGACCCTATCCAATAGGGTGCTCTGATTTAGTGTGTCCCCTTCAGCTCCAAGCCCACCACCCTTCAGGTGCCTGTCCAGGAATAAGCGGAAAAGGCTGTTTATGGCCAAATGGTGGAGAAGAGAAGATGTAGTTGAACTTAGGATGGTGTGCATGGGTTCAAACACATCCACATGTCCTGGAGATGGGCTGACTATGGGTCAGAGTGGGTGCTCAATGGCGTCCCTTTAGAGGGCCACGTCTGCAAACCTGTCCCCAGTTGGACACTGTGCCCGTAACAATGCAAAGAGTAGGCCCTCCCCCAGGATTTCATCTTTTGCCCACTGCCAGCAACAACTCATTTGACAGGGCATTACAAATACAAATTCATGGGGCCAGCCTCAGAGTACTGACAGAGCCTGAATATTTTTGTCCTACCTACACTTACTCTCAGTGCAGAGATGGCCTCTACAGAAGCAATTATATAAGTAAGGTCACAAGGGTGGGTCCCTGATCCATTAGGATTAATGTTCTAAGAGACACCATGGGCATACTCTGGGCTAGTGGCTGTCCACAAGCCAGATGAGAGTCTTGAACAGGACAACCCTGACCTTGGACTTTCTAGTCTTCTGAATGGTACAAAACCCCATCTGTGATTTTGTTATTAGTGGTCTAGGCAGAATGTAAGCTTCCAGGGTGGGTGGGGCCCAAATATCTATGCTGGAGAAACTCTGTGTGTGACTCTGACAAAAGGTTCCTCTTGAGAAATGCTGGTCTGGCCATGGGATGAGACCCATTTAAAACATCCATGCTTCATGGCTGGGGAAGATCCAGGGATCTTAGAAGGACGACAGCGGCTCCAAAGACATGGGGCTTACCCAGAGCCACGAAGTGGCCTCACGGTTATCACTTCTCAAATATATCCTGCAGGCCTTGGTGGGAAACCTCAGGTGAGAGACCCTAGCTATTCCCCCTCACTTCCTCCAAGGGTTCCACCTCGGAAGACTACGTGGCTCTTAGGATGAAGGTACTGTGAGCATGGCTCTGTCTGTCACTTGTGTCTGACACACACGAGGACACATGCGTTTCTTGTAGAAGGAGATGCGGCGTCCACTCCAGCTTGGGGGTGGGGTATAAAAGAATCAAGAGGGTCCTCACAGGGTTTGCCCAGGTGAACCCCCTTTCAGAAGAAAGGCACAGCTGGGCGCCCGCCTCACAGTCAGCTGGCGCAAGCCGTGAAACAATCTCTCCCCAGACAAAAGCGGCAACGAGGCAGCACCACACTTACTTCCAGGACCGTCCATTGTTCCACAACAATAGCGTCGCAGCCCTGTGTGGTTCTGTTATCTTCTGGGGAAACAGCTTCAAAGATGAATACTCCATCTGTCAAGCCATGGAAGGAGTCTGCGGAAAGAGCAACAACAGAGAAAAACCAGTTGGGGAGGGAGGGGGCTGTCTGTGGCAGAAGTCTTACAAACAGCAAGAATTTTCACCGCGTTCATTAATAATCCCAATCAGAACGTCTTTTCAGAATGTTAATTAAAGATGGCATACACAGTTGTGGAGTCTAGCCCCATCAGGATGAATGAGACTAATTTACCTCACTCTTTTGAATAATATCCTTGATTTTATGAGCCCAAATTTCATCGTCGGCAATCACCATCGCACTCACGTGCCTGTCCTCCTGTTCATGCCTGTGTCAGGATGCACTGCGCAAAACTCACCCGGGCAAAACACAGATTTTTAGAAGAAAACTATAGTTGAGTAAAAGGGAATTTTTTAAAGGCAGGATAGTTTCAACATGCCAAATCTAAGCTTGCCAGTTGTGCTCTGGATGCGTTAATTCTGGGGCGTTGGGGGTTGCGATGCGACTGACGCTTCCCGCAGCTGGAGTTTGGGAGTGAGCTTCCCAAATGATTCAGCACTGAGATGTTCGTGGACACTGCCAGTCAGGAGAGTGACTCCCGAGTACTGGACAGCTCAACAAGCCTGCATGGGATGGTCAGCATTGTTTGGGAACGTTTAGAGGTGAGGTCTGAAGGAACAGGACAGAGCCTCTGCCTTCGTTTGGGCTGTGGTGCAGTCATCCAGGATTTCTCTAGGCAAGACTAGGAGAAAGGGGATCCATTTTGATACTGGGACCCGACTCCAAGTGACTTGTCTACCTCACCTGTGAAGTGAGGACCTGGGACAGGTGACTCCTTTGCCCTACAATCTACTATGCAAACACTGCCCTGCCTCAATGACCCCCTGAAGCCCTAACCCCCAGCCGGGCCTCTGGAAGGGATGAGGACCCAGGGAGCTTTGCTTGTCCCTCCTACGCCCGGATACGCAGAAGGAGAGTCAGGCGGGAAGAGAGCTAGAAACGGAGCTTGCTGGGCCTGGGTCATGGGCTTCCAGCCTTGATAAATGGGGAAACGTGTCTATTTAGTGACGCCACCTACCCTGTGGGCTTACAAACACACACCAGACAGATTGGACGTACATGCTGGGAATCCGAACTGAGGGCCTCATATTCTCATAGCAAGAACTTTACCCACCAAACTTTCTCTAGCACCCTTGTTGTTGTTTTTTTTTGTATTGTTTTGTTTTTAAGTAATTTTACAAATAATGCCTACAGAGAATACTCCTGAGAGCGTCTACTGCTGTCATGACAGACTAATGGAGATAAGAGGGGGTGCCAGGAAGGGCTTTCGGGGAGCCATCTCAAACTTGCTAAATGGCTCTCCAGGAAGCTGTGCAGCTAAAATTCTTCTAGACGCAGTCAGTGTCCCTCCATCTCCACACCCACTGGCTCAACATTTGCCAGTCTCACAAACAAAAGAAACAGTCTTTTCAACACTTACTAGTCATAGAGAATCAATGTCTAGTTTGTGTCCATTGCTCATGTCTATTGGGATCTTAAATTTTTTAGGTATTTATAAAATTTTTATACATAAAGAATAGTTAAGTATAGCCCTTTATTTATTTTTATTGCTGGAAATAACTTTCTCCTATCAATGTCTTTTTAATTTTATTTGTGGAGAACATAAAAGCTGCAGATTGCTATGTGTTGGCAGTCTGAGTTTTTTTCTTTGTGACTTCTAGTAAACACTGACACAGAAAGTCACAGGTTTTCTGATTTTTGTCTCCCTTCACCCTCTGTGACAAAGAAAACGAACATTATTATGATTTATCTCATTTTAAAAATCCCTTTTCAATCAGTCACTGATGGTGCAAGTGGCTCCTGGGGATGTGGCTGGGCAGCCAGCCTAGTTAAAAGGACAGGGTCACATTCTGAAAGAGACCCTGGCTCAAAAAATGGGGGACTGGTAGGGGCAATTGAAGTCAACCACCCGCACATACCCCTGTGCACAGAGGCTCCTCTGCTGTGGAATGCTGGTTGGAGATGTGTCACATTTGTTTATGCTGTGGATATTTATTTAATGATGTAAAGGTGTGTTGTTTTCTTTCATGTTGTATTTCTTTAACTCTGTGAAGCTGTGCTACCTTGTCTGTCTAAAACACCTGATTGGTCAATTCATGGCCAATAGCAAGGCAGGAGAAAGGACAGGCAGGGAGCAATAAACAGAAGGAAAAACAGAGGCTTGAGAGAAGCTGGAAGAGATAAAAGGAGCTGAGGAGGACTCCAGGGGCAGGCCACACGGCCAGTCACGTCGCAAGAAGGAAAGAAAGAAATGCAGAATAAGGAAAGGTAAAAAGCCCAGAGGCAAAATGTAGTTAAAGAGAAACAGGATAATTTAAGTTAGAGAAGCTGGCTAGAAACAAGCTAAGCTAAAGTGGGGCATTCCTAAGTAAGAATTAAGTCTCCCTGTATTTATTTGGGAGCTGGGTGGTGGGCCCCCAAAGAGTAAAAACACAAACTTCTCTCTGTGTGTGTGTCTCTCTCTCTGTCTCTCTGTTTCTGTCTCTCTCTTCCTCCCTCCCTCTCTCTCTCTTCTTCTTCTTCTCTCTCACACACATACACACATGCACACCTAAATAAAATAAAGTCACCACAGAAAAAGTTAAATGACTACATTCTATATCATCCTAAAAATACCATGAGAATTTAATAAGAGGATACTTAAGAAACGATATTATATAGAAAAAAATACAGATACAAAAGTGCCATGTGGGCTAACCGTAAATTTTAAAAATTGTTTGTGTGTCTGTGTGTGCACATATGTGTGTGGGTGAGCTCAGAAGCTAAGAGTGTGTGTGTGTGACCCTTAGGGACCTCAGTTACAGGTATCTGTGACTCACCTGACATGGTGCAGGGAGTCCAACACAGGTCTTCACGATACAGCAATGACTGCTCCCAACTGCTGAACCCTCACTCCACTCCCAAAATTGGGAATTATTTTAATGTGATAAATGTTTAGCTTAATAAACGTTGAGTAAATAATAAGACATCAAAGTGGTCATGAGTGGTGGAATTAAGTATAACTAAAATTTTCTTTTCAGTCCTCTTGCAAGACTAATAAAAAGAGTAACATGGGTGACCTGATAATACAGAAGGAATAATTGCCCTTTCTCTCTCCTATGTGACTCTTGAAGGCAGATCTAGGTTCAGAGTTTTAGAAAGATCAGGGGCACAGTCCAATAAAGCTAACCTTCCCGAGTGAAGCTACGAATAACCTCAGGAGAGCAGTGGAAACACCGTGCTCACCACAGAGGACCTGCCCTACCCCTCCTCTATCCAGACAACTGCTGGGTACCATTACAGGCCAGGCATGCACCGGGGGCCTCCTTGGCAGCAAAATGCAATTCCCCCAACCTTAGAGCTTACCACGTGGTTGAGAAGACAGACAGTAACAGAGTGTCAGAATTGACACACAAAAACACAGTGGGGTGAGGGAGTGAAGGTAGCGGCCACGGAGGAGGCTGTTTAAACCAGGGCTCCGTCAGTCAGGGATTCCTAGATCAGGTCAGCCTGTGGGCACATTAGCTTGATTACTCTGAGGTGACAAGAGCTGCACACCGTGGGTGGCATTAACCCCTAGGCAGGGAACCCTGAAGTGTGTGAAAATGCAGACAGTGTTGTGAGCACACACATGCATCAATTCCCTCCTCCCTGCTTGGACCAGAGCTGCATGGGATGAATTCCTGCCATCCCCACTGCCCTGACGCACTGTATCCTGGGATGGGAAGCCAAACAGACCTTAGGATGCTTGGTTGGGTGTTTTATTGCCTCAGCAGGAAAGGACAGGAAGGCAGACATGAGTGCGCTAAGCAAGCAGGTGATGTGGTCTTGTAGGATCTTTGAGTTCCTGGCAGAAAGGGGACAGCCCGCAGGCAAATGCATCGGGTTGGGGCAGCCAATGGCAGATGATCTGCAGAATAAGAAGTGACTCAGGGCTCAGGGTGACTGGTAGGGACAGGAACAGTATTAAGACTTCTCCAAGAGAATAGCAGGTAAGATGCAGAGCCTGAAACTGTGTGTGTGGTTGAACTTGACCTCCTATGTCTCTGTTACCATAGAGCTAACTGGATCCAGGAAGATGTAACACATAGAACAGAGCTGCCCCAGAGGAGCCAGCCAAGGACATACCCCATAGAGCCAAGTGGATCCAGGATGATGAAAAAACACAGAACAGAGCTGTCCCAGGGGAGCCAGATGGGCCCAGCTGATCCACAGACTATGAGGGAGTTTGGTGGGGATCACTACAGAGCTCCAGACAACAGAAAACCCTACAGAAAAAATAGCTACTCTTAAGCCAGTGAGTTCGGGAATGGTTTGCTACAAGGCATTACTAACTACTCGACAATGCTCAACCTAGATGAAGTAACGGGAAACCAGCGAACTTTACTCCGGTGGGGTAAGCCCTTATCTTGGATGATAAAGATGCTTGAACAGCTCAATTAAATGATGATTACAAGAATGAGTCCTGGAGCACCAGCAGCTTAGACCACACTCCTTTTCCATTAAGTTCCCCAAGTGAGTCAACCATGCAACAGCCTTGGCAAGCTCGAGTCTCTCTAGTGCTTTGTGAGAGCTGCCGTGTGTTAGCTTGCTGGCCTCCAGCGGGCATGTGCCGCAGATGACTAGGGACAAGTCCTCTTCAGAGGAGCAGCCTCGTGTGAACCCTGGGGCCCGGGACAAGCATGCTCCTAGGTCCAGCTCAGCTTTCAGTTCTTGGTAACACTGGCGGGGAGAGCCTTGCCAGAGGAGAGCCACCCATGGCACTTAAGATAAGGCTTCCTCAGCCCTGACCGTTGGGTGTTCAACACTGGAAGACACACAGTAGTTCCTCAAGGATCTTACAACAGAGTACACAGCTCCTCTAGTCCTCCAGAAAATGTCACAAGTGGCCCTCTGCCTCTACAGAGTCCATTTCTAGGGAGTCAACCAACAGCATACAGGAATGCATGAGCTTTGCCATTATTCTCCAAGCAGTATGGCATAGCAAACCATTTATTCAGCATCTACACTGAATTAAATATTCTAATGCATGCTGTGGTGATTTAAAGTGCACAGGAGGCTATTTGTAGTCAGCAGGCCCCTTTACACAAGGGCGTCTGCACATCTGAGCACCCGAGGCGTTCCCTGAACCAGGCTTTTGGATACTGAGGGATGACAGACATCCAACTTCCAAAGCCTCTACCTACCCTCTCAGTGGAAAGCCCCCAGCCCTCAAAATGCGCCTGCTGAGCTGTAAGCACTACGAAGCCTACTTCAACATAAACCACATGACGGTCTTTACTCTGTCAACAGCGATGGAGGCCGTTGAGACGCCCAGGCTGAGGGTGAATACGGCCCCTCCAGACGTCCTTCCCACCCACGTCTGGCTCTCAGTCCTTGCTCCTCAGCTACTGCCGGTCTCCCCATCCCATGCCTGCCGCTCGGCTCTCCTGAGGACAGAAGGCTGAATCATCTACTTGCCTACAACAAAGCAGTTTCAGAAAGTGTAGGGCCAATAGGAATCTAGATAGGTGGGACTAGGAGTCCAGGAGGACTCTGGGAAGGAGAAACACAAGAGTCAAGATGTAACGCCATGGGGTAGGAAGCCCAGAACTATTCTCCGGTAAGAGACATACTTAGATGAACAATTATGGGATAATTACTTAAGTCAGAGCTAGCCAGTAAGAAACAAGCAAGGCCAACAGCTTCATAATGAATATAGCTTCCTGTGTGTTTATTTGGGACTCATGTGGCTCTAGAACCAGGCTGGCGGGAAGGCTTTTCTCAAGGAAAAGGCTTCTCTTTACAAGAAAGGCTGTCAGAACTCGGTCATCTGTAACGACAGATGTCAAAGGACACACAGCTGGACTTTTTAAGGAGCCGTTGCCTTAATGGACGTGTCCACTCCCCCTTCTCATTACCGTCACTGCTCGGCCCCCCTGAAGTGTATGCATGTGTGCCAAGCTGGGTGCAAATGGGTCCATTTCAGAGCGAAGACTGCTGATGTACAGAGGTTAAACATTCCTCCACCCATGGAAGACATTCTCTCATCTTTGCATTTTTTATTAAAGATGCATAAAATCTATGTGCCAAAGTACTACATAAATATTTGATGTTGGTCTCTTGGCAAAAGGCCACCCACATTCCAAGCTTGTGATTTACAAGAAGGACGTGGGAAAAAAATCTGCTGAACCATTTCAAGTGGTAAATCCTATGCTCTGTTCTCTTCCGTAGACATTAAGTGTCAAGTTCACTTCCAAGCTCAGCCTGTGGTCCTGGCCAGCCAAGTGTCTGGAATGTGCACACCAGGCCACGTGCTCAATCAGCTTGTCTAAGTTTTGCATTTTATAAACCAGTATTATTTGATTGTTCTTTGAAAAAACTAATGTAGGACTCGACTGTCTATGCTAAAGTAGACAGTTAAGTAGTTCTGTCGATTTTCAGAGGGTCCCTGTTCTCCACTGGAGGCTTTATCTTGATTCTGGGAATATCCTCAGCCAAGTCTAACTTGTTTTTTAAATGATCTGTCCATGTTTACATGTACTGGCAAGACAAACTACATCTGAAATGCTGTGGAACAATCTTTTTGTGCACTGTGAAGATGAGTCACTCTGATTGGTTTAATAAGAAGCTGATCAGCCAATAGCGAGGCAGGATTTCCAGGCAGGGAGGCTGCTGGGGAGAAGAAGGTGGAGATGCCAGGAGATACGGCAAGCAGGATGGGCGGTACAGAGATGCAGTAATAAAGTAAATTCATAGAAATGGGTTAATTTGAGTTAAGAGAGCTAGTTAGAAACACGCCTACGATAAGGCTGAGTTTTCATCATTAATACAAAGTCTCCAAGCTATTTTTGTGCGCTGGTGGCCCAAAGAAAACCTGACCACACTGAAATGTGGTTCAGCTCCAACATAAGGAAATATTTATTGAGCCACTACAATAAACCAAGTGGTGTCTGAGGGCACATGATCGTGCCATGGATGAGGCTCACAAGACCCTTTCGTTATCACACGCACTGTACGTCACTCGCTCTGCTTTGAAGTTTCGGGGTTCAGGCTCTCCCATCCTAAACACAAAGGGGGTAGGCCCTGGGTAAGGTCTTGTAAGGTATTTGTATGAAGTTTGTATGACACATAGACATTTTACATGGAACACATGTACCAAGTGTGATGTGCAATGTTCCCTGAAGGCTCGTGGCGACAGTCTGACTGACATCTGGTGGGACTTTGGAGAGCAACTGTGTCTCAGAGGCTGAGGCTTCGTCTACAGATAGGTTTACCAATGAAGTCACAATGTGACAGCATCTCTGGGAGGCGGTGGGGGACTGAAGAGATAGAGCCTAGCTGGAGGTCACTGGGGGCATGCCCATAAACACAGAAGCCCTAGTCACTGGCCAACACTTTAACAATGTATGTATGTCTCTGTGTGCTTAGTTGGGGCTGAGGATAGGCGGGACCGGGTGGGACAAGAGACCTCCATCAACAAAAACACAGAGAAACACTGTCTCAGAAAAGTTTTAAAAAAAGAAAGAATAAAAAACAAAACAACAAAAAGGTGACCCCTGTGTGATGCAATGGACAGAACACATCACCCAGAATATATTCTAGTCAAGTCTTCCTTTAGCCAGACTCTAGAACTACCTTCTACGGGAAACAGTGGCTAGAAAAACAGGCAGAAAGGGCACCAAGAGGCACTGATGCGTGCATCGCGATGCAGGCCTTTCCGTGGACATGAAGCTGTGTCACGTCCAGCAGCAGGCAGGAACGAAAGCACCCAGGCAGTTGTCCTGGTCAGAGCACTGCTGGACTGGGGTCCTGTTGCAACAGTCAGCAGGAGGGACAGTTTTCAGACACAGGGCGTAATGACTGACTATGCAGCACGCCATGGGGTGGAATGGGGGTGGGGGGGTGGGGGTAGGTGGGGTGTGCTGCCTACTGAGGGCAGGCCCAGAGCCACAGGAAGATGTCCCTACCCAGAGTGCCTGCAGGTGTAAATGCCCAGCCACCCCCTGACCTTGCCCCCAGCTCTGGAACCTACTCAACTCCCCACTCCACCAGATGAGCACAAGGCCTTCCCTTCTCTCCCTTCCAGAAGCACACTCGCGACTGGAGAGACCCTGGGGCCCACCCGACAGTCCCGGAGCTCATCCCTGCTGCTCTCTTGGGAGGCTTTGGGGCCCTCCTCTGCCACCCCAAGGGCCGCCCAAAGTGCACTTCCCGCCAGGACACCTGCCACCCCCCCACTCCCCCTACCCCCCCCCCCCCACCCGCCCCGTGCTCTTTCCCTGCTTCTGCCCACTTCCTTCACACCGTGTAGCTGGGAGAACTTCCGTTTCCTCGTTTCCTCCGCTCTCCCACAAATACAGGCTCTCAGGCTCATGGGGCTGCCTCCAGATCAAGAAGCAGCCACAGGGGAGGGAATAGCAGGCCGTGGAAAGGGCCATCGCCCTCGTGCTTCCCGCCCAAGGGACTTGGAGTTAGTGGGTCCCTAGCAGGCAGACAGGGATGGGTCCACAAGCAGATAACAAATACAGCAAACTTTCCTCCTCTTCTTCACGCTGAGACAAAGGCCCGGCGGCCTGCCCTGCCCCCAGACCAGCCTGACAAGCTCAACCCACAAGGCCACGCCTACCTCAACCTTGTGGGCCCACCGGCTTCCCTATCCGTGTTCAAGCTGACCAGCCTTAAATTAGGGGACGAGGACATGTCAAACATCGAGGAAACCAGCCCGCGAGGAAAGACGAGAGTCTGGGTCCCTGCTCTACAGGAAGCTCGCCCGCCCTGCGTGCTCAGCTCTGTGTGTTTCCCTAATAAAAATCCCCTTCCCCGCTCCTTTCAAACAGTTGATTTCTGGCTTTCCCTGCCGCTACCTGTGATGCCTTTGAATTCCTGCCTTTTAATTCTTTGAGTGGCCCAGAATATGAACCCAATCACGACTCCTAGGTGGCATCACGCCCATCCGGGTATTTAAAAACACACACAGAAACTAACCCAGAGCAGAGACCCAACTTTTGTCACTGAACGAAGCCTTCTAGACCCTGGGAGGCAGGAATACACGCTGGAGCCACCAAGTGTCTCAGACTGAGGCTTAACCTTATTTGCAGGACACAGTTTCTGCTAATTTTATAGCTCTGTGGAAAACATTTTTTGAAGGAAATGAAATCGCCATTTAGAAGTCAGGACAGATAGATTGGTGCTCCCCTGCCAGGTTACTGGCAATGATGCTCAGCGTGACTTTTCTTTTTAATTCTGGGGAAAGGTCAGGTGCCCATTCTTCCCTGGCCAGTGGAGACCTTCAGCCTTCTTAGAGCAGAGCCACCCTCTCCACTAAGCCACCAAGGCTGCGCCCGCCTCGCTCTGTGCTCTCAAGCCTGAGTCCCACCCCAGGCTCTCAGGGCGCTCACTGCCTGGCAGCCTCCACTGCAGTGGTTTGGGTTGCAGGGACTGTCATGACAGCGGACACTGCACAATTTGTCTTCAAAGAAGGAAAGCTGGTTTGATGCCGCTAAAGCCAGGAGAGGCTGTGAGAGCCTTTTGCTTGTGTGAGGCCAAACTAAAGCCCCTGCAAATCCCTGTGCTTTGTGGTACAGGCCTGGGAAGTGAGGTGAGGGGAGAGCTGAGGTGGGGGGGAGAGCTGAGGTGAGGGGAGAGCTGAGATAAAGGGAGAGCTGAGGTGAGGTAAAGGGAGAGCTGAGATGAGGTAAAGGGAGAGCTGAGGTGAGGTAAAGGGAGAGCTGAGGGGAGGGGAGAGCTGAGGGGAGGGGAGAGCTGAGGTGAGGGGAGCTGAGATAAAGGGAGAGCTGAGGTGAGGAGAGCTGAGGTGGGGGGAGGTGAGGGGAGAGCTGAGGTGAGGGAAGGGCAGAGGTGGGAGGTGAGGGAGAGCTGAGGGAGGGAGAGCTGAGGGGAGGGGAGAGCTGAGATAAAGGGAGAGCTGAGGTGAGGTAAAGGGAGAGCTGAGATGAGGTAAAGGGAGAGCTGAGGTGAGGTAAAGGGAGAGCTGAGGGGAGGGGAGAGCTGAGGGGAGGGGAGAGCTGAGGTGAGGGGAGCTGAGATAAAGGGAGAGCTGAGGTGAGGGGAGCTGAGATAAAGGGAGAGCTGAGGTGAGGAGAGCTGAGGTGGGGGGAGGTGAGGGGAGAGCTGAGGTGAGGGAAGGGCAGAGGTGAGAGGTGAGGGGAGAGCTGAGGGGAGGGGAGAGCTGAGGGGAGGGGAGAGCTGAGGGGAGGGGAGAGTTAAGATGAGGGAAGGGCAGAGGTGAGAGGTGAGGGGAGAACTTAGAAGTCCACTGAGCTTTTATCATGACACAATCAGCTGCTTTGGGAGCCTGCATGGTATTCTTCTCTTGGGCTCAAAGACATCTCTTTTGATACCCCAATTTTGCTATGAAGAGAAAAACAATTAGCCAGTAGCCTTCTGAGTAGCTTCTATCAGCCATGCGTCTTTTCAGGTGTTAGTACAAGTAGCCATAGGTTTTCTGAAGAGAAATGTAAAACTTTGCCTGGCCACCCAGACAATAGAGAAGAGCAGCTATTGCTCCAACCTAAGCGCCAGTGTCCCTAAAAAGGCTGGAGTTGAGACGTCCTCTCTGGCATCCCCAGGACTGATGAACTGGAGAGGAACACCTGCTTCAGGTACCGACTGCCCCTGCTGTGTGACAACCCCGGCTCCAGAGGACACAGAGCCACCCAAAGAGGTGCATATCAAGGAGCTACTAGATCTGCCGCTGCTGGGGAATGGAAGCTAGCAAAATGTGTCCTCAGAACTGCACTCCCAAATCCACTAGAGACACACAGCTACTCAAATTTAAGTGAATGAAAGCAAAATAAACTGTAAAATCCAGTTTCTAGGTCATAGGTGCCCAAGATGGCTGGTGGCTACCACAGGCGGTAGAACAATCCAGAACATTCCACCATCATAGAAAGTTCTACTGGACTGCATTGTTCTAGATGCTTTTCTAGGTCACTCGGTCATTTAATGTCATCCACCCACTCACCATGCCTGCTGCTGCTATAATGACCTGTTGACGGTAGTCAAACAGAAATAAGCAAGGGCGCTGCGTCCGAAATTTAGACCTGTCTCTGCTTCATCATCGCCCAGGCTTCGAGTCGCCAGAGCCTTCACACTCGCAACAGTGCGTTCTCTATTCTAAGGATGCTTGCTTGGCACTGCACACATAATGCAGAATCCAAACTCCATTCCCGGCCCTGCTGCTACCTGAGAAGCTACACAGCATCAAAGCTGCTGTCAGTGGCCCTGAGGGGCTCTACTGGATCCACAAGTTTCCCGTTCCATCTCACCTCCCTGGGAGTTCTGCTGACTCACAACCCGGGAACCTGTCCATGCCACCAGCCCCACCCCAAACTCAATCCACCACCATGTTTCCCCCAACCCTTCCTCGGCTCAAAATCTTTGCCCACTGGGACAGACTTTCCCCCGCCTCAAAAGCTGGCATCACTAGCGCTATTTCACACAGCAAAGCCCCAGGGACGAGCCCACATCTGGGGCAGAGTGCTGGGCGCTTGCGACCAGGAGGCCTGTGTCCCAGCAACAGCTCCCTGAGCTAGGTGCTGCCTCTGTCCCTGCTGTCAGCTCCCGGGCGCTGCTCCTGCTCCTTCAGACTGCAACAGCGTCCACAAGCCATGTGCACTGGCATGGTCCCGGGGGTAATCAGCAGTCCCAGGTAGTCATCTCAAAAGCAACGAAGATGGAAGCTACCACCAGTGAGGCAAAGCCACCAGGTTCATCTGAGAGGACACCAACTTCCCGGAGGGTCTAGCCTTTAGGAGATCTGCTTGAGATGGGCTAATTAGGAATCAAATGCTGGTGTTTATTGACCATGCGGCTTTCTGGGCGGAAGAAGATGGAAAGAAGAGACCACGGGAACAAAAGGGGCCGTAAGGCATTCCCTACCGTTGGCCATGCCAAGGTGGAAGACGGCATTCACCAGCACCCCGCCCTTCCGGAAATGGTCACTCATGTGCTCCAGCCAGCTGGCGTCCAAACTGCTCACTGTCTGGCCGTTCCTGGAGACCTGGAGGGGGATGGTGACGGGATAGTACTGTCCACACTTCTGCTGGCTCTTCGGTCTGTTGAAAAAGGCGAAGATCTCCATTTCTGTTGGGATTTGGGAGAAGGATGGAGAGAGAACAGGTTAGCCCACAGAACAAATCTGCCACGCTGGGTTCGGTGGGATCTCCCTGGAGCCTGAGAAACGGTATCAGCTGTGAATCCCTGAGGCCCACGCTTGCCAGACAATGAAACTCCATGTCCAGCAGCTTCAAAGTTGCTTCAAAGGGACAAGGACCCCAAACTTTGCACTTTGGATGGAGGCTGCCATGACTTTTGTTTCATGCACCTCAGGCTGGACTCAAAGGGAATTTAGGATCCTCCTGCCTCTGCTGGCTGGGTGCTTCCATCACAGGAGAATGTCACACTCAGTTTAGGGGGTTCTGGAGATAGAGCCCACCTCATGCCTGTTAGGCAAACACTCTACATCCCAAGCTGGAACTCCATCTCCAATGTGAAACATAAAGGATGCCTGCTACTTGGAACTAATTTGCCTTGCTAAGCAGCTGGAAGAAGTATATTTCTAGAAATGCGCACATAAGTATTTGCAAAGTGAATGTAATAGCCTTAAAAACAACTAACAAACAAAAAAGGAGACACATAAAAAGAAAAACACTTCCCTAATTCCAGGAACCTTTTTACATCCCTGAACTTGCTATTTATAAATGGCAGGAGAGTTTCCTGGGGCCAAACCCATAATACTCAATCAAGTACATTGATATGTAAAAATAAATACGTTCCTGTAAATGGGGGTTCCTGCCTGGAGTAGCAGGTCAGCTCAATCAGCCAGGCAGGCCCTGGGCGTGAAGCTAGGAGCTCTGGTTCTTTCATTTATAGCCCAGAAATCAATAATCGCATCCCCTCCCCCCGCCACTGATCTGCACCGCTGTTCCTGCTGCCAGCTGCGGTTAGCGGGAACCGCTGCCAGGAGCAGATACCTGGAATTTCGATCTACACTGGAGAGTCTATTTTTGCACCATTCATTTAGCTGGGCTATCAGAGCTGGCCCAGCTTAGAAAGCTTTGCTTCCTTCCACAGGCTGGCTAGGAATACACACTGGCTGCCAAAGACGTTGTTTGAGGTCATATGAAAACCTCGCCATCTTTCAAACAGCAAATACAAAGGTCATAAGGAGTGGTTGGCATTAGGGAGAAGGACAAATCATACGTGTGCTCTGGACATGGGACACTCTGGGATGGAGGCTCTCAAAGTTCAGGATTTCGACTCTTGGGTGGTATCTAAGGTCTACCTGGTGTGTGTGTGTGTGTGTGTGTGTGTGTGTGTGTGCATGTGAGCACACATATGCACACTCGAATGCACATACACGTGCAAGCACAGCATTGGGTGTCTGCTTTGTGGCTTTTTGCCAACTGCCTTGAGATGCCGTCACTCACTAAGCTTGCCATTCAGGCTCTGCCGACTCTACCCTGCAATGCTGGCGTCACAGGTATGTGTAGCCATACCTGGCTCTTTACTTGGCTTCTGGGAACCCAAACCCAAGTTGTCATGCTTGTACAGCAAGCGCTCATATCCAGGGATCCAACCCCACATACATTGATTGGTTTCTTTTTTGAACTGGCTCACTTGCCTTTATTAAATAAGAGGATTTAAAAAGAGTGTTTGCTTCTTGACCATGAAAGCAAAACCACTCCAGCTTGCTATACTGCCAGGCAGGGCCAGGAAGTAACAGAAGCAAACATATTCATCCTCATAACACGTGAAAAGTTTCTCTTGTAAGAGATGCATTCTAGAACAGAGGAAATCCTCCGGCCCCATCTGATCAAGCACTTGTAAGGTCCTGAGCCATGAGACCTGTTGCCATCAACAGCTAAACCGGCCAGGAGTTTAATCAAGTTAGCCTACCCAACAGAACCAGTGCTGCCTTTGGAAACTGCCGCCTGCATTGCGTGCAGCAAATGCAAGTCCAGCCACCAACCCCAACCCAAGCAGCTTTGCAGTCCACCTGCCTGACCCAAGATGCCATTTCTACCCCAGAAATGATTTCAAACAAGAAGCAAGGTCCTGGTGCATGCAGATCCAATCACTAGACTATGCCGTGACGATGAAGGAATGGGTGACATGACAGAAAGCTGTGACAGAACAAGCCAGGGATTGAGGCTAGGGCAGTAGTGAGCGGGTGACCAGGTGCCTTCTGGTCCTACGCACCTGAAGACTGACAAACACGCAGCTGCTAAGGAGGAGAGCCTGATCTGGCGGGCCGAGATTGCCCCATACGAGCCGTTGATACTGCCGTAACCTATCTCAAATGTCACTTATATCATATCACCACGGGTTGTTTGAGCTCACCGAGAAAGTAGCTCATGAGGTGGGTCTGCCTGCCCCTATGTCAAACGGAAGCATGCTTGTGTCAAGTGTCCTCCAGAGCATTTGTCTGGGAATGGGGTCTCCTCCCATCTTAGTGACAAGGAAGGAAGAACAACAGCACAGCCCAAGAGTAAAAACACTATGCTTGAGGACAGCAGAATGCAAACTTACCAGCAGATGTTACTACTGTTTAATTCCATGAGGGGAAAATGCCCACAGCAGAATGAGGGCCAGTTCAGCCATGAGAAGCCCTGTCCTGGGGAGGAAGCTAGGGTGGAACCCGGCTGCCTACCTCATCTTCCTCTGCCGATTTCCGATGTGGTAAGCACCTGGCTTAAAGGTGTTTTGCGTCTGCCTGCCTGTTTACCTACTTACCTAGCATCTATGTGCTGTTTACTATTTTACTTTGGCTTGCTACATACATAATCAAAAGAATGGCTATCACAGAACATTCTACACGCCCTACAGAACAAGGAGTGCAGGGGGGGGGGTGGAAATGCGATGAACAAACGAAGGCCATATTAAAGAGCGGGTTAGCACAGGGCAGCTGGGGCCGCCTCAGGGACGCAGGGCCACTGGCAGACCCCACCTCAGACACATCCATTAGGGACAAGGAAACCAAGGCTCCCATCGTCCGGGTTAAAAGTCACTCCTGAGACACTGCTGGCCGGAACCGTCCACGGGTGTGGTCCAGAGTACAGCCCCGCAGGCCGTTACAGTTAAGCCCAACTGCAATATGAGCAAGAACTCAGAGGGAATGTGTTTGTGGCCACACCTGGCAGTGCTTGAACACACAGAAGGACCTTCCGCGCCCACTCACAGGGTGCGGTAAAAATACCATGTCCCCAATGCGTAACGAAACCGAGAAGGAGCAAGGCTGAAATGAGAAGTGAGGAGGCTAGGGGAGGGGGAGAGGGAGGAGGGAGGACTGCAGACAGGGCGGGAAGGAGGGAGGACTGCAGACAGGGCGGGCAGGACTGGCAGCATCATTGGCTCCCCACACTCCATCCTCCCCAGGAGGCAGGGCTGGAGTTAGAGACAGAAATACACTTTTCAGGAAGGAAAGGGAGACGCCGTGGAGGAGGAGCCACAGAAGGCTTGCGGGGACGAGATACCGGGAGGGACCCGACCTCAGACGCACAGTCCTTCAGTCAGCTCTTCCACTCACAACCGGGGGAAACTGCCCACGAATGGTGTGCTTTGATGTTCTGGAGGCCCCAAACTGCAGCCCACTTCTTCTGAGAGCAGGGACCAAGGGTTCTGAAGAGGAGCCCCAAGTTTGTTTGAATTTTCTCAGCTGCCCTGTAACTCTGCCATGACCCCAGTTGGCGGCTGTTCCAGATGTGGGAGAGCCCCAAGGAAGGCCTCGCTGCTGAGGATGGCTGAAGGGCGAGGCTGGCAGAGAACCCCAAGTGCACCGGCCTGTCTGTCTTCATCCCCCTCCGTGACAGGGCCTCGACACATTTCATTAGAATTCCTACGCTCCCCAGGGTCCCATGGTAGGTGGCTCACATGTCTGCGACTGGCCTGAGCAAAACGGTAAAACTGGACCACAACTCAGGGATGGGGTCAGCTCACCTGCTCTCCCTATAACTCCTGGACCACAATGCAGGGACGGAATCAGTCGACCTGATCTCCCTATAACTCCTGGACCACAGTGCAGGGATGGGGTCAGCTCACCTGCTCTCCCTAAAGCCCCCCAAAGCCCACTGTGAACTGTCCCTGGCTGGATCCATTCCTAGCTGCCTCCTACATAGGAAACAAATTAACAGAAGAAGGGGAGGGACTGAGAGGGGGCATCCATCCTCTAAACTCTTTTTTAGTTGTCTGTTGTGGTTGCCCACCTGGCAGAAATGTTTCAACCTCCATAGGGGTTGGGGGTGGGCTGGCAGAAAGGCAAGAGGAGAGCTGCGGAGAGGTGTAGGGGGTGGGTATGGGACCTTTGGGTGCTGCCTAGGCGTTTCCCGGGCAGGGCGGGATCAGTTAAACTCCATGGGAACATGCTCAGGAGAGAAGCTGGGGTCAGATGAGGGCTATGACCTCTGGAGAAAGGGCCCCTGGGTATCCAGCCTTCAGGAAGGGAACTTGCCTTATCTGTGACATGGGCGTCACAGCAGCATCTCCTGTCACAGTTTGTGGTGAGGGGAAATTGAGATAACACCTGGGAAAACTGGACCAGTGCCCTCCACTGTGACTCGTGTTTGCCAGCTGATAGAGTGGGCCAGACAGCGAGGGTACGACAAGGTCTGCGTGCTGCTTGGGAGGCAGGGCCTGGCTCCATGTGCACGCGGACGTGGCTGTGGGCTCCATGTGCACGCGGACGTGGCTGTGGGCTCCATGTGCACGCGGACGTGGCTGTGGGCTCCATGTGCACGCGGACGTGGCTGGGCCTGGGCTCCATGTGCACGCAGAGGTTGCTGGGCCTGGGCTCCATGTGCACGCGGACGTGGCTGTGGGCTCCATGTGCACGCGGACGTGGCTGTGGGCTCCATGTGCACGCGGACGTGGCTGTGGGCTCCATGTGCACGCGGAGGTGGCTGTGGGCTCCATGTGCACGCGGAGGTGGCTGTGGGCTCCATGTGCACGCGGAGGTGGCTGGGCCTGGGCTCCATGTGCACGCGGACGTGGCTGTGGGCTCCATGTGCACGCGGACGTGGCTGGGCCTGGGCTCCATGTGCACGCGGAGGTGGCTGTGGGCTCCATGTGCACGCGGACGTGGCTGTGGGCTCCATGTGCACGCGGACGTGGCTGTGGGCTCCATGTGCACGCGGAGGTGGCTGTGGGCTCCATGTGCACGCGGAGGTGGCTGGGCCTGGGCTCCATGTGCACGCGGAGGTGGCTGGGCCTGGGCTCCATGTGCACGCGGAGGTGGCTGTGGGCTCCATGTGCACGCGGACGTGGCTGGGCCTGGGCTCCATGTGCACGCAGAGGTGGCTGTGGGCTCCATGTGCACGCGGAGGTGGCTGTGGGCTCCATGTGCACGCGGAGGTGGCTGTGGGCTCCATGTGCACGCGGAGGTGGCTGTGGGCTCCATGTGCACGCGGACGTGGCTGTGGGCTCCATGTGCACGCGGAGGTGGCTGTGGGCTCCATGTGCACGCGGAGGTGGCTGTGGGCTCCATGTGCACGCGGAGGTGGCTGTGGGCTCCATGTGCACGCGGACGTGGCTGTGGGCTCCATGTGCACGCGGAGGTGGCTGTGGGCTCCATGTGCACGCGGAGGTGGCTGTGGGCTCCATGTGCACGCGGAGGTGGCTGTGGGCTCCATGTGCACGCGGAGGTGGCTGTGGGCTCCATGTGCACGCGGAGGTGGCTGTGGGCTCCATGTGCCTGGGGAAGCTCCTGCCTCTCACTAGCAGGAAATCCCACTTCCCACTCAGAGTTGGGCTGAGTCCTCCATGACACTAATCCACCATTTCTCGAAGGATTTGAGTTTGCGGAAGAAGCACAGTCCTGAGGAAACAGAGGCTGCAGGCCAAGGCGCTCTGGGTGTTAGGGGAGAGGTCCCAACATTCAGCCATAGGAGATCCTGGGCCCGGATGGAGGCAAGGAGCCACAGGGCAGAAACAGGTGTTGGACATCTGAGAAGGGCCTTAGGAGAGGCCTGCCAGGTCAAGGGTCAACCTCAGAAGAAGGTCCTCAGAATTCAGCATGCACAGTCCCCAGCCCCAAGATGGAGCCTCTCAGGGGCCTCACGTCAGATCTAAATCCATCAGGTGGGGCAGAAGTCTACCTCAGGGGAACAAAACCCCATGTGAACCAAGGACCAAGCTCTTGAAGAAATGATAGCTCTACTACATCTGAGAACTGAGCGAGCCCCAGCCTCTTCTTCAGAGCAACCCTGAAAGTAGATCTCAGAACTGAGTGTCCAGTAATTTTCTTCTCACGAAGTTCTGATGCAGCCAAAGAAACCTGTTTCCCACCTCCGAGCACCCAATCACTTGCAAGAAGGCAATTCCAAGCACTGGTGATTACGGCAGCAACGGTCACTGGGGGCATGCTACGGAAAGGTCTCAACAGATGCTCTCTCGAGGCTCTGTGGGCATTCTGCTGTCAGGCAACTCACGGTCACCTTCCAAAAGCCAAAGAGGCCCCATTGCTAACATAGGGACCTCACTCGATGGATGTGACTTCCAGGCAAAAGAAAAGAAAACGAAACTATGAAAACTAGAGAAGGCGTCAGGAAATCTTATCATTCTAATACGCAGGAAAGACCAAATAGACAGGTGACATAGATGGATGCCAACCCCCACCTGTGGTCCTATGCCAGGTGTGCCAGCTGCTAGCCAGAGGTGGTAGGAGGAGCTCACCTGACTCGTAAGACGGGCACAGAGCCTGCAAACAGGAAGTCCTAACAAATGTTGGCTGTTATAGCTACGCCGTTACTACGGAAATCACCAATACAATGGCCATTAGCACAGATAAGGAAATCCCACACTGCCTGCTGGAGCATTATCTCCATGGTGCCCACCGACAACTGTACCCACTCCCCGCAACCAGGGTGGATCCATTCTAGCAAGCAGAACACCCAGAACACCACTGCCCTCCACAGCTCTCACACCCTTGTTTCGGGGATAATCAGAAGCGGACTGTCCAAGAGTGACTCACAAACACTGACTCTGAGAGGGTGGAGAAGCAAGCCTGCCTGGCGCCAAAGCATGGCATGAGACTATTTCATCTAGAACCACTTTAGGAGCCCCCGCAAGTCTGTCCCACTCGGCTTCATTCCTCCCACAATCCACAGCTGCAGCAGGTAAACGGCTGTGCAGCCCAGAGAGCTAGCTGCTTGATAAACCTCTTGCTTGATGTTGTGCCTACATGCTAGTTCCATTTCTCTTTCCCTCAGAGGCCCTAAGGAGCTGTTAGCCTCTCTTTAAGCAGGTCAAAACACTTACTCCTTGAGAGCATCTCTTCGTGTCCATTTGAGGGGTCACCCTCTGGTCCATCCAGCGTTGGGTTCAACACCCGCAGCGGGAACTCGCCAACCTCTGTCTCTTCTGAGGGAGTGGGAATGCCAGGCTGCGGGGCACTTTGTGCGTCTGCTGTGGAGCCTGGGCTGGGCTCTGGTCTTAGGTGCATGTCTCCAGCCTTTGGGATGTCATTTTCCAAGGATGCATGGTCCCCAAAGCCGTGCTTCACGTCCCTGGCATCGGCAACACTGTTGGCAATGGGCCCGGAACGGCCGCTGCCCGCAGAGTTCACAGAGGACTGGTACTGAGGAACAACACCGACGAACTTCAAGCCCCGACTGGCAGCCTCCTGTACCTGGGAGACAAAGCAAACGAAGGTAGTTTTGTGAGTGGGATATGACCATGGCCAGGCTCTGAGGGCCCTGCTCACTCCTAGTGCAGACACAAGGAACATCAGGCTGTAGAGGCCGGGAAGGACAAGTCAGGCCTCGTGGGTTTCACTGTCGGAAAAACTCAACCATTGGGTTATTGAAGATCCCTGGTTCCCCTTCTCCTCCCCTGTCCACACCCCCAGTGTGTGTGTGCGTGCATGTGTGCATGTGTGTGTGTGTGTACCACATTACAGATAGCTGTGAGCTGGCTGACATGACACAGATAGATACTAGGATTTGAACTCAGGTCCCCACGCTTTTGTGGACGGCACAATCTGCCAGCCGATCACTCCCCGCACCCTGGTGCCCTCTTCTGGTGTGCAGGCAGAACACCGTATACTTAATAATAAATAAAATTAAAAGAAATAGTAGTAGTCGTAAATTTTCAAACATAAACTTTTCATTGCTGTAGAGGCTGGAAAGGGGTCTGACAGGATGAGCTCAGGCAAACGGAGTCTGGAAGAGGAAGTCTGTGTGACAGTTTGCAGTTTTCTACTCCATCACCTGCTGCCCGCCCACAAGGCTAGGCTACAACCTCTGCACGGCTGCATTGCGTCCCTCACTGCCTGGTGGCAGCGTAAGTTCCTAAGAGCCTCCTTTGCAGACAGTAGTGTAGGCAGAGGACCAGGAAGGGGAATCCGGTGAGTATCCTTCCCAGTGCTGCCCTCAGGCCTGAAGGAAGCCACAGTACCCTCAGACCACCTCTGACCCACAGCTAAAACCAGGCCCTCGACTCCCCAAGACCTGGTACACACCATCTCATGCAAGGGAGAAGGAAACGATTCCCCTACTCCTAAAGCAAAAAGGGGAGCCTGAACATCTGTCTACAAGGCGTCTTGTGACACGTGACCTCTCCATACAAACAGCCCTGAGCAGTGAAATTAGTAGTAAGAACACTCAAAAAGAAACTAAAAGCAGCAGTATAATGAAATGAAATGGGCCAAACTAGGAGGTGGACTTCTGGAGATTTTCCTGGCAAGGATGCTCAAGCCGCGGGATCAATGAGAAGGAGGACAGCCTGGGACCACTGAAGAGTTATGTCTCTGACAGTGAAGCAGATGATCTCAGGAATCCCGAGCCTTCCGCAATGGTCTGCTATAATCAGAAATCAGAAATATGGGGCGACTGGAGGAGTAACTCCATGGCCCTCCTCAGCCCAAATAGCCTGTGTTACATGGAGCCATCTTGGTTCCACACAGAAAAGTCTAGAAAAAAATCCTACAGCAGTTGCAGATGCGCACCCCAGTTTTGTTTTTTATACTTTTTATTATATATTTAAATTAGAAACAAGTTTGCTTCCCATGTCAGTCCCAGCTCCCTCTCCCTCCCCTCCACGCCCACTCCTTCCCCCCAGTGCCGCCAGCCCCCACCCAATCCCCACTCCATTCCCCAGGGAGGGTGAGGCCATCCATGGGGGATCTCTAGAGTCTGTCATTTCATTCCTGGGAGGGCCTAGGCACTCCCCAAAGTGTCCAGATTGAGAAACCATCCTTCATTGTGGGATAGGCACCCAAAGTCCATTTGTGTGCCAGGGATAAACACTGATCTACTACCCCAAAATCCCATAGATTTCCTGAGTCTCCTCACTGACATCCACATTCAGGGGGTCTGGATCAGTCCCATGCTGGCCTCTCAGCCATCAGGCTGGGGTCCAAGATCTCCCCCTTGTTCATGTTAGCTGTTTCCCTGGATTTCAACAGCCCATTCTTGACCCCTTTGCTCATCACTCCTCCCTCTCTGTCACTGGGTTCCAGGAGTTCAGTTCAGTGTTTAGCTGTGGGTGTCTGCCTCTGCTTCTGTCTGTCACTGGATGGAGGTTCTATGATGGTATATAAGACAGTCCTCAAAACCATTATCAGGGAGGGGCATTTAAAGTAGTCTCTCCACTACTGCTTAGTTTTCCAGTTGGTGTCATCCTTATACATACATCTCTGGAGTTCTCGCTAGGAGCACTCCAGTTTTTTGGGGGGTTTGTTTTGTTTTGAATACAGTCTGGCCTGTGCCAGACACAGCAGTAACAGTAGTAGGCCTACTATGGGCCTGTTGTGTGCGGGCACTGCCCTGCCATTTGAATCGCTGGTCCGTTTAATCGTTGTCTCCGTTTTAAATGAGGACAATGAGGCTGAGGGGTCAAGAGTTCTGAGTGTGCAGTGCGGAGCCAGAGTTCCCCGCCATGCCTGGGTCCAAGCACACATGAGACCAAGTAGACACCTCTCCTGGCTTTGCACACGAGTGTGCCCCATGTGCTGGGCTATTCAGCTTTGTTACTGTAAGCTAATGGGGCCTGAAGTCTTAGTCCTTTGAGACAGGGCCGGGCAGCTCACACCACAGTGGCTAGGAAGTGGGGGAGGGGTGCTCACCAGCTTTCTTTGTCTCCCCTTACTCTACCCAGGCCCCAGCCTATCCAGTGGTGTTCCCCACACTCAGTGTTAGTCGTTCTGGAAAGGCGCCCGCCCCCTTACACACGTACACACACACACACACACACACACACACACACACTACCATCAGCTGGGTACTTCTCAGTCAAGAACACCATCACTGCTACATGTGTGTCCACTCACAGGCCCGCAACTGGCTCAAATCACTCTTCAAAGGCCCTGAGGAAACAAGAGGGAAACCCACCAAAAGCCCCTCTTTTTAATCATTAATCCATGACATTCACCTAGTTTTGAAATTATTTTGGGAAGCTTCTGCAAGATAACACAGATAACAAAGTTTATTTTTAAAAGAAAGAAGCGATAATTATATTAAAGGCCCCACAGCTGAGGAGAGCAACTGACTGCTCACACAGCAAACTCGGAGCTTCCTGACCAAAAGGGCAAAGGGGGAAAGTCCTCATAGGAAAGTGAGCCAACAGCTCCTGGCCCTCTGTTCCGCCACGGAGAAAATGGCCTCTTCCTCAACAGAAGCCTCGAGTGGAGCCATGGCAATGGCAGGCCTGGAAGACTTTCAGGAGGACTGAGCGGGGATCCCCAGACCTGCTCCTCAGCGGCACGGGAAATCACATGTGGTGCTCACTTTCAGTGCCTCGGGGGCATCTACGGACGGGAGAAGTGGGAGTTGCTCATAGCTGACAACATACATCGAGTGCTCAGGCCAGGGCAAGGCAAAGGCACTGGTGCCCACCACGGCTGCCAGACGCTACTGTCAGTCTGGGGCTTTGGCGGCCACACAGACCCTGCTGCGGTCACTGGGTAGAAGGAGAGGGTTCTGTACCCCCAGACTCTTGTGCCCTCAACTACTCTGTGCTGAACTGACCCCCTCAGCCTGTGTTCTCAGTCAGGTCCCTAAGCACCGGTGGGAACGTGTGAGCAGTGTTCTTGGATATTGTAGACCTACTAAGTCAGCCATTTGGAGGCGGCCCTGTAGCCCAGAATGTGACCCCTTGTTTCCGTGAGCTGTAGGGCCCTCTGCCCTGGGCCTGGAGTGTCCTGTGAGCTGTAGGGCCCTCTGCCCTGGGCCTGGGGTGTCCTGTGAGCTGTAGGGCCCTCTGCCCTGGGCCTGGGGTGTTCTGTGAGCTGTAGGGCCCTCTGCCCTGGGCCTGGGGTGTTCTGAGAGCTGTAGGGTCCTCTGCCCTGGGCCTGGGGTGTCCTGTGAGCTGTGAGTTCGCAGGGATGGAATGGCGGTGTGAGGGTAGCCATGCTGGATGTGTATCTGCAGGTGTGTGAACACCTGTAACGCATGCGAGTGTATGCCCTTCCTCCCGGAGTGAGGTCCCTGAGGGGGAGATGGTGGCGGATTACGGTTCCTGCTCTGAATTCAACACCATCTACTCATTCTCTATGCCGGCCCAGATGAGCACACTGTGATCAGCACCAGGAGCCCGAGGCAGAGGGATTACAAGTGAGGAGATCCAGAAAGCACAAGGCTTGCAGTCCTGTCTTCAGCAGAGGCTCACACCCACACACGGGCATCACAGCCCTGATGCTCCCACCTGGGAGGGAAGGGTAGAGATCGGAGGGAAAGCACGAGGCTTCTCCACAGCCATCTTTTATCTCAAACATCAGTATGACTTTAACGTGCAGTGTCAGGGTACTGTCAGCACGGGCCGCTTTCAAGAGTTGCTGAAATGCACCCTCTGTCACAAGCCTTCCAGGAATCCACCTCCTGAGATGACGAAGTGTCTCTGTGTGTCTTGTCTGCAGCTCCGTGTCCATCCTCACGTAGTTTCCTGTGGAACGATGAGGCCAAGGGATACTGGCCTTGGCTCAGGCTGCCCGGAGAGAGTAGGCCATCTCGTCAGCCAGAAGACTGCATTTCCTTTCCATAAAGATCAGTATCTGGGGCCAGAGTCATGGCTCAGTGGGTAAGAGCACACACTGCCCTTGCAGAGGCTGCAGGCTCTGCTCCCAGCACCCAGGCCTGATAATTTACAACAGTCTGTAACTCCAGCTTCAGGCGATGCCCTCTTTTGGCCTCCACAGGCACCTACACTCACTGGCACAGTCACACACAGACAAGACACATAATTAATAGATCTCCTGGTGTCTACCCTCCCCCAGAGCAGACACTTTCATGTCTCTTTCTCAGAAAGTCCTCTGACCAAGTCTACAGCTAATCAGAGTCCTTTATGCTTCTCATTCATTTGTTTATTCAACACCTTTGCAGAACAAGTCTCCAACGTATACTAACGACAGGTATTGTTGCTACTGACCAGGGTTTACCCAGGGCCACAGCTCTCTGGCCTCACTCTCTCCTGGTGACTCTAGTCCTGTAGCTTCAGCATTGATCATGCTCACACTTGTGCCTTGAGTCCTGACGGTCTTTGCAAGCTCTGGGCAGTACCGCTGATGGGCATGAATATTGGACCATCCTCCTCCATGCCTCTGAATCCAGAGACACGGGTCTCTCCTTCCTCAGCATCTCCTTTTCCTACCTACCTACACATACAGCCTGCCAGACTCTCCCCTCCCCTGCTGCATACAGCCAAGGTCACCCTACTCCAACTCTACAGTGGGACATCATGCCACAGTCTCCAAGCGCCTGAGATCAAATCAGGATGAACTCGTCAGTAACCTGGTCACCTCTGCTGTGCAGTTTCCAGACTATCACATGCACAATCACAACCATAATGAGGTAAAACAGCAATTAACACTGTATAACTCGTCTATGAAGGGCATCTGCATGCGCTCTGCCAGGCCTGCAAACGAGCCCTTACAGCGGAGGAAACCCGTCAAGCTTCCCAGAGCTCAGAAGCAGCGCCAAACTCATCCGAGCACCTTGAACCCGGACTGCATGCCTTTCCGCTACACAACAGCCTCGCACGCAATGCCAGTCTAACCCACGTGTACTCCATCAGTCTAACCCACGTGTACTCCTTCAGTCTAATCCACATGTACTCCAGTCTAACCCACATGTACTCCAGTCTAACCCACATGTACTCCAGTCTAATCCACGTGTACTCCATCAGTCTAATCCACGTGTACTCCATCAGTCTAACCCACGTGTACTCCATCAGTCTAACCCACGTGTACTCCATCAGTCTAACCCACGTGTACTCCTTCAGTCTAATCCACATGTACTCCAGTCTAACCCACATGTACTCCAGTCTAACCCACGTGTACTCCATCAGTCTAACCCACGTGTACTCCATCAGTCTAATCCACGTATACTCCAGTCTAATCCACGTGTGCTCGTCTAATCCACGTGTACTCCAGTCTAATCCACGTGTACTCCAGTCTAATCCACGTGTACTCCATCAGTCTAACCCACATGTACTCCAGTCTAATCCACGTATACTCCAGTCTAATCCACGTGTACTCCCACTAACCAGATCCTCACGTCTGCTGCCTTCAGGGAACACCAGAAACTTCAAGCCAGGTATTGAAAGCTAAATTCTTTCATTTGGGCTGAACCAAGACTTAATCTACCACTTTCTATCATGTTAGAACAAACTCCATGGTAACGGAATCTGCATGTCAGAGGAAAAGTGTCTTTTGAAAATAATGTATATAAATTCATTGTAAAAAAACAACTTTGGTTACACTGTCAATGAATCACTTTTATTACACACACACACACACACCATTCCCAGGACATCTAAGATGGACTAGTGGTTACTTCCATTTTGGAATGGTTCCCTGTATTTTAGAATACGTATATCAGACACAACGAAACCTCTGAGAACCAGGGCATGGGTCAGGTTTACTTTATAAGTCCTAACAGCTGTGGGTAACGTGGAGGAGACACAAAGCCTCTGCTCACACGAGACAGATGAGGCAGGCCAAGGGCACTACAGGCAAACATCAGAGTCAGTTTCAAGGCTGCCATCTGAACCCAACCAGGGAGATGCCATCGTTAATTTTGGATCACCCTGTCTATACTATGCTGATCAGCTGTTTGGTAAAATACTCTGCTAACCTGAATATTGCTAAAAGGGTAATTTAAAGGTATGATTGACACCCACAATCAGCTGACTTTCCATAAAGTAGGTCAGTCCCACAAGGCAGTGGGCCTCGACCAATCAGCCAAAGGCTGACGGCCGTGTGCTGTATACCCTGACTCCGGGACCCAGGGAGGGGCTGGCTGAGGTCAGAGGGATTTGGTGCTTGCTTCTGCCTAGCTAACAGACTCTCCACTACCTGCTGATCAAGGGAAATTAGAGCTAGAGTTGGTGGGCTTATTTTCAACAAATTATTGGAGTATCTATCTTTATGACAAGTTTGATAAAACACCTGTAAATCATCAGCTACTTAACACTGAAAATCAACACCCACTGCTTAAAAAAAGCATTAAAAGAGCTGTTTTATTCAATATAATAGCTCCTAACCATGTGCTGCTATAAAATGAATTCAAATAAAAACATTCAGTTCCTCAGTTGTCACTAGTGATGGCCCTACTGGATGGTGCATGTCTAGACTTCTGTAATGACTAAAGGTCCACTTGGTATAGCTGCTATGGAGCACGGCACATCACATAAAATGGCAAAGGATGGGGGTTGGAGACAGGGCCCAGTGAGTAAGGGCACGCACTGCTCCTACAGATGACTGGGGTTTGCTTCCCAGTGCCCACACCTGACTCTACAGCCCCAGGTGGTCCAATCGCTCTTCTGGCTTCTACAGGCACATACACTCATGTACATACCCACACAGACACACATCCAAGTACCCACACTCATGTATATAGACACACACATACATCCAGGTACCACACTCATGTATACACACACAAACACACATCCAGGCACTCACACTCATGTATATACACACAGACATACATCCAGGCACTTACACTCATGTATATATACACACACACACATCCAGGTACCACACTCATGTATACACACACAGACACACATCCAGGTACTTACACTCATGTATACACACACAGACACACATCCAGACACTTACACTCATGTATATATATACACACACACACATCCAGGTACCACACTCATGTATATAGACACACACACACATCCAGGTACCACACTCATGTATACACACACAGACACACATCCAGGCACTCACACTCATGTATATACACACAGACACACATCTAGGCACTTACACTCATGTATATATATACACACACACACATCCAAGTACCCACACTCATGTATATAGACACACACACACATCCAGGTACCACACTCATGTATACACACACAGACACACATCCAGGCACTCACACTCATGTATATACACACAGACACACATCTAGGCACTTACACTCATGTATATATATACACACACACACATCCAGACACTTACACTCATGTATATACACACACAGACACACATCCAGGCACCTACACTCATGTATATACACAGACACACATCCAGGTTCCTACATTCATGTACACACACACAGACACACATCCAGGTACATAATTTTTAAACTTAAAAGTACAAAATGATGGAAGTGTCTGAGGCAAATGATATATCCCAAACACTCTGTAGGACATACTGACTTCCACTCTAACCCTCCTCCTAATTCATGGCCCCTCTTGGGGCCGAGACGCGCACCAGAAGTCTGCAAACAGAGCTATGAACTACACATGTCAGGACCGGCACAAAGACTGCTGTTCTGGGCTGCACAGTTTACATGAGTCTTTACGGTGAATATTTTATCACATACACATAGTCCTTCCCATTTTTGTCACCTCAAAAAAGGCAGCCTCAAAATAGCATGCCCTCGCACTCACATGTGAGCCCTGCCTGTAGGGATGTATTAACACTTAGCTTCCGGGACAAGGAGCCTTGCCAGACTCTACTGCCTGCACATGAGCAGGCCACAAGGAAGGCCTGGAGATGGGTGCTGGTGATGGCGGTGGTGGCAGTGGTAGTTGTGGTGGTGGCAGTAGCTGGGTGGTGTCCGTGGTGGTGGTGGTGGTGGTTGGGGTGTTGGTTGAGGTGTTGCTGGTGTTTTCTCTAGTGACCCAAACTTTTAGGAATGAATCTCGGGCCAGCAGCCCGGGGACAGAGAGCTTTGGACCCAGCTCTGCATCTCGCTACTCACTTTACTCGTCGAAGCATCATCCGTGACAGGGGATGCAACTCTCATTTAGTCATCTTAAACCACCTACTACAGTGGATGGGACTGGGTTCAGGGAAACAGAAAATGGATGTCATATCATCAGGGAAACCCTAAAGAGTTAACTTTTTCAGTTTTCTGCCTCCCACTAGTCCTGAGATCTCAGGCAGGTTGCAGATGAGGGGGAGCAGCCTTTTGATTCTCCGCTATTAAGGGCTAGTTGGGAGGAAGCATGAGAGACACTGTAGTGGCTCAGCAAAACAAATCTCCTTAAAACAGAAGGAAGGGGCTAGAGAGATGGATTAATAGAAGTGCCTACTGCTCTTAGCGGGAACCCAGGTTTGGTTCTAATGCCCACAGCTCATAACTGTAACTAGGGGATTCAAAGCCATCTTCCAGCATCCACAGGCAAAGCAAGCATGTGGTGCACATACATACGTGCAGGCAAAACATTCACATGTGTGTGTGTGTGTGTGTGTGTGTGTAAGATAAACATAAAACAGAAGAGGTAGGGCCCAGAGTGCCAGTGACGATAAAGAGGGATTCGCCACAGGGAAGCTCTGCGGAGGGCAGGCATTCCCACCAGGAGGAAGTCTGCATACCTGGAGTGTCTGCCTTAGCTGCACTTGGATGGCGCCAATAGCTTCACAATACACAGAGAGTGGAGTGCATGAGGGGTACAAGTCAGTATGGGTCGAGAGGCAGAACTACTGAACTTCCAACCATCAAAGATTTTCAACCGGCTTGCGGGGTCGCCCTGAACCACACCAGTTCCATTTCAAGAGTCTCCATGAGAATGCAAAAAGGGATGAAGACAGACAGGAATTCCTGTGAGGGGGCCCACGGTCTCAGAGCTCCCACACCATGTAGTGGGGCAGGACAAGGGCTGGAACTTGCCAGGAAGCGCCCTCCACCCCGTCCCACTGTCCACTTCCATCTGTTGACGCCATTCTTATCTACAGCGAGTTTTCTTCATACAGCAGAAAGGCATGACCATTGCCAACTTCCCACTTTTCCTGCCAATGGCTGAGACACCGGAGACAGAAACTGTAGACTTCCTGGTACCCACAAGGAAGTGTTTCAGGGACTGTGCCTACTTGGTACATCTACAACACAAGTCCTGCACCTAAGGCTCTAAACAGGCAAGGCCCAGAAGACACAGAGCACCTGCCACCACATAGTGTCTTCCAGACACCGCAGAGATGCCACATATAAACGCAACGATATGGTTGCCTCTACATGACCCGCACAGTGCCCGTGCTAGGTGGCATGCGGTGCAGACGGGAAATCTGAGAAGTCTCCATCTTCCACAGGAAGTGAACAGTTGCAGAGAGAAGGAGACTTAGTGAGCACCCTGACAGGCCATCCAGTTCCAATGGTCAGCCCCAAACATACACGTTTGTATGAATAACACTACATAGGAGCATTAGTGTGTGTGTGTGTGTGTGTGATAGATATAGATAGCTAGATAGAGAGAGAGAGAGAGAGAGAGAGAGAGAGAGAGAGAGAGAGAGAAGAGGCCATATACTTGAGAGAATAGGAGGAACATGGGAAGGAGGGACTAAGGGAATATAAATGATACACAGTATTCAAAAATGGAAGTATCCAAAATTAAAATTCTAAATAAAAAGATCTCAGGGAACAACTCTGATTGGCCCAGCTTAGGTCAGGTGTCCACCTCTAGGCCAATCAGCACTGGCCTGAGTGCAGGGTGGCTCCCAAGGAAATACACAGCCGAATAATGTGATTTTTAAGAATTACTGTTTCAAGATAGACAAAATAAGCTTGAATACTTTTCACATATACATCACATGATGGGAAGCAAAGCTTGCAGGTTGTTTGTGACCTCCTTATATGAACAGGAACTTTAGAAACCTAGGCAGCTGCTACAAAAGACAAGTGATATTTAGGGCAAATAAAACTAAGTAGCGAAATCTGTACCCAGCACATTGATGTACAATTGGTCAACACTCTTCTGCTCCCTTGCTCTAGGGGTTATGCCTGGCATTTTTCTGCTTCCCAGAGAATGTGTGCCCTCCACCAGGTGTGCTCAAGGCTGCCCAGGGACACACTTTCTGGAACCAATCTCTCCTCCTTGTCTGCTTGTTAGTCAGCTCTGACACACTCACTAGCCCAGCTAATCACCGCTCAGAGCTGGCCCTTCTGTAGCAGACACCTGAACACTCGTGGCTGCATATGCTCAGACCAGCGCCTGAAGCAAAGCAAACAGCAAACATCCCAGCTCAAGAAAACCTCCACCCTCCGGATCAGAGCACACAGGGAAACACCGGATGGGAAAGTCTCCTCGCGCTGAAGTAAGATCCCGGCTTTTGTGGCATTCTGGTACACACAGAAACAAAACAAAGCAAACAAACAGAAACCACGAGGCTGGGGGCCACGAGTCACTGTTCAGCATCTTCTAAGAGCCATGCTCACCAAGGGGAAAGGAGCAAGAAATACATGGATGAGCAGAAGGAGCGGCAGGTATCTGCTAACCAGGAGACGCAGCTCTGGACTCTGATATGTTAAACAATTGCCCATTGTTGCCCAAAGCAATTCATGATGCAAGGATTGAGACTGAAGAGACAACTCAGCAATTAAGAGCACTTGTTCTGCAGAGGACTTGGGGTCAGCTCCCAGAACCCACATGGCAGTTTATAACCACCCTTAAGTCCAGTCCCAGAGGCCTTCTTCTGACCAAACTGGGCACTAGGCACACATACATTGTGTATGAGTGTGTTTGTGTGTGTGTATGTTATGTTATGTATACATGTTTATGTATATATGTATACATACATGCATATATATGCAGGCAAAACATTTAAAAAATAACTCTTTAATAATGTAGCATGACAGGAATGTGCTGGAAAAAGCCAAGGAAACTGTCGTGAGGACAAACACCACCAGGAGGGAAGACCAGGAAGTTATCTGGAGAGGTGCACAGCACACACATACACACACACACACACACACACACACACACACACACACACACGCACACACACACAGCAGAAGGAAGACCAGGAAGTTATCTTGAGAGGTGCACAGCACACACACACACACACACACAGCAGAAGGAAGACCAGGAAGCTATCTGGAGAGGTACACAGCACACACATACACACACATACACACACACACACACACACAGCAGAAGGAAGACCAGGAAGCTATCTGGAGAGGTGCACAGCACACTCATACACACACACACACACACACACACACACACACACACACGCACGCACGCACGCACGCACAGCAGGAGGGAGACCAGGAAGCTATCCGGAGAGGTGCACAGACACCTGAGTTCCCCATCCTTGCGTAGCACACCATCCTCTCCTCCATCATGTTCCTGCTACGACATCCTTTTCTCTTTTCCCCTGGCCCCTCCCACAATGGTCACAGCCCTTCCATCCATCCAGGGCCATAAGAAAGGCCAAGAACGCCCATCTACAGTATGGACACATCTGTAGACCGGCACTACCCTTCCCCCAGGACCCATTTCCCTTTCTTTCCTCAACGCATCTTCCACCCTCATAGCCAGAGGTGACGTCAAAGCCAGCCACGGCGATGGAGTCATCCCTGAGGACTTCCCTCTTCTGTGTGTGCCCTGCATGGGTGTGTCCTGGCCTAGGCTAACCCTTGGTCACCCGTGAACCCACCTCCCCTGGTGGCCACTTCCTCTCTTTCCACTGATACCCAGTGAAGTTCAGGCTGTCACTAAAAGTGTGTGGTTCGAATGGCAAGCACCTTCCTCACACTGGAGAGGCCCCAGGCAACCTCAAAACAGGAACAGGACAGCTGAAAGAAGAAAAGAAACCAACCGGCGGCGGCAGCAGGAAGTAGACCCTGCCAGCCCCTCACTGAGTCTCCCCTGAATGCTTGACTGAGCCAGCTTTGCTTCCAAAACTGAAACCTACCCACAGCCATCCTGACTGCCACATTGCCAAGCCCCACAAGCCCTTTTGGGTCCTAGTCCCCACCCACCACCTCTCTTCCTTCCCAGAAGCACCCCTCCCTAGCTCCACAGACCTCGCCTGGTTTAGAACCACCTCCTCACAGCACCCACACCTGCTGGGGGGGGTGACTCGCTTTTACCTCTACAACAGACTCCAATTCCTGACTCCACCCTGCAGCCCCCAACCCTGTGACCCCCCTGAACTGGGGCTTTTCCTCTTCTCATGCCATGTCCCAGCCTTATTCCCTTCCTACCCAATGGCTTGTTTCTCCATCTAAACAAAAGCCCTGCAACTTCCAGGTTGCCGCCCATCATTCAGAGGAAGTCAAGGCAGGGACTTAAGCAGCCAGTTACAACGCAGCCACTGTCAGGAGCCGAGAGTGATAACGCATGCAGGCCTATCTGCTCACTTGCTCTCATCTGGCTTTCTCCTCTCCTCGGCATGTTCGTGGGCCCCGCCCAGCGACTAGAGCCACCCACCGTGGGCTGGATCTTCAGTTACCACTCAACACAACTCTCTACAGACAAGATCACAAATCAGCCTGATCTAGATAATTCCTAGAAGGTTCTGTTCCCAGGGGTTCTAGGTTGCACCATCGTAGGGATTGGCTGGTTAGATTTTTGTCAACTTGACATAGTTCAAGTTATCTGGGATGAAAAAAAACTCAATTGACAAAATATCCACCATCAGATGGCCTGCAGGCAAGTGTTTGGCGGGCATTTTCTTGAATAATGACTGGAGTGGGTGGTGGCACTCCTGGGCAGGATGGTCCTGGTCTGTTTAAAGCAAGGTCAATGGGCGAGCCACGGGGAGTGAGCCTGTACGCAGCGTTCCCCCACGGCCTCTGCTCCTGCCCTGGTAGCTCTTCATGATGGACTGGGATTGGGATGTAGACATAGTCCTCTCACAGCAATAGAAAGCAACCCAGGATAAGCCCAGTCATCTTGAAAATATGTTCATCTGAGATTCTGAAAGCCTACATAGTATTGGTTATTTCTAGCAGCTTTGTCTTTTGATTAGGGTTTTTTCTTTGTTTGTTTGTTTGTAAACAAAGGCTTTCTCTGTATAGGGCAGGCTGGCCTAGAATTTACTAACTGGCCCAGGCTAAGCTTGAACTCAAAATCTTCCCGCCTCTGCTTCCCCAGTGCTGGGTTACAAGTAAGCACCGCCCACCCCAGACTCTCCCTATGGTCTTCATAGCAATGAAAGTCAGACCTAGGGAGACTGAAGAAGTCTCCAGGTCCAGTGCACAACTCAGGAAAACTTTACTAAGAATATGCAGTGCCATGTGGTGTCTAACCCTAGTTTAACGACTCGGAAGGAAGCGGCAGCCATGAAACCTGAGTGCTTATTGCCAGGGTGAGCAAGGACCAGCCTGGGCTCTTTTGTAGATGAGGTAACACATATTTTCAATTATGCGCCCCCACCCCCCAAACAGGCATCCAGCCAGCCTTGGGAGCTGCTGAGTCGACAACCCCAATTGTATACTTTAGTAACACCAGTGACGCTGAAATGACAAGTGGAGGGGGGCTCTGCACATCGGGGGCTTATTAGAACTCCAGGGAATTTTCTAGAAATCTATCTTCAAAGTCTCCGTGGAACTCAAACCTCAGCAGTTTGTTAAATGAGTGAGGCAAGGGAACACAGTTTTCAGAGTAACCAGAGGCAGATGTCTGTCTTCCCACCTCGCTGCTCTAATATCCAGTGTTTTCCCACCATTCCCTGATTCACATAGGCTTCCGTGACATACCGAAAGGCACTTTGACAAAATGCTGAGACACTGCAACTGGGCACCATTGTGTTTGGCTTAAAAACCTATTTTAAAAGAATCCCTTGAGTCCAAACTAACAAACATACAACCTGACCACAACTGCTTCAAATTTCCAGGGAAAATGCCAGTGTTAAAACTAGGAACTTGGAGTTGGCTTCTAGTCCACTGTGCTGATGGATGCTTTATTATTCGTCTGTAAATACCCTGGGGGACACAGGATGGTTTGTGGAAGATGAAGATGACTACAGTGAGCTTTATAGATCATGAAGATAGAGGTCCCTCTGTGTGATGACACTTTGTTGGGGAAGGAGAGGGGGATGTACAGAGTTAAAAGATTATTGTTTGAGAGGCCAGCATGGGACTGATCCAGACCCCCCTGAACGTGGGTGTAAGTGAAGAGGCCTCGGCATCCTTTGGGGGCCTCGGGCAATAGATCAGTATTTATCCCTGGCATCCAGATGGACTTTGGGAGCCCATTCCACATGGAGGGACACTGTCTCAGCCTGGACACATGGGGTAGGGCCTAGGTCCTGCCCTGGATGATATGACAGACCTTGGAGATCCTCCATGAAGGGCTTCACCCTTCATGGAGAGTGGAGTGGGGACTGGGTAGGGGGGGCTGGGGGTGTTTAAGGGGTCGGGGAGGAGGGGAGAGAGAGCTGGGATTGACATGTGAAACAAGCTTGTTTCTAATTTAAATTTAAAAAGATTGAAAAAAGATTATTGTTGATGTTCAATGGTGCTTAAGTATAATACCCGACTTATTTTTGAACTTTAAGTTGAAATGCAGCTACACCCTTTCCTCCCTCCCCACCTCTCGTGTTCCCTCTCCTGCTCCCCCTTAAGCTCGCCGGCCCTTTCCCTTTAACTGCTGTCATCACACATTTGGGTGAGTGACAGATACACAAGTACAACTTGCTGAACCCAGTTTGGGGGCTCATCCATGGGGCGACTATTTCTCCTTGCTCAGGAGTGGTTAGGACACTCAGTTCTTAACTTCATTTCTGTCTTCCGGCACATTCTATTTTACCCCGCATGGCCCCAGGGTTCCCTTCTAGTACGGTGTACTGAATTATGAACTCACTACATCTGAACCCCTGTGTGACAAGCAGTTTTCTTCAAGGTGGCCAATTGTGTCTCTCACCCCATGGGGTGAGCCAGAACCCTGCCACTCCCACTCCAAGAGATGAGGGAGTCTTCAGGGCGTCCTGACTTGAGTCAGTGTGGCTGTTTGTGATGCTTCTATCCACGAGTGAGGTGGAGGCCCGGGTGAGGTCTGAGGCAGACGGAACAAATCCCACGGGCTTCCACCTTGTGCTCCGAGAGTCTGGCTGTCACGATCTAAGGAAGACCACGTAGGCAGAAACCAAGAACTAGCATGAAACTCCCAGTCATGAGAGTACACCACCCTGAAGGGAGACCCCGGCCACCATGCCACCCAGCGGGAGCACACGGGGCTGCCTCTGCTGAGTTCTGCCCGACTTAAAGACTTTGGTGCAGAAGAAATGATTATTATTGTTGTAAGCCAATACCCTTAGGTGGCAGATAATAGACATAGTAATAGACATAATAGTAGACTTCTCTGTGTCTCTCTTACTTCCTCCCTGACAGACACCAGCATCCCTCCCTCCTGTGGTTTTCTGAGGCAGTTTCTCACTTGGTAGGTCAGCCTCCTGAGTGGTGGGATCACAGGCATGAGTTACCACACCTCACTAACATCTTATGAAATACTACCATGTCCTCACTAATTCCAGACTGCCATGGCTTCTTTGAGTAAACTCCCGAATCCTCCATAAAAGACTGAGTCCCAGAAATGTAAATGAAAAGTATGCAAATGTTTCTTAGGAGTGGGCCTGTGGGGCCTGTGGGGGGGGTCAGAGCCACTATGCTTAGCCTTGGTTTGTGACGGTGTATCCAAACATGTAGGCGGATACCCTTGAGATGAATACACATTGCTCTGCACCAAGGCTTACAGTATTAATAGGCTCAGCAAAGTTGCAGGCAAACTCAGTCTTGCTTCTTGTTTATCACAAGTCACAAATGTGCAGAGCATGAATTAATGATGATCTTGTATTGTTCAAGAGTGACAGAACGATGGAACTATACCTATCTTCCCAGGCACAAGAGGAAAAGAAAGGGTCATGGAGCCCAGGAGCTCCAGGCTTAGGCAGCAAAGAGAAGCTTCCATCACCCTCTGGAGAGTGTCCCAGAGGTCAGAGTCACTACTATTCATATTCAAAACGTGAAGTCTCTGAAAACAAACATTCTACACCAACCAACCAGAGGACAGTTCCATCCAGACAGTTTCTACCAGGAATACATTTGAACATTTTCTTCTCAAGGTCTTCTATCTCTTTACACAGTTTAATTATGACTTCTACATCCCATATCCTGCATCCCAATTATTTTTACCCTTAGAATAGCATCCCTGTCATCCACACTCCCCATCTCCTAGTAACTTTGCAATGTGGGGACGCAGCTGCAGGCTGCCACCCAAGTGGGTAAGTGAAACTTCATTCGGTTTTCTTACTCCTTAGCCCCACGAATAATGATGCGCATTGGATTCTCTGACCTCCTACACATCACAGTGTTACCCCATAGTAACAATCCTCCCAGCTTTCATTCTTTCAAACACTGACAGTAAAAGGGATGCAAGTTCAGGTATTTTTCACAACAGATCTATTGCATTGTAGCGACAGAAGGCAGTGCTTATTTTAACCTTAAATTATTAAGAGAAAAGAGGGGAGAAAAAATGTTGGAAAATAAAGTAACAGCCCACGTATTGAATTCAGCTGATTTCTATTAGTTAAGAAGGAGATGAAGAAAAAATAAGTTAAAAAACCAATCAACAAACATTGGTGGGCTATGTAGGGACAGCAGAAAGAATATGAAGATGAGTGTCTATGGCACTGAGACCCAGTGAGCCATCATCCCAGCCCCCACCTCTTTGATAACAGGATTCTCCTTCATGATGGAAACTGTCTGGAAGGAAGGAAGGAAGGGAAAGAGGAAGGGAGGGAGGGAGGGAGGGAGGGAGGGAGGGAGATAATCTACAGGGGTGAAATCCTGTTGCTGTGGCTCTCAATACTCCGAGTCAACAGTAACAAGAAGGCATCCGTCTAGCGCTGGGAGACAGCAGCAGATCTGCCAGGATCAAGTCACAGGAAGAGGAGACAGCCCATCCTGCACAACTCACTTCTCCTGGCAGATGGGGGTCCAGCAGAGGGGGTGTTCAGCAGCACTGAGACCCTCAGCTCCCACACGTATTCCCTGGTGGTACATAATTAGCACTCAACACTCCCGACCCATCTTATCAAAAGCCCACACATGCACCAATGAAGCGATATGAATCTCACCTTCTGCTCCCACTGCGGGCAACAGCAGACTCCGCTGGGCACCCAGCCTGCTGCAAAAAGGCAAGAGGAAACCTGTGACACCTAACCCCAGCCGCTTCCAGGGAGGGGCCCCTGAAATGCAAGGCGCCCCAAACCCTGAGTAGACAGACTGTGGGCTACAGGACGACGGCACTGACTGTCCTCACCTTCTCCCTGCTGCCCCTTCCTGAGCCACCTGTCACACCCGTTCCTACCCCTGCCAGCCTGGGAAACGCATGGCGGCCACTTTCGCCCTTCACCCACTCGCTGAGCACCTTGCTGTTAGCACAGGGAGGAGACACAGGCATCGAGGCCAGTGAGCAGAAACAGAAAAATCTCAAGCGCTGACAGGGCAGCGGGAGCTACGTCGAGTGACGAAAATGTCTGTAACCCTGGCACTTGGGAGGCTGGGGCTGGAGGGTCACACTGCAAGTTCAAAGCCAGCCTGGTCTGCTGAGCAAGTTCCAGGGAAGCCTGAGCCACAGAGTGCGACTCTGTCTCAAATGAATGGGTGGATGAATGATTGGACAGAAGAAGTTAAAAGCGACCAGGCACTAGAGTAAGCGGAGGTAGGAAAAACTGCTCTCTAAGAAATGAGTGGGGGTGGTACCCCACCAGTCCTGCGGGGCCCCCAGCTGTTTGTTCAGGTGAAGGTCTTCCCCCTACTTCCCCCAACACTGTACATGCCCCCAGCTATGAAGATGCCCAAGGAAGACGTCTGCTTGGCCTCAAGGGTGGTAAAAGAAGAGCCTAGGACGAGAGAGAGAGAGGGGTCGCCAGCTGTCTCCCGCTCCGGCCAAAGCACCTATGAAGCCAGGCAGGGAAGACTGGCAAATAAAAGGAGAGGGCGTGGTGAAGGTCACAGTGGGCATCCTAGCAACACAGATCCGCCACGGAACTCGGGGTGCTACAAAGGAAGCTGGGCTGGCCTGCTAAGGAAATGGAAGCGTCTGCCCACACGCAGGGCTGCCCTTCCTGGGCAGTCCAGTGTTATTATCCGTGTACTGTTTCTTAATCTGGGTTTTAATAGCTCTAGAGACATTTTTCCAAACAGGGAAATCCCACCCTCATTCCATTTTTAAAACGAGAATGATCTTTTAAAGAGGAAAATCATTTATTCTTTTATGTTTCTGTTTGTTTGTTTTCATGAGCAGACAACAGTACACCACTGAGTCATGGTGGGGAGTGACCGCTGGATGGTTTTTGTGCTGGTATGACAAAGTGGTTTGGATGAGGTGCCCCCACAGGCTCGGTTCGAAGGCGTGGTCCCCAGTTTGTGGTGCTTTTGGGTAGGTTTAGGAGACATGACTTCAATTGAGGAAGTCAGTCAGTAGGGATGGACTCTGGGGCTCCAAAAGCCATGAGACACACCAAGTTCTCCCTCTGCTTGTGGCTTGAGATGTGAGCTGTCGGCTGTCACCACCCCTGTCAGTCACCTCCATTCCTCACCGAGACGGCGCTGGACTCTATCCCTCTGGAACTGTAAGCCCAGATAAACGCTTTCTTCTGTAGTTTGTCTTGGTCATGGCCTTTTAACCACAGTGATGGACAGGTAACTAGCACTCACGCTAAGTGGCAATGGAGAGACAGCACACTCATTTAACACATCTTTAATAGTTTAATTTACTTCTAGCCCATGTTGGTTTTAGTGGAACTGTTTCCTAAACTCAGTGTCTCCTTGATCCCTACCCTGTCAGAACTGTGTGTTCCCCCAAATACCTCTGCTTATGATGGTTCAGTTTCCCTTATAATTTGATTAATGTTCTGTGAAAGATAAAAAAAAATTAGGGCTAGGGGCTAGGGCTCAGTGGGTAAGGGGGTTATCTGCACAAGCATGAGGACCCGGGTTCAAATCCCCAGCACCCATGTAAAAGCTGGGCACAGCACTGCACATCTATAGCCCCAGGGCTCTCAGGGGGAGCAGAGATGGGGATCTTTGGAGATGGGGGGTCAGCGGGAAATCCTTTCTGGAGTCAGGCTGAGACAGAAAGCAACAGAGCATAGCACTCTGTGCTCCTCTAGGTTCCATACATGCGGGCATGCATTAAGACACCCCAGGGATGGTCACCATCTGAAGACATCCGCACACGAGACCGTCTTCGGGAAAATCAAATCTGACTTGGTATTGAAGTACGAGTGCCACTGGAGCAAGTCTTTAAGAGACACGGCACATGTCTTTTTAAAGTGTGTTACAAATTATTAAGAACAAGTTGAACTGTCTGTTCACTGATTCTTGGTACAACCAACTACATTCTCAGTAACGGGAAAAAATCAGTGGGTGCGCACACACTCTCACACACACACACAGGCACACATGCACACACACTCTCACATACGCACACACACACAGGCACACACATGCTCATACATACACTCACACACACACACACACACACACGCCTATAACCCCACATGTGGAAGGCAGGGATATGTGCACTGACTTCAAGGTCAGTGTAAGACCCTGGCTAAATGAGTAAACCGAGCCCTCAAGCGAACCTGAGTGAAGATTTAAAGAAATGCAAGAGGCAGCCAAGTGGGTGTTAGAGAAGCAACATAAAAACAACCGCCACTACAAAGAGTTAGACCAACAGTGAGTCACTCTCACAGGCCGACCCAAATAATGGTGTGCAAGAAGGCAATACACATACTCCTTACACACACACACACACACACGTATGTACACATAGACACACACACACATGTACATGCATATACACACACACACCAGAGCCTGCACAGATCTGGCTGTTTTTAACCCCGAGACTCTGAAATCTGACCTCTCTGAGTGTCATGGGCTTTACTCACCAAACATCTCAGCATCTCTCATAGCACAAAGGCTCCAAACCACCCAAACTGGACCCTCAAATCACTTGTCTGGGAGAACACATTAATCAAAGAAGGCTTGAGTTAATTTAATTAAACGAGTGGTTTGAGAGACAACACATATGTGAATACATTTAATACATTAAAAAACCCTACAGCATAGAATTCATAAAGCACTGAGGGAAGGCTATACTAGGTCGTCCCCTTAGGCTAGCTTTTACAAAGGCAGTGCAGGAGTTTCTTACATAAATGTAAAGGAACCACGGTGACCTGGGTGACTGCCAGGTAAGGAGCAAGCAGAAGATGTAAGTACAGGGAGGCCGGGGGGGGGGGGGGGGCTGGTGTGGCGGCTGGAGGCTGCCTTCGCAAGGGGAGGCTCAGGAAGGGCTCCAGGTGGTGGTCCCGTTCCAGTGTGTTCTTTCTATTTGCTTCTTTGCTTTGTAGTGTTTTGCTCGCTTGTCTGTTTTTAGGCCACAGTCTCCCTATATAAGCAGGACCTGACCTGAAAGGATGCTCCCGAGAGCTGGTTAATTATAGGTGCACACCATGGCATGCCCAGCTCATCTGTGCTAACTCCCCATGCACTCTCCCACATTTAGCTAGCTTCAGTAACAGGGACCTTCCCCTTCGTTTGTTGTAAAGATCAACACAGAACACACAGTCCCTTATGGAGATTCCGAATTCATGTATGAGCGGATGAGTATGAACATCAGGGGAGTATCAAATGAAGGAACACGTGTGACTTAGACTGTCCCCGCTGCCACTGTTGTGTGTGAACTGTAAGAATGCTGATACCCAAGATCCGGAGGACAGTTTGCGAGATGACCGTGGAGCCTGCACTAGATGCCCCTGAAGTCTCCTGGATTACACAGTCACAAAACACAACGACACGCTGAAGGACACAGAAGAAAACCACTCCATGAAGTGTAAACATGGAAAAGAGACGAGTTCCAAAGTCATGAAACTGTGTAGCTAGGCTGATAACTAATACTAGGCAGAAATGTAGTTGTAGGAAATGCATTCCTAAAAGTCTATGTGCTAAATGGGGTGTGTTGTCACACACCTTCAATCCCCGTATTTAGGAGGATTTATGTTCTGTCCAGAAGTCACTGAAGTCCCTGGGTACCCACAGTAGGAGAGGAGGTCATGAGCTTGCTCCTTCCTCCCAAAGGGGCTCCGTTCCCCATCTTTCTTCCTGTGTGTGGTGCAGTGTTGGTGAGTCAGAGTTCACCCTGTCTCCTTGAGGGCCTGCTGGATGGCCAGCCAGAACCACACGCCAAGACCCTGTGTCAAAAAGCAGTTATGGGGTGGGGAGATGGCTCCATGGCTTAGTGCGCGTGGAGGAGGACCCAAGGCTGGGTCTTCAGAAGCGATGTAGAAACCAGGTATGGCGGTGTGCAAAAACCAGGTATGGTGGTGTGCAAAAACCAGGTATGGTGGTGTGCACCCACAACCCCAGCGCTGGTGACTTAGTCAGCGTTCTACTGCTGTGAAGAGACACCATGACTATGACAGCTTCTTACAAAGGAAAACGTTTCATTGGGGCTCGCTTACAGCTCAGAGGTTCAGTCCGTTATCATCACGGTGTCACAGGGCAGTGTGCAAGCAGACGTGGTGCTGGAGAAGGAGCTGAGAGTCCTACATCTTACAGGCAGCAGGAAGTGGTCGGAGGAGACACTGGGCAGTATCTTGAGCATATATGAGATCTCAAAGCCCATCTCCACGGTGACACACTTCCTCCAACTAGGCCACTGCTCCTAACATTGCCACTCCCTTGGAGGCCATTTTCTTTCAAACCACCACAGCTGGGGAAGACAAGAGGATCACGGGGCTTGCTGGGCAGCCATTCTGGATGAAAACTGTCTCAAGAAGCAAGGCGCAGGGCCACAGAAGAAGACATCTGGCGCCCACCTCCAGCGTCCATGAATGCTCAGCCAGACACCTGCACCCATACCCTCAAGTTACATGTTAAAGGTGACCCAAAACCATTTTTTTCATGAGGAAAACAGTAAACCTCCTTTTGTTATTTTCTATCTGGATGTGCATGTTCTGCTCTGCTCTGAGTTTCACCTCCTGTGCAACAGACACTGAAAGTCACAAAGAATCCATCTCAATTCAGAAAGCCATAGATGTGGCCATGAGTACAGGGAGCTACATTCTTAACATGATTTAATTTATTAATTTAACTTAGGTGAAGTAGTATAAAATATTTTTCTGCTAGACATAGTATTTTGTGGGATACTTCATTTTCACCAAAAAATTAGCATCTAAACTGACACGAAATATGTATGACATCAGATTCTGAAGAATGTACAAAGGTCTCGTTATTTGTTGGAAAGACAGCATTTGGCAATATTACTGGAAGAATCTCACTTTTGACATTTATAGTCCACACATGCTCACACCACAGCCCGAGTGAATGCCAAGGAGGAAGTGGATCTCTCCTCCTACAATATGGGACCAAGGGATCACACTCAGGCTGTCAGGCCTGGCACCAAGCACCTTTACCTGCTGAGCCATCTCCTCACTGGCACACACTTTAACAGGGCCATTAGAGACTTTGAAATAGGTGGCTCAACTGTCATTTCTGTTGTGCAGACTAGCTGAGGAAGCCAAGGCCATTGCTCGTCAGAAGCTCGAGGGAGTGGCAGGCCGGCATCAGAATTGGAAGGGCCAATACGTCTGAAGATGTGACTGACAGCAGTGGCGAGCCCTGGGTGCCTGCTGCTAACGACTGAGCCGCAGAAACAGGATGCGTGGATCTGTGGCACTATGGGTGGCATCTGTTTATTGTCTGGGTTGGTCCCAGAGAGTCTGGCCACTTCTCCAGAAAGACTCGCCTCCCCCTCCTGCTCTGTTCTCACCCTCTCTGACACCGTGTCCCCAGCGAGACTGGAGGGTTTGTGGGATGAGAACCTAGCGGGGTTCCCTAAGACCCCCTGACTCTGCCATCCAGCAGGCCCTCAAGGAGACAGGGTGAACTCTGACTCACCAACACTGCACCACACACAGGAAGAAAGATGGGGAACGGAGCCCCTTTGGGAGGAAGGAGCAAGCTCATGACCTCCTCCCCTACTGTGGGTACCCAGGGACTTCAGTGACTTCTGGACAGAACATGGAGGTCACAGCCAATAAAAATAGCAGGTCAGAGCCACAGGGGAGGCTGGGCAGGAAAGGACTCCATCTCTTTTTCTCCTCCAGTTAACTCCGGACCCTCGGTCTGCCACGGTTCTCATGGTTTGGGAACAAACGGGAGGGCAGTCGGGCAGGGAAGCCTCTCTAACAGTCTGCTTTCACTCCTGTCTGGTGCCCATTAAAGTCAGACTCGGGTCTGGGGGGGAGGCTGGGTGGTTAGGAGTCCTTGCTGCTTTTTACCAGGACTGGAGTTGATTTTTGTTTTGTTTACTTTCCGTTGCTGTGATACACACCAGCTGTGTTTATTTGGCCTGCACGTCCCGATCATAGTCCATCATTGAAGGATGTCCAGGCAAAACTCACCCATGAGCACATGCAGGAACCACAGACGCATCCTCCGGCTTGTTCAGCTGCGTTTTTACACAGCCCGGGCCACCTGCCTAGGATGGCACTGCCAGTCATGGCCTGGGTCCTCCTGCATCAATCAACAACTAAGAAAATGCCTCACAGATGTGGCCACAGACCAAGCTGATCTAGAAATTTCCTCAACTGAGGCTCCCTCCGCCTGGGTGTCTCTAGGTTTGCATCAGGTTGAGGACCAAAACCATAAGAGATTTCCAGGTCTCACACCTGGCAGCTCACAACCACCTGGATATCTAGTTCCAGGAGGCCAGACACCCTCTTGGCCACTCAAAGAACTCACGTACACGCAGTGCACGGACACATACACAGAAAAGAAATCTTTAAGAAAATAAAATGAGACTCTGACTTTGCTTGTAGGAGGAGACTCTGAATAGTCAACAAGCCCCTAGAAAGTAAGTGTTGAGTCACCTCTGTCCCACAGGCAAAGCAGCAGCCCTGGGGTTCTGTTCAGTTTTTACCCAGATCTTCAAAACTATTGGGTTTCCCCCTGAGCAAGGCATCTGCACTGTCCTTTCTCAAATGCAGTCCAATGAACATCTGATCACGTGTTCCCTTCCACCGGCAGAGCCCAGGCTGCCCTGGTCTCCCCACAGTTTTTCTCACTCAGTGCAACACACGCATAGCTCGTGAAGGACCCTGCAAGCCTCACGCTCCCTCAGCAGGGAGTGAGTCTGAGAGCGAAATCACCTGAACAGGGGAAGGCACGCGGCTTCTCCCACAGGCAGGAAGCTGGGCAGCGTGGCCACACCTGCCTGCCTCTCAAAGCTGTGAATCCACAGAAATGGACTGTGAGGAAGAAGAGGAGAGAGAGGGCGGGGGAGGGAGAGGCAGAGGCAGAGGCAGAGGGAGAGGAAGAGAGGGAGAGGGAGAGACAGAGGGAGAGGGAGGAGGGTGAGACACTGACATCTTCCTTTTTGTGGTGCTGGGAACCGGGTCCAGGGTCCTGCACACGCTAGGCAAACGCTCTCCCACTGAGCCAGTCTCACAGTATAGCCCAGGCTATCCGGATCCTCCTGCCTTGGCCTCCTGGGTGCTGGGATTACAGACCTGCTGTGACCCACCACTGACTTCCTGCTGTCTGTCTACTCCCAGGCTCCCTGCCATTCCCAGAATCCTCATCAGAAACCCGGCTGAACTGGCTAGAGGGAGACTCCTCCATGTGATCACAAACGCCCTTCCCCACCAAGAAGACACTCCGTTCCCTGGGCATCCACGCCACCTTGGGGGCAGGACCTGACCCTGGATCTTTTCACGTTCTTGTCCCCACAGGAATGGCGCTGCTGCCTCCTGCTGCCATCTCCCTTACAGAGCCCTCATGAGGCACCACTCCCGTCAAGAGCTTGCCAAGGCCGCCTGGCTTCCCTGTAACCCCATGCCTCTTTTCCTCAGGAAGGATAGACCCAGGCCCCATTTTTCAGCCATCCCAGGTCCAGGCAAGGCCTTTGCCCTGCCAGCTCAGGGTCTTCTGTGAAGATAGGTTAGAAGAAGGGACCAGAAGACACATGCAGTGACCCTGGAAGCTTCGAAGAGCTTTGCACACGCAATTGTCACTTACACATGTGTGCCAGTGACACCTGTGCACACTTGTGAGCCACCATTCCCTGAGGACAAGAGGAAGCTCCAGGCTCCTGCGTCACTGCCTCAGAGCCGGGCCAGTACTCTGGGCGCAACCCTGGCTCCAGCTCCTCTGCTTTTCCCAAAAAGCCCAGAGAGGCCTGAGCATTCTTATGTAGGGACACTCAGGCCCTTCACGTAAGGCTTGACCTCCTTCACTCTCCTCTGGGAACAGGAAGTGTCAAAGGGCCTCACAGGCAGCCCGGATGTACCCCTGGGACAACAGCTGAGGCCTTGCCCCTAGGGCATTCAGGGGACACTGTCACTCCCACAGTCTCCTTTGCCCCCCTGGCTCTGGGCCTTGGAAACAGTCCTGCTAAGCCACCCAGACTCTGTGGTCCACAGTAGACCGTTTACATACTGGCCAGTTGGCTGACGGGCTGCTGGATACAAGATTGGGGAACAGAATGCAATAACCCAAATCTAACCACACCAGAAAGGCACTCAGAAAACTTCGAGGGGCCGTGGAAGGGAAGCCTCATCTTTACACAGCTCTCTTGACCCCTGTACAAGGGTCACTGTGGGAGGGGACCGTAAATTACAGCATCCTCAGAAAATTCTACATGGCACAAAGAATACGACTTTACTTTCCAAGTTGTGGAGTCCCCCTTCTAGTCACATTTTCTAGCCAAAGGTTCCACTACTTTAAAACATTTGGTGGGAAAATAATGTTGGGACATTGTTCTTAAGGGAGGAAAATCTGCTTGGTTTGAACTCAACTCTAATATGCAGAGCAGTGGATGAGCTTATGTCACAAAGCAGGATAAGGACAAATGGGCTAATTACATCTTATCTGAAGACAAATTTACTTGGCATAGGAGCAGGAGCCATTATTTCACAGAAAAAATGACCCAGATATATAGTAATGACAGCAGCCATGGGAGCCAGGCATGCCTTCAAGTCAGTCTACATGAATGGCAGAGAACAAAAAACCTGACTCCCTCCCCTAGCAGCCATAAACTATAAATAAGGCCTAGGATTTTTATTAAACACACAGAATGAGCAGGAGTCAATTATAACCAATCACTGAATGAAAACTTAGACAGTGGTCTTTATACACTCACATGTATGAGTAGGAAGGAAGATTGCTAAAAGAGAAGTTTAAAGTTTGATGAACTGTGCCACTGTGTTCATAGCAACACCATTTGTAACAGCCAGAACCTGGAAGCAACCTACAGGCCCCTCAACTGAAGAGTGGGTAGAGAAAATGTACATTTACACAACAGAGTACTACTAAGTGGGAAAAAAATGGAAACTTGAAATTCGCAGTCAAGTGGATGGAACTAGAAGAAACCATCCTGAGTGAGGTAACCCAGTCACAAAAAGACAAACATGGTGTGTACTCACTCATATATGGATTTTAGACATAGAGCAAAGGATTATCAGCCTACAGTACACATCACCAGAGAAGCTAGGAAACAAGGAGGACCCTAAGAGAGACATACATGGTCCCCCGGACATAGGGAAAGGGGACAAGATCTCCTGAGCTAATTGGGAGCATGGGAGGAAGAGAGAAGGATTTAGGAGAAAGAGTAGGGGAGAAGAGGAGGATATGAGGGAGCAGAAAGATTGAGTCAGGGGAGGAATAGAGGAGAGCAAGATAAGAGATACCATAATAGTGGGAGCCATTATAGGTTTGGAGAGAAATCTGGGAAATGTCCAGAGATCTACAAGGATGACCCCAACTAACAATCTAAGCAATAGTGGAGAGGCTACCTTAAATGCCCTTCCCCTATAATGAGACTGATGACTACCTTAAATGCCATCCTAGAGCTTTCATCCAGTAGCTGATGGAAGCAGAAGCAGACACCCACAGCTAAGCACTGAGCTGAACTCCTGGAATTCAGTTGAGGGAGGAGTGATGAGCAAAGGGGTCAAGATCAGGCTGGAGAGACCCAAACAAACAACTGACCTGAACAAGGGGGAGCTCATGGACCCCAGACTGATAGCTGGGAAACCAGCATAGGACTGATTGGGACCCCCTGAACGTGGATGTCAGTTTGGAGGTCTGGGCAGTCTATGGGGCCTCTGTTAGTAGATCAGTATTTATCCCTAGTATACGAATGGACTTTGGGAGCCCACTCCACATAGAGAGATATTCTCTCAGCCTAGACACAGGGGGAGGGTCTAGGCCCTGGTCTAAGTGATATGACAGACTTTGAAGATCCCCCATGGAAGGCCTCACCCTCCCTGGGGAGCAGAGAGGGGATGGGATAGGGGGCCAGGGGGGCCAGGGAAGGGGAGAGGGAGAGGGAACTGGGATTGACATGTAAAACAAGATTCTTTCTAATTTAAAAAAGAAAAAAGGTTAGATGAAATATGGCTGATGCCATCCAAGGCTTACACGCTATACAGATGTTACAGAATTTGCATTAAGGAAGCCCAGCAGCCCAGCAACCCACAACGCAGGGTACTGCTTCCTGAACGTCTGACACAATGGGTCCACCACACAATGGCCTGGTTAGGGCCAAGGCACCTATAATTAGCTTTCAAATGAGCACACTGGGGATGGCATACAGAGCCTCTCTCTGACAACTTCCCCACACACCCCTCAGCTATCCCAAGCAGCAGAGTTGCAATCACAAGTTCCCCCATGCTTCAGGTCATCAAGTGATTTCAGCCTCTAGGATGTCCCTATTCAACTTTATTAGAGTATCATTTGCAAAGAAGATGGCCCTACTGATATATGACACATACATGATTTAAAACAATACTGTTCTTGCATCTATACATGTATAGACACAGACAAACCCACCTCCATTTCTAAATAAGCACCTATAGTCTACTAGAGTAGAAACCCCCCAGGATGCTAGTAAAACTAGCTAGATCTGAACCTCAGAGCTCATCTGACTCCTGGTCAAGGGTTCCTGGCTCCTTCCCATGTGAGTTGATGATCCCAGGGCCCGGGAGTCTACATGCTCAACAAATGTTGAAGGAAGACAATGGAAGAAAACAAACGCCCTTAAAGCACAATTGCATTACTGCACACAGCGTCCCCTGCAGCAGTCTCTGCCGAGGGCTGGCTCTCGCGGCCTCTTCTGTGCCCCTCCCCGTCTCTTCATGTGGTTTCTGTGTGTGATGTTTAGGACCCACCTGCTCCCCCTGCCTCAGTCTCTCAGAGATGCCAGTTCCTGTGCCTGGAGACTCACAGCCTGGACCAGCACAGGCATATCACGACATACTCCTCACCTCGCCATCTCAGTTTCCGCACCTCTCTATCCCCGGACCACACAGGCAGCCTCCACAGTGTTTGTGCTCTGTGCCCGCCCGCCCTTCGACGCCACAGTGAGTCTGTTCTCTGTATCCCAGAAACCAGTTCTATTCCTGGCTCAGAGCTGACAATCAACAAGATTTACTAGCAAGTACAAAAACTGGCTGCTTGGGCCTGTGCAGGTCAGTTAGAGTCAAGTTCCTTGTGACGTCAAAACGGGCTTCAGGTGCCACTGTGGTACAATAAGATGATAAAGACACTGAAACATTCCCATTGCCTAGTGACGCCAAAGCTGCCACGGTGTCACTGTACAACCGCTTTGCTCACACACCTATGGTAGTGCTGGTGTAAAAACTCGTAGTTTTTAACCAGTCCTAAGAAAGTCCATCACCTGCAAGTGTACAGAAGGTAAGACTTGCAAAAATGACTATTGCTTATCTATGTGTCTGCTATACTATGCTCTTTCATCTTTAATTTAGGATGTACCCTCTACCCTCCCTCTCTGTATGCATGTGTATGTTTGCACGCACGCATGCGCGCACGCACGCACACACGCGCACACACACACACACAATTTAATTTAAAACATAAAGCAGTGAGAGCTGTAACTCAGCTTGTCAAATGCTTGCCTAACATGACCAAGATTCTCAGTTCACATAAACCAGACATGGTGGCACATACCCATAATCTGGAGCAAAGGCAATGATGATTAGGAGTTCAGGGCCATTGGTGGCTATGCAGTGACTTTGAGGCCAGCTTAGACCACATGAACAAAACAAAAAGGCAGCCTATTATAGGCCTGCCACAGTACACAGGAATGTCGCATGACAGCCTGTGCATGCATGTAGATGAGCGTCAGTACTCTCTGGACACTGCCTAGGGCTCACGGCAGCACATGGGAGACGACATACAAGAGGACATGGTACACATGAAGACAGATCTCAGCCCCCGTCTGGAGTGCAGGTGTCCCTTCTGTGGAACTCAAACGGTGCCTGGGAGTTGGGTGTGACAATGCCTGTGACCACCTCCAACGCGGAACAAGCTCTACACCAGCACAGTTCTTGGAGGCAGGCAGTCCCTGCAGGCAGGCCTTGTTGCCTAGTACAACAGCAGGCCTGTGGCCTTGGGACTCTGGCCTACTTGCAGGCTATGCAGGCCAGGAAAGAAAGGAGCCTGTAGCAACAGAGAACCACCAGGACAAACAAGAGGCGGCATCTGGGAGTTGGACCCTTTGAGGGTTTGAGTGCATCCAGTAGTGAGCCTGTAGGCCGTTGGGCTGGGATCCCACTCCAGTCCTACAAGACAAGGCATGAGGTTGCCTCAGCCTGGGAAGAAGAGCCATGTTGTTTCAGAGTCATCCCAAGCTGTCCTCTGTGGTGTGGCTGACCCCTCTACCTGCTCTCTAGGAGCCTGCTCTGTGAGCCCGTTCCTCTGGTCTCATTGTGATGCTTACCTTCTTAATGAACTCTGGGATGAGCTTCTGGGCTGCCAGGTGTTCTAAGGAGGAGCACTCATCCAGTTCCAAGATGTAGCCTTCATTGTGAAGCTCGGCCTTCTGAGACCTGAAGAGAGAAACAAAGGGTGAAATTCTGCACCCTTCTTCTATAAAAAGAATCACGGGTTAATTAAGTCCCAAATATTTCATGAATGCAACTGACAAAACAGCACTGCTGACAAATAATTTATGGTAAATAACTAGACACACACACTCTCATATACACACACACTCATACACACACACTCACACATATGCAAACAAACATGCTCACATACACACACGCAACGCACACACACATGCTCACACATACACAGACACATGCTCAAACACACGCTCACATGTGTTCATATGCATACATACATATATATGTATATATATATGTGTATGTATGTATTTCCATGCCACTGAAAGGTCTCCAAGCAGGTTGAGCATGTTCTCAGCACTTAGGAGGCTAACCTAGGATTTTGCAGCCAACCTGGGACCTCAAAGAAAGGACAGAGAGAGAGTGACAAGGAAGACGGAGGGAGAGGAAGGATGAAGGGGATAAGGAGGAGAGAGGAAGAGCTGGGGTCAACCTAGAGTCTGTCTCTGAATAAGATGCTATAGAATGAGGTACAGACGATGCGGTTATATGGGTGACAATACAAAGACATTTGGGGAGAGGGGGCTCAAGGGAAACACACTTCCATTGGTTTCCATCTACTAAGAATAAAATTAGCAAGAGACACACAGCCAATCGCAGCAGTGGTCCCTGGATGGAGAGGCCTCTGGGGGTCAGGGACTTGGGGCAGCAGTGTGAGGATGATTAAAAGGGACTTCAGCTGTAATTCTGAAGTTTTCATTTTTTAAAGAAGAAAATAGTTTTCATGTATCACTCAGAATATTAATTTGTAAGGCCTTTAAGGGGCTCAACCCTACAGAGGAGAAACTGGGAAAATTCTACAAACATGAAAGATAAACTAAAGACAGTCTGCATTTGACCAGTGAGACAGCTCAAAGGAATGGTCTGAGTGCAATCCCTGAGACCCACATGGCAGAAGGGGGAAACAGACTCCCACAAGTTGTCTTCTGACATCCTCAGATGTGTACAAGAGCATGTACACGCATACACAGATCCACACACACATCCACACACACACACACACACAATACAAATTAAAAGAAAGACTATGAGGCAATTATGGGCAGGCATTCTGGAGAAGCAGGGTGTAACAAAGGATAGTCAGACACACAAGCCTTGGGTTTTGGCATGGCTACAGAGGCTTGCTAGCATGCCTGGTCCACCCCACCCACTGATGACTGAGTTGGCTGCTCCCCATACAGACCCACCCTGAGACTGCACACAGCTGGGCCATCAGGAGAAGCATGAGCAAATGGCTAGCCCGCATCTGAAGTCATCTCTCTGTGGACTTCTGTGTAGCAACAGCGTTAGCCTGGGGAACCCCCGGAAGCTGCATGCTGTCAGACGTGCAAGGAGTTTCCTAAGCCCAGCAGGCCTGAGGTAACACGAGGTACAATGAAGGATCGATACAGGATGTTATTTATCTATCTTAGGTGGCTCGCTACAGACGCTCTGCACCAGCTGGGGAGTGAGTTGGCCTTCCTGGGCATGATGAGGCTGCTCTACCAGAGGCCTAGCCATAAAATCCCTAAAGAATACCATTTGAACACACACACACCAAATACCACACACACTTACACTATCACACCCCATATATACACACACACTTACATACACGACCCACATATCACATACACTCACATACACTTATCACACGCATACATATCACATACACTCACATACACTTATCACACGCATATCACACACAACATACTACACACTATCACAATCCATATACACACTCAAAAAACATATCACACACACATACTACACACATTATCACAATTCATATACACACTCAGATACACAAATACAACTCATATCACACACACACACACACACACACTGCAAACAGTATAGTACATATGAATATTTGTTATAATCATTTAAAGATGAATCTCCAAGTTTTCCACACACTGTGAAAAGCAATTTAGGAGTCTATCAACCGTCTGGGTATGATTTACATAAAATTTAAAGGAGAAAGCATTAAAAGAGGAATTGGTGTTCCCCAGGTGTGAGACTGTGGTTCATTAAGCAGACGTCAACTGGTTATTCTTATTTTACTGTTTCCGGCAGCACATCCTTCTGAGGTAGCATAATTTTTGAGACATAAAAGAGTAAGTTGACTTCAAAACAGCCCATCTGGAATAAATTAATTCCCACAACTAACTGGCTCAGAAGCCAGCCATCTTGTTTCAACCCTTGGTCAGAGACTTAGTCATGTTCTTACTTCTTCCCTGGAAAACTAAGACAGAAGACTCCAGATCTTTGATGAGATTTGGTCACGATACACTGCCGTATGCGACATCTCTAGTAGCAGAGACTAAGATGGGGAAGAGGGCCCTAAGAAATATTTACTCCTTAAAGAGCTTGTCATACAAGCCTGAGGAATGGCCCTGAGCTCTATCCAAAACCACTATAAAAATCCAGGCCTGGAAGGGTTTATAATCCCAGCACCAGGGGGCAGAGACAGGCGAACTCCTGGGAATCCCTGGCCAGCCATCCTGCCTGGCCTAACCACTGAGAGATCCACACCCTAATGTTGATCTGGTGTGTGTGTGTGTGTGTGTGTGTGTGTGTGTGTGTGTGTGTGTACACACATGAGTGCATGCTGTTGTGAGCCACTAAATATCTCATAGCCTATCAAGGTGCACTAAAACCATTTCTGTCCCCAAGGAGGAAATCACAGAAACCCCCTTCTCAAGGAAGGCGTCTCAGAGGATGGGCCTAGGTCCAGGAAGGCCACCGAACGAGCCCAGTATCAGGTAACAGCTGATGTGCTGTGACCCTGGGAACCAGAGACCGGCTCTGGCCACCTCGTGATTCACAGTGTAAGGGAACAGTCATCTGCTCAGGAAGAAGCAGTGACCAGAGTCTCTGGCTGAGTGATCACTTGTCACCCTCCTGAGAGTTGATGGAAAGGCCATGTCATTGTGTGGTCTCAGAAAGACACATGGGAACACCAACTTCCCCTTGCCTTGAGACTAGATGACGTTACTTCTGGAATGGAATGGAGGAGTGAATCTAAACACAGGAAAAACAGAGAGGATCACAAGATAACCCTTCTGGGGACATGGGACTGACTAGCAGAAATAACCTCCCAAATCCTCTTGTTTGCACATAACAACACATACATCAAAGCCTGGAGAAGATCAGGACACACTGTGACATGCCTCTGTCATCCTGGACACACTGTGACATGCCTTTGTCACCCTGGGACACACTATGACATGCCTCTGTCATCCTGGACACATTGTAACATGCCTCTGTCATCCTGGACACATTGTAACATGCCTCTGTCATCCTGGACACATTGTAACATGCCTCTGTCATCCTGGACACACTATGACATGCCTCTGTCATCCTGGACAAATTGTAACATGCCTCTGTCATCCTGGGGCACTCTGCGACATGCCTCTGTCATCCTGGACACTCTGCGACATGCCTCTGTCATCCTGGACACATTGTAACATGCCTCTGTCATCCTGGACACACTGTGACATGCCTCTGTCACCCTGGACACACTATGACATGCCTCTGTCATCCTGGACACACTATGACATGCCTCTGTCATCCTGGACACACTGTGACATGCCTCTGTCACCCTGGACACACTATGACATGCCTCTGTCATCCTGGACACATTGTAACATGCCTCTGTCATCCTGGGGCACTCTGTGACATGCCTTTGTCATCCTGGACACACTGTGACATGCCTCTGTCATCCTGGACACACTGTGACATGCCTCTGTCATTCTGGGACACACTGTGACATGCCTCTGTCATCCTGGACACACTGTGACATGCCTCTGTCACCCTGGACACACTATGACATGCCTCTGTCATCCTGGACACACTGTGACATGCCTCTGTCACCCTGGACACACTATGACATGCCTCTGTCATCCTGGACACATTGTAGCATGCCTCTGTCATCCTGGGGCACTCTGTGACATGCCTTTGTCATCCTGGACACACTGTGACATGTCTCTGTCATCCTGGACACACTGTGACATGCCTTTAGCATCCTGGCACCAATCCTGAAGGGCACCAAACACAGATGTGACATGGCGTGATCATTTTAAGAACATCCTTCCCTTCGAGTTTCAGGGGCAGCTGGGAGACTGTCCCCATGGTCCAGACGACAGACACTAGCACCCAAGTGGGATGGTTATGGGCTCTGTTTTCGAGGTAGACTCTTCATGATGTCTGAGCGACAGGTTGTGGGGTGCAAAAGGAAGAAAGTAGACGATATGATTCCAAGCATTCTTGTCTTTGAAGCTAAGGGAATGGATGAAAATGCCACAATCCTGACGGGGAATAGTTAGGTTGGCACAGGTTTGACAGGGCAAGAGAAGACTGAGAATTCAGTTTCATCTATCTTAAATGTGACATATCCCGCTGACATCTGTGTAGAAACTACCCAGTTGAAAGTATATTCAAATTTGAAGCGGGGCTATAATTCAGTTGGTAGACTGCTCGCCAGCATTTGCAAAGCCCTCGGTTTAATCTCCCCTGCTGCATGACCAGGCACAACACACCTGAAATCCCAGTACTCAGGAGACAGGAAAATCAGATGTTCAAGGTCATACTCCACCATAGGACACGCTCAAGAGCAGCCTGAGATACAGGAGGGAGGGAGGGAGAATAAACACAAACACTATCAAGTCAGGTGGCTGGAGACGTAGTCCAAAGATCATCAGTGTCCACACAGCCACACAGTATTTAAGGCCTGGGCCCAAAGATCATCAGTGTCCACACAGCCACACAGTATTTAAAGCCTGGGTCCAGCTGAGATCTTCACAAAGTCTCAAGAGTTTTTACTGAAGAACTCAGAGAAACAGGGAATTCTATAACACAGCTATCTGAGGAGACTTGTTTCTGGAAGTCAATTAAGGAAGCTTGTCACTGAGGACGTAGAAGCTGCCCTGTCAATTGATTGTATGAACAAGCTCACCGCCCTCCCCCTAATTTGCATATTCTTTTGACACCACAACAGGGAACCATCCTAGGAAACAGGTCTGAAGGTATCCATGTACCTTTAGTATCTGAGCACTTTGTGCAGTTTGCAGAGGGTCAAGTTACTCTGCCTATTTGGTTCAGAATACCTGGGTCCTTCGTAGGAAAACAGCCTGCTTCTGGGTCGTTTCCTAGAGGCAACCTTGGAGAAGCTTAAGGGAGTTCTCTGGTCTCCCGCTGAATGGGCCTCTCATGTACGTGGCACCGGAGACGGGAGGATGTCTAACCTCAACCATTCCAAAGAAGGCACCACAGCCTGGGAATGACCCTCCCTAAGCCATGTCTAAGTAAACACACATGTCTAAGTAAATCCTGCTTCCACATGTTGTGTTAAACATTTGAAGCGATTTCAGGCAAAATAGTGAAGCCTGAATTCTTCCTATGAAGTATGAATAACTTGTGAGCTGAGCTCATTTGGGTCTTTGGGCATATATAATTTAAAGCTACTTTAAAAAATCTTTAAAAATTATCAACTATTCCTTTAAATAAAAGGCATGACAGAAAGTTATAAGTAACTTTTAAGGAATAAACGTGTAGCAGATCTCACTTTGGTATCTAAGTCACAGATGCCATAACCTAAGTTGTATCTAACCAAGTCATTTCAAGTTTCAGTGGATCCCCTTCCCTAAGCCAGGAGGCAGAGTTTAAAATTCAGTCATAAAAAGAAGAGACACGGCTTTGCTCACTGCTCTTTTTAGAAGTAACTGTGAGAGGCAGGGGCAAGAACTAACTCAGATTGGGGCATTTCTGCAGCCAGATAAAAAGCTACTAAATGTCAGCTGTCAAGAACAAATTCTTCACCTCTGGGAAACAGGAAGAGAGGTTAAGACTCACCCAGCCAAGCCAATCTTTTTTTTTTCTCCCTCCTCCAAAGCAACACTAGGTTCAGTTAGAATGGTCAGAACGGCTATTTCTGTTTTAAAGAAACAGCAGAGAAAGGAACGAGCCGGCTGTAGGTCTGCATGCTGGTTGCGCTCTGCCACTTGACACAGCCGGGATCATCTGAAAGGAGGCACCTGAGGAAGCGCCCTCATCAGACTGGCCTGCGGGCAGCTCCGCCGACCCATTTCCTTGAGTAGTGACTGATGTGGGAGGGCCCAGGCCGCCGTGGCAGTGTTGCCCGTGGGTTTGTGGCCCGACTGAGTTAAGAAATGGAGACAAGCCACATGCGGTTGGTGCCACCAAGTCAGGTACTGCCCTTAAGAAAAGTAGAGTCTAAGGGGTTGGGGGACAGCGCGGCAGCTGTGAGCATTCCCTGCTCCCGCACAAGACCTGGGTTCCGTGCCCAGCACCTACATCTGATGGCTCACAACTGCCAGGAACTGCAGCTCCAGGGGGTGCGATGCCTCCGGTCCCTGCAGGCATCTGCGCCCGTGCCCACAAGCGAGTGCAGACAGGCACAGAGGCGTACAGGACTTATTCTACTGTCCAGGATCAGGAGGCATTTCTTAGATCATGAAGCAGGTAGTGAAATCCTTGAGGTGTCACGGAAATTAGCCACAGGGCGGCAGACAATGGAAATTAGTGTTCTGGTACATGGGAACGGGACAGAGATACAAGTCAGTATGGCAACGCTCCAGGAACAAGAGGGGGTGCTTGTTACTCAGCTGGTGGGTAATCAGAGCCTAGCAGATGCATGATTAGAACGAGCCTGAGGGAAAGCAGTCTCTCCGGTGGCTAAAGCAATGGAGTAGGCAACTAGAAAGCAAAGAAACAGTGGAATGAGCCTTCATCCCGACAGGACGTCAGGATAGCGTTAGAAGATTGGGCTGGTGGCACGTGTGTGACGCAGGAAGATGGCAAGACGTCCAAGGAGAGAGCATTAGTGGGAGGCGCTTTACACTCACCCTGGTCCTGCATTCAGTGGAATGCGGGAGGAGAGCAAACCAGGATGTTCCTATGATGCTTACAGAATATTCAGAAAAAAGGGGTTTTCTTTTTTTTTTATTTTTACTTAAGTTAAAAACAAGCTTGCTTCACATGTCAATCCCAGCTCCCTCTCCCTCCCCTCCTCCCATGTCTTCCCACCAGGCCCCCCAGCCCCCACCCAATCCCCACTCCAATCCTCAGGGAGGGTGAGGCCCTCGATGGGGGATCTCCAGAGTCTGTCATTTCATCCAGGGCAGGGCCTAGGCCCTCCCTCAAGAGTCCAGGCTGAGAGAGCATCCCTCATTGTGGGATGGGCAGCCAAAGTCTATTTGTATAAGTACTACCCAAGGCTCCATAGATTACCTAGGCCTCCTTACTAACAAGCACATTTGAGGGTCTGAATCAGTCCCATGCTGTCCACCCAGCCATCAGTCTGGGGTCTAAGAGCTCCCCCTTGTTCAGGTCAGCTGTTTCTGTGGGTTCAACCAGCCCAGTCTTGACTCCTCTGCTCATCACTCCTCTCTTTCTGTCACTGGATTCCAGGAGTTCAGTTCAGTGTTTAGCTGTGGGTGTCTGCCTCTGCTTCACTGGATGCTGACACCCCCCTGACCCATGTCTAAAATCCCTATATAAGTGAGTATATACCATATTTGTCTTTTTGTGACTGGGTTACCTTATTCAGTATGGTTTCTTCCAGTGCTATCCATTTACCTGCAAATTTCAAGATCCCATTGTTTTTTCCGCTGAATAGTACTCCATTGTGTAAATGTACCACATTTTCTCTATCCACTCTTCAGATGAGGGGCATCTAGGTTGGTTCCAGGTTCTGGCTGTTACAAATAATACTGCTATGAACATAGTGGAACAGACATCCTTATTGTATGAATGGGCATCTTTTGGATATATGCCTAACAGTGTAGTTGCTGGTTCTTGTGGTAGATTTATTCCCATTTTTCTGAGGAATCTCCATACTGATTTCCATCAGCAGTGTAGGAGTGTTCCTCTCTCTCCACATCCTCTCCAGCATAAACTGTCATTGGAGTTTTTGATTTTAGGAGTAAGATGGTATCTCAGAGTTGTTTTGATTTGCATTTCCCTGATGGCTAAGGATGTTGAACACCTTCTCAAGTGTCTCTCAGCCATTTTAGACTCCTCTATTGAGAATTCTCTATTTAGTTCTGTACCCCATTTTTTAATTGGATCCTTTGGTGTTTTGGAGGCTTGCTTCTTGAGTTCTTTGTAAATTTGGAGATTAGCCCTCTGTCAGATGTGGGGCTAGTGAATATCTTTTCCCATTCTGTGAATTGCCTTTTTGTCTTGCTGACTGTGTCCTTTGCCTTACAGAAGTTTCTCAGTTTTAGGAGGCCCCATTTATTAATCTAGATCTTAGTGTCTGTGCTACTGGAGTTATGTTCAAGAAGCAGTCTCCTGTACCAATTTCTTCAAGGGTACCTCCCACTTTCTCTTCTAAGAGGTTCAGTTTGGCTGGATTTATGTTGAGGTCTTTGATCCATTTGGACTTAAGTTTTGTGCATGGAGATAGACATGGATCTATCTGCAGTCTTCTACATGTCAGCCTCCAGTTATGCCAGCATCATTTGTTGAAGATGCTTTCTTTTTTCCATTGTATAATTTTAGCTTCTTTGCCAAAGATCAGGTGTTCATATGTGTATGGGTTAATATCGGGGTGTTCAATTCTATTCCATTGGTCTACCTGTCTATTTTTGTGCCAATATCAAGCTGTTTTCAGGACTACAGCTCTGTAATAAGCTTGAAGTCAGGGACGGTGATGCCTCCGGACATTGCCTTGTTGAACAGAGTTGTTTTGGCTATCCTGGGTCTTTTGTTTTTCCATATAAAGTTGAGAATTGTTCTTTCAAGGTCTGTGAAGAATTGTACTGGGATTTTAATGGGGATTGTGTTAAATCTGAATATTGCTTTTGGCAAGATTGCCATTTTTACTTTGTTGATCCTACCTATCCAAGAGCATGGGATATCTTTCCATTTTCTGGTGTCTTCTTTGATTTCTTTATTTAAAGACTCAAAGTCCTTGTGATACAGGTTAACACTAACCAAAAAAGGAATTTTATATGATTTGTATATCTCTGCAAAACAAGCAATCTACAACAATGAAATGAGAATGCCTGAGTTCAAAGTTCCCGCTAACACTGAAGGTTTAGAAATGCTGGAGAGGGAAAAAATGGCAAAAGGAGAAACCCCTGTGGGTCTTTACTAAACACAGCTTCTGCAGTCAGTACAAGGCACCAGGGGAGGTCAGGAAGAGAGGGGAGAATGAGCCAACCAGGCCACTGCCTGCTCTGATTTCCCGGTCTCTGTCACCACCTTAGTCAAAAAGGTTTGGTATCTACAGGACCATTCTGGAAATGATGACACTGTCACCACACACTCTCAAGGAGCTGTGTGCTGCCAAGTAGGTGCCTGTTACAGGGAACATCAAAATACTACACCGTTACTTTAGAGAAAATCTCCCCACATACTGCCTCAGCGCTGACAGCCAGTGCTGGCTCTCTGCCAGATAAACCACCCCACAACTAACACTAGGCCTTTGCTGTTTTCCTTGAAAGGCCAACCATAAATGAAGAGCCTTCCTCTCAGTGCTCTGGGCTACAGGAAGAAGGGGAGCAGCCAGAGGAAGAGCCCTGCTCTCTTCAACTCCTGCAGCCTCTTATGATATGAAACAAGCACACGCACATGTGCGCACACATGCACGCACGCACGCACACACATGCACACACACGCGCATGTGCACACACAAATCATAGAGCTAATATTCATAAAAATGAATAATTGACATTTTTTTAAATCAGGAACAGAACACTGAGTAAAATCAAATATCCATGACATTTGCTGGTTCAGAACAAGGCTCACATCTGCCCGCAGTAATAGCAAGGCTAGCTTCCCATGAGGGTCACAGTCAGCTGAGTGACAGGAAGTCCCGGTTTACAGGTTTCTGCTTTTCCAGTCCCACACCCTGCCTGACTGCCTGGCGTGGGGCACAGGACCGCCATGCTCTACATCCGCAGCATCCACTGAGGTCACTATAGAAGTGTCCAGCACAGCTCAAGAGAGTGCAGCTTCCCTTTTCAAACGCCATCAGCTGCAGGGCTGGAGAGACGCTCAGGTGTTAAGAGACCTGCAGCTCTCACATGGACCTTGCATATAAATGTACTGTACATACACACATGTAGGCATAACACTCATACACATAAAATACAGATAAATTTTTAAAAATTAACCTTAACCTACTTTGATTCAAATGTGTAATTGTCAGGAAGACACAACTTGACTCTGTCCTTAACTGGAATGTAGCCAGAGCCCATCTGGAATCTACTAAGATGCAGGTTCTGAATCTACATCAGGGCAGAGGGCCTGAGATTTCTCAGGGACTCCCAGGGGATGCTGCTACTGCTGGTCCATGGACCACACTTTGAGCAGTCAACCTCTTCCTCAGCAACCATGAGCCTGGGTTCACTGTCTGTACATGACTTTAACCACACCTCCCTTTAAGGAAAAGCTTGTGTGACTACAGTCTGCCTCACATACGCCTTAAAGCATGTACACAAGTCATTAGAACAGAAGCTGAGAAAGAGTTGGAACACATCACTCCCGGATGACCACCGTAGTCTGTGGTATTAAGAGCTGGCATCTCAAGGCAGAGATGTCCACTTGAAATGAGGCTCCCTGTGAAATATAATGGATGGCTGTGTGTGTTTCAAACTGTCATCTTGGTAATTCCAAGTTTCTTCAAGTTAGTTCTCAAAGGTACGGCATGTGAGCCCCGCTATTCTGAACAGCAGAGTGGAGGCAGCCATGTCTAGCGTGTTTGCGGATGGGTGAGGCGAGCAGCACTGTACCCTCAGTCAGCAGTCACTGCACAGGGTTTCTAAAGCCATCTCTATGTTTCATGAGTTATCTGACATCTTTAGTCATATTATCATTGTATTTCATCCATATTTACCCCATAGTCCTTCCTTCCCCATCTATTTCCCCCTTCCTGCTGGTCCCTTTCCCCTTTAATCACACACACACACACACACACACACACACACACACACACACACACACACACACAAAGGCCAACACACATAGAACTTCATATATGTATATACACCCATTCTGTACATAGGAGAACACATGAAGGGACTGGACGGATGGCTCAGTGGTTAAGCATGTGTATTGCTGTTGTGGAGGATCCAGCATTCACATCAAATGTTCTATAACTGTCTGTAATCTAGCTCCAGGGACTCTAACAACTATGTAGTACAGTGCACCTATGCACCCCCACACAGATACAGACACACGCAGGTGCCCACGCCTATGCACCCGGACACAGACACAGACACACGCAGATGCCCACGCCTATGCACCCCCACACAGACACAGACACACGCAGATGCCCACGCCTATGCACCCACACACAGATACAGACACACGCTTGTGCCCACACCTACGCACCCCCACACAATACAGATACACGCAGGTGCCCACGCCTATGCACCCACACACAGATACAGACACATGCAGATGCCCACGCTTATGCACCCACACACAGATACAGACACACGCATGTGCCACGCCTACGCACCCCACACAGATACAGACACACGCATGTGCCCACGCCTATGCACCCACACACAGATACAGACACGCAGGTGCCCATGCCTATGCACCCACACACAGATACAGACACACGCAGGTGCCCACGCCTATGCACCCCCACACAGACACAGACACACGCTTGTGCCCACACCTACGCACCCCCACACAATACAGATACACGCAGGTGCCCACGCCTATGCACCCACACACAGATACAGACACGCAGGTGCCCACGCCTATGCACCCACACACAATACAGATACACGCATGTGCCCACACCTACGCACCCCCACACAATACAGATACACGCATGTGCCCACACCTACGCACCCCACACAGATACAGACACACGCACACAGATACAGACACGCAGGTGCCCACGCCTATGCACCCACACACAGAGATACAGACACACGCACACAGATACAGACACGCAGGTGCCCACGCCTATGCACCCACACACAGATACAGACACACGCAGGTGCCCACGCCTATGCACCCACACACAGAGATACAGACACACGCACACAGATACAGACACGCAGGTGCCCACGCCTATGCACCCACACACAGATACAGACACGCAGGTGCCCACGCCTATGCACCCACATACAATACAGACACGCAGGTGCCCACGCCTATGCACCCCCACACAAATATAAACATATGAACAATTAAACTGTTGCTATTAATTATGAATTTTAATAATAAAGATTTTTAAAAGCGAAAGTGAGATATTTTGTTTTCCCTCCCCCACTCTACCATAAAAGGCTATTTTAGTTAAATTTAAGTAATTCACAAATCAACTCTGCTGAGATCTGAGCTCATCTCCTCTGAACCTGGCCCCTTCCTGCTCCATACAGGATGAGCGGGTAGCCTGATATTCACACCAAGCCTTCAACATAAATACTACTCAAATATCAGTGACTAGTGACCTCACTTCTCTCCCAAAATTTACTGAAAATAACTGTAACAAATGTCTGTTCTCCCTTTATGCTGGCTGTGCCTCTGCCATACATGTCACTAGCTACTGACCTCGTAGAGTATACAAACTTCTCAACATGACTTAAACGTTCTGAGCAATTTGCTTGTAACAATAATATTGAACCCTGTGTTCTTCAAAACATAAGGTGAAAATTAATCTCAAATTACTATGTTACTATAATTACAGTTTCAACAGATTTTGTGGTGAACTGTAGAAAATTACTTTAGGCTACATACAGAAAATGTACAAAAGTGACCATGGTCCTGAAAAATAGTCTTCTTATTGCCATACATGCTACAAGTGTATTGTAATCATTTATATGATGCAGGGGTTGGGGTATAAGTCAGTTGGTAGAGCACGTGTTTAGCAAGTATGAGGCCCTCAGTCTGATCCCCAGCAATGGAAAAAGATAATGCAAAACCCAATAAATAAAGCAAAGAAACAATAAAGAATCACAGAAACAGCTAGAAAGACGGCTCAGGGGTTATGAGCAGTTGCTGAGGACGTAAGTTCAGTTCCCAGCATTCATGTTGGGGGGGGTTCACAGACACCTGTAACCAGCTCCAAGGGGTCTGATGCTCTCTTCTAGCCAACACAGGCACCTGTTCTCTCTCTCTCTCTCTCTCTGCATCTCTGTATCTCTCTCTCTCTGCATCTCTCTGTATCTCTCTCTCTGCATCTCTGTCTCTCTTCTGTCTCTCTGTCTCTGTCTCCCTCTCTGTCCCTCTCTCCCTCTCTGTCCCTCTGTCCCTCTCTGTCCCTCTGTCCCTCTCTCTCTCTCTCTCTCTCTCTCTCTCTCTCTCACACACACACACACACACACACACACACACACTTAAGCATAAATCTCTTTTAAAAATCAGGAACAAATTAAGTCATATATGGAAAGCCTAATCACAATAAACATGCCGTTTAATTTGATAGCAAAATTAGGTTAGTATAATAAATGTTTTTGGCAAAGCTGGCTTCCTAGAGAAGAGTAAAGCCAGAGGCCTGCCTGGCATGCTAACTCTGACTCAGGCCTTCTCAACAGGAAGCAGCGTTTTTTTCTCGCTGGCACATGTTTGCCCGTGTCTGGAAGCATTGGTGACTGCCACAGGTGTGAGACTGGAAAGTCACCACTGGTGTGTAGAGGCCAACAATGTTCAGTGAAGCACTCTCCACACTCTCTGCCTAGGCTTCAGAAATAAAGACAAGGTGCTTCACGATGCAATGTGCTCCAGAGTCAGCAGACCGCTACTGTGACCATTGCGAAAGACGTCAAGTCATTTCAAGAAGCGCCTTCAACACATCTTTACCAGGCAAACAGGTGTTTATTCTCTAGCAGGATCTAGGTTAATGGGGACAGCAATTTTGGAGACTTAGGTAACATTGGGCTTAAGAATGAGCACTCCAAGGACACAGGTGTGTCATAAACTTCCCTCTGTAGAGATGGTCTCATCACCTCCTCTCTGAAGGAAGGCTACCGCTGCAGAAGCCACAGAAGACACCTCACCAACACGTTTCCTTTTTAAGAGTGGAGAGAAAATAATGCTCTCGTGGCCCCAGAATGATCTCCTGAAGAAAGTAACCAGACCCTGGCAGACAGAAAAACAGCACCCAGGGCTCCCAAGGGTCTGTATCTGTAGATCTGTATGCACGCCAGGCTGGGGACGAGTGTGGCCTCTGCTCTCACGGTCTCTCCACGGAGACAAAGGATGTTACAAACCCAGGAGGGTCCCTGTGATGCTCTGACCCTTCCATAAGCTCCAGGGCCTGTGAGGCCCAGAGAGGTGTATTCTACACCAGGAGTCTCAGGTGCTAACCCCACACGACTCCACCCATGCCACTTCAGTTCTGAAAAGGCACTAAATAAGCCCTGCTCCACTTTTCTGGAATATAAAGTGGGAAGTTGGTAATTAGAGAAAATAATAGTGTCTTTCTGCTACAAACAGCATAAGTATGAAACCTCAGCTGAACACACAACAATGTCTTCAACCAGTATTACAACAAAAACAGCCATCATGAGGACATAGTGAGAATTAATTACGATACTCAATATATACAGGAACGCAGGGGAGGACTCCCAGAAACAGGTGTTGCATGAATACAAGTTTCTAATTTGGATTTTAACGTCTTTGTAGCTGTGCTAAGTTCCAGCTCGTGGTGGATGAATAGGAAGGGAATGAAAAGACGAACCTCACTAGATCTTATTTTATAGCATTTATGTCTATGTAAAAAGGGTTTCATTTTTCAACCACTTAAAGTATTATCGAAAACACTTGCGCAGATTAGAGATATAATCATTACATCAAGATCTACAGAATATGGAAACACTTACAACGTCCTCATGTATGCCTGAAAGTTATTTCTCACCTGCATCTTACTGTAGTCTTATCAGAAATGTAAACTTTAATTAGTACTGGACCTTTCTAAGTCTGACCTCTGATTCGCTGATAAAGTCCATCTGAGTGGCAAAGAGGAGGAACGATTGAGAGAAAAAAAATTCCAGGAAGATTTAAAATAAGACCATTTGAATTCCTAAATTTAGTACAGGTAAGACACATAAATCCAAAAATCTAATGCCTAATAGAACTATCTGCAACCGAATTACCTGTTCTGTGTGCACACAGTCTTCAAAATTGTGTCTTAGTGTCCCTCCCGGGGCCCCTTAGGATGCCGCAGAATAAATTCCCCTCCTAGAGAATACATTGTTTGAATAGTGCATGCCTGTTTAGGAGGAAGGGGCCTTATTTTATTTAAAAACAAACACAAATACTTCAGGGTACTGTGGTATTCATATATATTTTAACATCAACAGGAAACTCAAAGAAATGCAGTGCTCATTGAGTTTGCGTGGAGGCTGCCCGCCTACTGTTTTCTGCCACTCCAGAATACTTGGGGGGAAAAACTGGAAACCACTCGAATGCTAATTTGACAAAAATAAAAATAGGAAATATTGGGAAAGACACGGGCAATCAGAGCCAGGGGAAATGAGTTTCCACACAAACCAAGTATGTCTCTTGCATTTTCTCCACTTGGACAAAGACCACCACTTTGGAGGAAAATAAAAAAGCGAAGGAACGCATTTAGTAGTGTGGACTGGAAAAAACTCTTTCCCCTGGAGAACATGGCTTGATGCTGGCATATTAGGGAAAGTGCAAACACAATAATTAACAAGGAATCCTGAGACTTCAACACAGCAGAAAGGGTGTTGGCTCCTGAGGGAACCGGGAAATAAGAAGAATAAATTAGAGTGGTTGGGTGACACTGAGCAGCTCCTGAGGGTCGTGAAGGGGCAATGGAGAGTTAATCAGGTTTGACACATACCTTGGGAAGCTGGGGAACCAGTGGGCACCCTTCCTATTTCTGAATCTGCAATAATGAACTCCACACTGAACAGACGGCTGTTAGTTATTCTCTGCTCAGACTCAGGAATCAAGCTTCCAATCTACCTTCCTGGGTTTCTCTGCTATCCGGAAACAAGCTGCTGCCGCTCCCTGTCACAGTAACACGTGTCAATCACCCGCCAGCCCGCTGTTCTGCTTTCTTCCCGTGTGATTCCAACAATCAGCTAGCTCCAGGCTATATCCAGCTTCAAGTGTGAACGTTTTCTAGGACATGCTTTTGTAGGTGCTTTCACCCTCTGTGTAGTTCCCTTAATTATGAACCCTCTTTCTAGAAGCCCTATAATTCTCCCAAGTAATTGGTAAAAATTAGAGATGAAGAGATAGGAGTCCACGTAAAGGGGACACTTGCCACTATAATTTTTAAAAGAATTTTCCTTTTAGTTCCGATATAATTCTGCACTTTTCCAATTTTGCCCTTTTCAAATGCCAAAGAAAATGTTCCTGTTATCTTGTGGGCCATAGAAAGGCAACATAATGCATTCATGCTTCACTTAAGGTCCACAAAGAGTTCCCTTCCAGTGAAGGGCATCCTTTATATGTTTCCTTAAAAAGAGTGAAAAATAACAAACACTCTTGTGGCAAATCGCTATTATTCTACCTATCCACACAGGTAGGTAGGGGTGTGTGTGTGTGTGTGTGTGTGTGTGGTGTGTATGTGGGTGAGTGTGTTTGTGGTGAGTGTGTGTATGTGAGTGTGAGTGTGTTTGTGGTGAATGTGTTTGTGGGGTGTGTGTGTGTGTGTGTGTGTGTGTGTGTTACCTTAGTGTCATTCCATGCAGTGTGGCTTTATTATCAAGATGTCCTTCCACTATTGGCAAATTAATAAGCCAAACACAGATCCATTTGCAATGAACTTATGATTCTTTGGCGAATAACTGTAGCTAAATTCTAAGGCATGACTTTAATATTTGAATCTTTTTAAAATCAATTATTGTTTTTTATTTTATGTAGCTGAGTGTTTTTCTTTTAGGTATGTAACTACACTGTGCACAAGCCTGGAGGGTGCCGAATCCCCTGGAACTGGGGTTATGGCTGGTTTTGAGCTGACACGGGGGAAGCTGGGAAGAAAACATGGGTCTCCTACAAGAGAGTGCTTTTAGCTTCTGAGCCATCCATCATGCCAGCCCCTGCTGTTCTTTAAACAACAATAGCAAAAAAGATTTGCTTTTCAGTTTTTATTTAAGTGTCTGCCACATGTGTGCAGCTACCACTGCACATCGGAGGAGGGTGCCAGATCCCCTGGAACTGGAGTTACAGTGATGTACATCACTCAGCATGGGTGCTGGGGACCATCCTCAGAAAGAACACTAGGTGCTCTTAGCCAGTGGGCCGACTCATTAGCCCTGGGAGCACAGTTTCATTTGACTCTAATAAAGACTATGGGGCAATGCTTGCTATCACTCAAGGGATGAGACTCCAAAGATGGGGGAAGACTCAGCAAGGAGAAAGGGAGGCAAGCCAACAGACAAAACAAAGACGTCTGAGAAGTCAAAGGCTACTCCCTGCGAGGGAGAGAACAGGCCCACAGGAGGTACATGATCAACATGCTACAGTACCCCAACACAGACACCTCCATGGACCCAAGATGGCAGCCATAGGCATGGATTAAAGACAACTGATAAAAGAAAGATCTTCACAAAAAAACCCAAAAGTCTCCAAGAGATGGTAATGACAGCCCAGAGTAAGGCACCAGGTCTCTGGGTCCTCTAAGTCCTCACTCAGGAGGCCCCTGGAGGCGTCTGCATTGCAAGCCTTGTCTTAGATGGCAGGAGGGGCTGCCAGAATTTCAGACTGCCCAAGTGGAGAAAGTGGGAAGAAGGCCCAAGTATTTACTGAGATTTGCTTTCCTGGAAATTGAGCAACAAGAAGCCAAAGAAAGGCCTTTCTCCGTGTTACTGGACACGGGGTGGCTAAAGTTGACTCACTTAGCAATCTGTGCTGCTTGTTAAGTACTTGGAAGGGCAGCTTGCTGATGGGGTCATCTTAGGGTGTCTATTGCTACAACAAAACACCATGACCTTAAAAAGCAAGTCGGGAAGGAAAGAGTTTATTTGGCTTTACACTTCCATACTGCTGTTTATTATTGAAGGAAGTCAGGACAGGAACTCAAGCAGGGCAGGATCCTGGAGGCAGGAGTTCACGCAGAAGCCATGACTTGCTCAACTTGCTCTCTTATAGAACTCAGGATGACCAGCCCAGATGTGGCCCCACCCACAATGGGCTGGGCCCTCCCCCAAGGATGACTGATTGAGAAATCTTCCTTTGAGGTGGATCTCAAGGTGGCACTTCCTCAACTGTCACCTTTCTCTCTGATGGCTCTAGCTTGTGTCAAGTTGACACAATACCAGCCAGTGTAGAGTCTGGGAGGAAAAAGCCTCAGATCCCATTATGTGATTGATTTAGAATGAAATGGCTTACTATAGATCTCAGCAAACAAGGCACCTTTTCAAAAGGATTGTTGGAGCAATCGGGGAAGTGAGGGCCTTGGCTGGGCCAGCAGAGGGAGCAGGATCCAGTCTGTATGGATTCTGGTGGCAGCTTCCTAGGAGCCTCCCTCAACCCTGCTCCAGCTCCAGGTCTCCAGAGTCGTCCACCTTTGCTCTGTGGTCCAAACTGTGTCCTCAGGCTTCAGGCTGTCTTGGGCCAGACTCCACGCCTGGAAGGCCCTACCCACTGTGAGTCTCCCAGTTCAAATCTAAACATCTCTCCAGATACAGAGGTAATGAGGAGCCCTGGGCCTCCATGTCAAAGGCTCCTCCAGTGACAGACTTCTGCTAAAGATGCAAGCCGAGACCTAAGTAGCGGCTTGACATCACCACAGCTGTTCACGAAAGGGACTTTTCTTAAGACGTAGAGGGGGCTCTTTAGAGTCATCTTTGTTTGCTAAAATTGCATGACGCATTTATGTAAAAACAATTGTTGTTACATAAAACAATGTCAGTTATCTTAGTTGACAGGCACATGGACCACAGAAGACCTCCAAAAGGAAGAAGGGAGCTCCTGGTCCCCAGTCTTAGCTCCCACAGATGCCATTCTACTGACAAGCATCTCACCTTCCTGGAGCAGACTGGCCTGCAAAACCAAACCAGCTCAGGGTTAAGTAGGGGCTTCGCTGCAGGGTGATGGTGGCCCAGTCTTGGCAGTATTGCATTTCGTGGAAATGTAAAACGACAGCAAAGGGTAATTTTGATTAGACACATGGTGTTTTGTCTACAGCAGTTTTAGTTCTTCTGTGGGTCTCATTCCCTAGGCCAAAAGGCTCCTCCCCACCAGTACCAGCTCAGACCCCTGCCCTCCATGACCGTCCCCATGCCAGCTCAGACATTACTCTAGGAAGCCTGGGTCCAAGCAGCTTGAACCCATCAGAAAGGAAAACCCTGTCAGCACATTGGATTAGCTCAAAACCAGCTCTGTGATAAACAACAACTCAGTGTCTGGGAACCATCCACAACTGTAAAACCACCTAGAATTAAAGCCACACTCATAAAACATCATACATGACATTTTAATAACCAACTTCTCTCAGTCTTGAAGTTTCAAAAATTTTTGGCAATTCATTCTAAGGAAAAATGCCCAGAAAACAGAAGAGTAACTTAACTACACTTAGAAGCCATACAAAATGCAACTACACTGTGCGTTAAAAACCGCTAAGTGGTCTCAAGAAAGAAGTAAGGAAGGAAGGCGCAAAGTCCTCCCGTTTACTCAAGATTACACGTTCAGCCGTTCATGCTGGAGCCACTTTTCCAAGGAACTGACTTCGACTGAACCCAACACACCCAGCTGAAGAACACCAACACAGGGTTGCAGCTTGACCTGCCATCTTGACATGGAATGGCAGTTAACATGATTTTGAAAGAAAAGATCTCATAGTGTCTTGTGGATTTAAGTAAACTTGTCAAATGGCAGGGTTCAGAGGCCTTGTCACTGCTGAGGGCTGCCTCTGGGGGCAGGGGAGACTCAGTAGGTGACGATTTTAGTTCATTAAGATATTCTCCAGTTACCCAAACAGCACTTCGGGGCATTTCCCTCTGAGACTTACATAAACTCTTCCCAGCTCACGCTCAGCATTCCTATGTGGGCCTGAAAGAAGTAAGGCCCAGTGAGAGAGGACTCAGAAGGGAAAGGCTGTCAATCCTGACAGCTTGAGTTTGAGGCCTGCGGCCCACATGGTGGAAGGAGAAATCCAGCCCCTTCAAGCCATCTTCTGGCCTCCACGTGTGCATATTCACAGAGGTGCACACAAAACATGAAGACAAAATTTAAAGACATCTAAAGAAATAAGACCCAGGTTAAAATATAAGTTCTCCTTCAGTGAGAGGGAGACATAACAGATATGTCATGATAAATTTCTCAGCCAGCCAGTTGGTTCCTGGCAAGCAAGTGCTATATCCAACTGAGGCCCCTACCTACTCCAGGTATAGCTCCTGGACCAATGTCTTAGGAAGACCCTGGGACCCTTGGTTTATCACGCAGGTAATCCATGTTTTACAAATCCAGAGACTGGTGGAAACTGTAATGAGCCCATCTACTGACATCATTCTCCTAACAGCGTATATAACTATTAGCATTGTTTGACAATAAACTACTTTTTAAATTGAAGTGTGTGCATTTAAAAAATAATGCTACCACATACTTAATAAAGATGTAGTACAATGCACAGATAGCTGCTATATACACTGAGAAACAAAGGAAAACTGTGGCTTGCTTTATTTGTAATGTCTGTCATGATGGTCTAGAAACAAACGACACCTATGGTATTCTTACAACCTTTGTAGGTGCTTGCGGGTGGATGGAGGATGGAAGGATGTGTGGATGGACATAAGCTTGAATTGATCTGGGTTTTTGTTTTGTTTTTGTCTTGTTTCGTTTATATTGCTGCATAACCCAAAATCTAGTTAGTTCCCGAAAACTTTGTGTTCACCTCTCAAAAGCTTCAGGTTTACCAAGTTCCTAGCAGTCATTCTGTGGTGTTTTGCCCGTGCACTACACTTGGATGCAGAGAAAAGCAGACAACTTCCCTAAATCTGTCAGTGTGCCATACTTGGGAAATATTAACTAGGCACTCACTCCCTTTCCCAGAGCTAAATAATTTCACTTAACAGTATTTATGGCTGTCAGACTTTGGCAGTCTCTGCTAAAAGTGTTGCTTTATCTGTTCATGTTAAAAATTAATCGTGCAAGCTTCCTTCTGCTTTTCTTTCTTCGATTACCTGCTGATACAGAGCTTCAGGGGGTTTTGTTTACTTGTTTGCTTGTTTGCTTGCTTACAGTTGGGTAGTGAGGGGTCCCTGATGCAGAAACACAGTTATCGCATTGGCCAGGAGAGAGAAACACCGTTAAGAGAACTTAGGACCCAGCCTCAACCATGGCCTCCTCCTGCCCAGCACCATTTGGGATGGAAACCGGGTGCATTGTCAGATTTCTTTTTTTTTTTCAGCTTTCTTAAAAACAAAAGTTCCAAAGACTCATCACAAAGTCAATGTTTCTCTGCATCAGCTGACCCAGGAGTCACAGTGTGTGTTACAGACAGAGGATTGGGCATCCTGGGGTATGAACTCCAACCAAAGACCCTGGCATGCTCTCCTCTGGAAAACGTTCCCACATGCCAGCATCCTGATCTTAACCCCTGGCTGTCCTGGCTGCCTTGTAAGGGACAAAATGGGGAAGGGGTTGCTCTTAAAACAGTGACACTGTCACCTAGCTCATCTGATCATATGACTGAACATGCCTTGCAAATCACCTGTTATAAACTTCTCACTGTGTCAAGTACACAATGGGAGACTCATAGAATATTCCACTGGTACTCCCTGGCACTATACCCCTTCCCAAGGAGCACATGTAGCCTGGAACACAGGCCCTCCAACCGGAAGCCTTGGGTCCTGCCCCAGAGAAAAGAGCAGTAAACCCTGACGGTGTGCATCACAGATAAGAATGAGTCGGGCCCTCTCCACCCTTGCTACTCAAAGTGTGGTCCGTGGAACAGCCGTGTCAGCATCATTTGGGACCACCCTGGAGACGCAGCATGCCAGGCCTGACTTCAGACATGCTGAACCAGACTGCTCTTTAAGAGCACCCTCAGGAAGTCTGCAGACAGATTAGCCCGGAGTGCTATGCAGGTGTAGAAAGAGGAAGAGGCATCTTCATATTTGTGTCAGGACATTTGCCATACACATACTTCATCTAGGTCCTGCGCTAGCATCGCCTCCTACAGCAGAGCACACAGAGGGCACCCCTGCAACTTGACCCCAGGGGCTGATGGGTAAAGACCCTCCCCTAAGATCATCCAGAGCTAAGAATGCAGGCACGGGGGCTGGGGTCCCAGTGTGGCACGGCAAAGTTGCTCCATCTTGCCTCAGCTGGAACCATCTTTGATTCAACCTGAAACTGCGCCCTCCTGTTTCTACCCACCCCCACACACTGTGAAAAGCCCCAACTTTCCCCACCCTTGCCCTGAAAGTGACTAACCCTGTTGCAGAAACTGGGGTCAAAATGCCCCAGCCAACTGCACATTTTTGGCTTCTGTTAAACTGCTTGCTTGCTTTACTTCCCCCTGCAACTGCCAACTGCCAACCAGTGTGTAGTTGTGTGTGTGTGTGTTCTTTGCCTGTAAAATGCACTCGAGGCTGGTGTGTGAGAAGAGCTTCTCTCCAGGCAGTTGCTGGCAGCCTGATACGGATTCTCAATTTGGACCGTGGTTGTGCTGTGTAGTCTCTGGGTCTCTACTCTGCAAAACCAGGAGCAAGGCAGGGTTCCCATTTCATGAGCCAACGATGCAGACAAAAATTATAGCTATCACATGTGACACAGAATGGATGCCCAGTTAACATAAGCTGTTGACATTCTATGCATATCCTGTGTGTCTGTGGTTTTAATTCCCTCACTTGATTATACCAGATATTGATCCACAGCCAACGGACACAAAGAAAGCAGTTGAGTGTAAAACACAGACACTGCACAGTGTCACCTTACAAACAACACAGTGACCCAGGACCATAACAAAAACAAGCTCCATCGCAGGAGCCACTATGAGATAAAGAGAAGACCATCTTGCTATGTCACTGCAAGCCCCACAGGTATCCCTTGTGACTGCTAAGCCAAGGTGGTATCTACCTCAGAGACTTTCACAAAGAGGAACATGAATTTCCTACACCCTTTCCTTCAAAACACAAGCCTTGTTACCCATTCCTTCCGAGACAGCTGGCCAGAGAGTAAATCCTTTTTCCTTTCTCAAAACTCAATGTATTTACTTATGGATTCACTAAGCTGGAGTCTCTCGTAACAGAAATTGACTTGAGACTCACTGTGTAGCTGAGGCTAGACCTTTAAGTCCTGACCTTCCTGCTTTCACCTTCCAGATGATGGGATCACAGTACCCACCACCACATACAACTTCAAAATTTATTATTATAACAGCATCTAGACCTATTGTACTTTCTGCTTTTATCATTATCTTTAAGCATTTAAAATGAGTATTACCCTCTTCTTCCACTCAGGCATAAGTTAAAATGTAGAGGCAATACTCAAGTGAACAGCCCAGCCTGAAAACAGCCTCAGAACATTTACAAAATTAAAATAAGGACTAGCCCAATGACAGTGCCAGGGTGAGGGGGGGAGGTAGGGTGAGGGGTGAGGGGTGGGAGGGGGTTGGGGGGGTGGGGTGAGGGGTAAGAAGTAGGGGTAAGGGGTGGGGGTGAGGGGTGAGGGGCAGGGGTGGGGGAGGAAGAGAAGATGTGTTCTTCAGAGGTGACTGACAGGCCTTCTGGTGAACTCAGATTTTTTAAGTATTTCTAAACTTTGGAGGGAAACACAGCCTGTATAAACCTTTTAATACAGCATTTGCAGCCCTGGCTTTTCACATTAATTAACGGCTTTATGACATTTGTTCTGGCTGCGAGACTCCGGGAGCAAGCTTCTGCAGAGAAGACGGACTTCTAGCTGAGCTTCACCCATAAAGTAAAGGAGGGATAAGAACTTGAACTCTACTTGCAGCCAGATGTGATATTGCTGGCATTTGTTTGTCTGGCTTACCTGTCAGAAGGCAGGGCCCTAGGGATGGAGCACAAACCCATCCCATCCTCCCTCCCTCTGTATTCCGATGTCTTACACTCCATGCGACGCGGCACTAACAAGGGCTGGGTCCGTACCTGTTGGTTTTCTTGACCAGGATGGCCCTAAAGATGTGCTCCAGGAATATCTTCTCTTGCCTGTTTGCCGGCTGCACAAAGGGATGCAGGGCAGCCAGTGAGAAGCCTTGCTGATACAGCTCCAGGAGCTGGGCGGGCAGGTCCCGTAGGGAGGTTAACCTCACAGCCGAGGTCCTCGGAAGCTCCGCTAGAATGGGGAGAAGAGAGGATGGTCAGAGGCTGTCACCACTGCCCTCCAAACCCTAAGTCCCTCTCCATCTCCCTGGTGAGGACCTTCTGGGTCACTTCTTCCCAGATAAGCCTTCCACAGACTTTATAAACAGCTGTCTTCTCCCACCTCACCTAAAGACATCAATAAAAGACAGCTCTCTAAGCCGCCATCCTTCTCTCCAGCCCGTTCATTAGCATGAGCAGAGCAGACAAGGCCGAATGTCAAACGGTGCACACGTAGACGCAGTGGCAAGTCTACATCTAAGCCCTCGGCCTCACTCTTTCCCTAGAGGCAAGGACTACGCTCTGTTTTCAGAAACGTATTGACAATTGCTAATTCATCCATGATAGGGCTGCCTATCTACCCCTTCTATGCAAACATCAGAAAAACCGTATACAACCATCATATGCCTGTTCCATCTACTATAAAGTGATACATAAGAAAAATACATTGTCTGTCGGGCACGGAATATGGTATTTCAATATAGGCCTCAGTTCAGTTCCACGAGCTCGAATCTCTTATTGTCTTTTAGATGTTGGCCAGTTACCTTCAGATGGCCTGGCCACAGTGGAGAATGGGTTCTAGTTTGTGTAACAATAGGTCTAGGCCCCACACCCATCATGAGAGCTAGTGGGACGTGCCTGGGGACCAGTAAAACCTGCCTGAAGACTGGTGAGACGTGCCATTACAGAAAGTCTAAGGGCTTGTGTACGTGCATTCCAGGACCATCTCTAGGGTTAAAGGAAGTGTTTCCTAGTCAGCCCTATATACATGATAGATGTCTTCTGCCAGTACCCCAGCTTTTACAAAGCTATTCAAGAGGTTGCTTGAATAAACTGTAGTCTCCAGTATGGACTGAGAGCCCTCCTGAGATGACAAGATGTCTCTGTCTCATCCTTAATGCCACTGGGTAGCTAGGACTTCCCTGATCCACACTCCCCCACTCAGGGTTGGTCCCAGGGCTGTTCGGCTGGTTCTGAACACAGCCCTACAGACATCAGTCCGTAATAGATGTTTCTTGCAGTGTAGGACTGATACAGGCCAGACCCCAGCAATTGTCAGGCTGGGCTTGGTGTTCACAAATGGTTTAGTTTGGTTTGATGACACGAGGGCTCACTCTGTAGACCAGGCTGGCCTCAAACATTTGGTGATCCTCCTGCCTCTGCCTCCCAGGTGCACAGAGTACTTCCTGGTTTATATCTTATAGATCTACTTATGAGTTACATTGCTGATTATGAAAGCTTTTGTTTCCATGTGGCTTTAACAAAAATTCATTCCTACATGATTTCATTTAGAAAATAGAAAATGGTTTCCTCAGTGCATGTGTGTTAACTCCCACAGCAGAAGCTGGGGCAGAGGGGTTGTGAACTGGGGGCCAGAATGGGGTACAGAGTGAGGCCGTGTCTCAATAACCAAGCAGCAGACATGAAAGTACTGAGTTAGAGACTACAACATGTTCAGGTATTGCCAGATTTCATTCATAAAGAAGTATGGATGTGCTTCTCATTGATATTAAAGTTCCTTTCCCATGCCCTGGATAATCTCATAATAAAAGAAAAGGAAAACAAATCCCTTTGTGGTGATAATCTATACTTATTATTATGCAATTTATAGTCTCTCTTATTAAACACTTCATATTTAAATTGTGTGTATCCTTTTCTGTGAGCTGTGGGCACTGTGACCAGTTTTTAATAGATTACTGATCCATTTTCCTACTGGTCCACAGGAACTATTATATATTAGGTGACTTAGTTACTAGTGACACAGGTTAGAAGTGTCTTTCATCAATTCATTACTTGACTTCTCAAAAGTGGGTTTTCACAAGTAGGTTTCTTATGTTACTATAGCAGTAAGACCTTGAGATACACAACTTTTCGGTTAACACTTTATAATATATCACATTTTTGCATGCAAATTTTAAATACATTTCAGATTTATCTTATGCAAAGCATACACTATGAACTCAAGACTCCTGAAGCTTACCTGTTTTCCTCATTGATTTGAGAGGTGACTTTTGTCATTAATGAATGTATTTGTGACGGTCATAATCTAGCTTACTTGTGTGCTGTACTATTTTTCACATTAGTTTCCTAAGTATTTTTGAGTCTGTTTCCTGATTTATTCTGCTCCTCCCTGTTTATTTTCTAAACCTCATTTACTTTCTTTTTCAAAATAGGTTTTTTTAAATCAACTAACCAAATTCCCCCTTTCCCCCCTAAACAATATTGATATTTTTATCAAATAATATTCAAACTATAGCTTAACCGAGAGTGGACATTTTTCACCATGCTGCAGGCTCCTATCCACAAACAGCCCGGCACCACTTTTACTTGAGTTGTATTTTTGGTCCCTCTGGAGCATATTAAAGTTTTGTCACGTGGACATTATATATTTATCAAGTTTGGTCATTTTATATTTTGTTTCTATTAGAGTAATAGACTCTCTGGTTTCACTTCCATAAAGCCCTGCCAGGGAAGGATTATCACAGCTGACGGAGAGTGACTCTCTCAAGAGGACAAAGTGTCTTACAGGGTCTCCATCCCTGGACACACAGAGTAAGCAGAGGAATCACAACCACACAGCGGAGCCGGGACAGTCACCAAGTCATCCCAGCAAGTAGCACAGAGCCACCCTTAGTGGAAGGCAGCCTCTCACTGCAGAGGCGGTCGACATGGGTCCTGATACGGCTACCCTGTAAGTTACTGCCCTTGACTTTCCAGATTCCTCCTCAGAGACACCCTGGACAATTTGGCTTCCTCCTCCCTCTGCAGGGCACCTGATCAGCATGGACCCACCGACAGCCCTTATCCCACAACAGCAACAGACCTCTCGGCTTATTCTCTCGATTCCTCTCTGTCATGACACACATGGCTTGAGCGGCCCACAAGAACCAGGGACTTCACCTCACGCCCTACCACTCAACAAGACCCCGGTTTCAGACTGGAGTAGACAGCTCAGGGTATGAGCAGGCAGTTTGAACGATGAGATGGAGACTGGACACCGGTGAAGAACAGATAACAGACAACAATGCTGTATAAAACAAACACTCCCATCTCGGAAAAACACGCATCGAGACACGCACAAATGAAGCGTGGGTGTCCTACGGCTGTTTTAAGATCCACAGATGAGGCTGGGAGTGGAACCCACAGCAGCCCAGCCAGGCTGATTGGATGTCGTGATGGAACTACATATGATGGTGCCTCACGCCATGCTTTCTCCATTTCCATAAGGCATCAACTGCTTACAATGAAATGCAGGAAATTAGCGATTAAAAGGAGGATTTATGGGAAAAGCTGTTTCCAGCCATGGCTTTCTAAAAGCAAGAATCTGGAGCTAAGGAGTCCTCCTTCGAGGACTGGTCAATGTTGGACGCCCGATGAGGCCCATGAAAAGTAAAGGGCGAAGGAAGTCTGTTAGACGCTGGCAGAATGTGTCCACAGCACACGGCTGTGTTCAAAAACAAAGGTGCCTGTTAGGGTGTGGACACTCTTATATTAAATACAGATGGACAGATACAGATGTGTAATATTCCTCTAGACGCTAACAATGGAGACATTATAACAGAGCAGAGTAGAAGGACTGGGTATTTGTTACCCTTTCGGAACTACTGTGGTCAGCACAGACAACCTCAGAGGAGGATTTATAAGGCAATTGCACTGTACTCCTTACACATGAATGAAATACAACTTTAGAAGTTTTAATGACTTTTTAATGTTCCATGCTATCCAGGGTTAGAACCCAGGGCATGCTAGGCAGGTACTTTTTAGCTGAGTCAACTTTTTTGCTCACACACATGGCCGGCAAACTCCAATACACAGACAACAAAATAAAACAGTAACTTAAAACATGAAAAAAAATCAAGTCACCAAGATAAACCCTGAGCGCAGTTTGTGAGAAGTGTGATGCGTTTTCAGTGAGGACGGGATCGGTATCACCGTCTTTAGCTCAGAAAGCCCACATCGCCGTGGACAATCGTGTCCATTCACTATCGGCCTCGCTCGGTCCCTCTTGTCCCAGCCAGGGCCAGGGTCTTTGTGAGAGTTCCCTCAGCAGCCAAGAGATGACACAGCAGAAGAACCCGAGGCCTGAGCCACAGAAGCAAACGTGAGGGTTCGTTATCCCATGGGGTGTGGATAGTGGCGATAGCCTCTCGGAAAGGTCGTTCAAGACGCTGACTAAACCTGAAAATCCTGTGCCCAGAGCTCTTCCTCAAAGAAACTGTTCAGATAGGGCTTAATGAAGTCAGAGTTCAGGCCCACCTGTTTCGAGGAACAGACCTTTTGTAAATGTACCAAGGAGTTACCCCGCTCTTACTTATACAAGGAAGAGATCCTTGCTAGGACTTCTGTGTCTACATATGTGTTTGTATGTGAGTGCATGTCCAGGGGGTGCATGTGTGTCTATAGAGGTCAGGGGTCAACTACAGGTGTTCCTCAGGAGCCATCTTCTTTGCTGTATTTGGGTTGTTTAGAGACAAGATCTCTCATTTGTCTGGGCTTGCCTAGGCTGGCTGAGGGGTGAGCACCAGGAATCCGTCTGTTTCCACCCTTACCAGTGCTAGACTTATAACTGCACTCGGTTGGTCATGCTGGACCTTTTTTGGGGTTATGGGGACTGAACTTAGGTCCTCATGTGTGGCAAGTACTTCATCATCTCAGCTTCCCATCCCCCCCACCTGTATGACACTCATGACTGGTGCATTTATTACATCACACTATAAAAACAGAGGCAGCGGATGTGTTTGGAGGACAGGGTTGTTCTCTTTCCTTCAAGTTGGTGTATGGAGCCTACCCTGACTTCAAATCCCAGGCTCAAGTGAGTTTCCAGCCTCAGGCTCCCCAGTGCAAGCCACCACTCCCAGCTCAGTGACAAGATTCTCATGTTCCTCACAGCAGTTCACCCTAGCCATGTGACTTTAATAAACCTCTATGTCTCCCATCAAATAGGGATTATAACATTCAGATGGGATGACAATGTTGTGTACGCGTAACCAACAAAGCCCACACAGTCACAGTCAGATGGGTTAGGGTTAGGGTTAGGGTTAGGGTTAGGGTTAGGGTTAGGGTTAGGGTTAGGGTTAGGGCTAGGGTTAGGAAAATAAGGAATGGTTGATCTGTTGAGATGGACACATAGCTGCTGGTCTGTTTCTACCCAGCCAATCTGAGTAATCTGTCTAGTGTTCTGTTTTGTAACAGCTGCCTGGTTTTACTGCTGATTATGTAACCTTGGATAAAAGACAGAACTCCCTCCCCATCTCATGGGTCCTTTCCTATGAAATGAAGATCTTGGATAAGTATTTGGGAAATGAATTTCCAACTCTAATGAAGCAGTTTTATTATCTCCAGCAGAAGGCTAAGGAATCTATTTTCTAACTAGAAAAGTAGCAATGGATAACACAAGAAATGTTTTCAAAGTGAATGGAAAGACTCTGTGAAAGCCAGAGCCAACGCGGGAATAAGGACAGAGTCTAGGCAGTGGGTAGAGATGGCAGAGGGGCAGAGCGCTGTCCACCCCTCCACCTGGCCACATCTAGCCTATGGTATGGTCCTGCAGGAACTCTGAAGCGCTCACTGTCGCCTAGGAGCATAGGAGACTCCTAGGGGAGTTCCAGAGAATAGAAAGACCTGAGGAGGATCCCTGGATGACGAATCCCACACGTGTGAGGTTGCCACATGTTACCACTTTGGATTCCTGACCTCTGACCAGGACCTCAACTCTGGAACTGGACACAAAAGCCACTACATTACAAAGTAGCACTTCCTGGTTCGCCGTCACATGCTGAGGACAAGGGGCTGATAAGGCTGTGTCACCCCCTGCTTCTCTCCAGCAAGAAGAAATGCCACCTGCATACGGAAGACAGCATCCTGAGGAGGCTCACACCCCTGCACACGGAAGACAGCATCCTGAGGAGGCTCACACCCCTGCACACGGAAGACAGCATCCTGAGGAGGCTCACACCCCTGCACACGGAAGACAGCATCCTGAGGAGGCTCACACCCCTGCACACGGAAGACAGCATCCTGAGGAGGCTCACACCCCTGCACACGGAAGACAGCATCCTGAGGAGGCTCACACCCCTGCACACGGAAGACAGCATCCTGAGGAGGCTCACACCCCTGCACACGGAAGACAGCATCCTGAGGAGGCTCACACCCCTGCACACTGAAGACAGCATCCTGAGGAGGCTCACACCCCTGCACACGGAAGACATTTCCTGAGGAGGCTCACATGCCCCTTCCTCTTTCTAACTGGTGTTCCTCTTAGTCACACCCACAGCAATCAGATCTCAGGCCTCATCCAGGCTGGACACCCATGCCTGCTACGCTGGCATGCCCCTCTCCTCTGGGCTATCCTATGCACGGCACGGCAAAGCTGACTCTTGCTAGCTTCTCCCATCTGTGCAGGAACAAAGCCTCAGCTACAGGGGCTTAACATGTGCTAAAAAATTCTTGCCCTGTGTGACCCCAGCTGGCCTCAAACTTACTATGTAGCCCAGTAAACTCATGGTGATCCTCCTGCCTCAGTTTTCCAAGTGCTGGGTTGCAGAAGTAAGCCACCTTTACCCAGGTGGCCTGGTACAGAACTCCAGGGAGCCTCGGGGTCCAGACAGAGAAGTAAACAAGAGACACAGGTCAGGAGAAGAGTGATGACAGCTAATGGCACCTGGACCCAGGGGACCGTGCCTCATCCTTCAGGCCTGGGCACTCTGATTAACGTGTGTGCCCAAAGGCACAAAACTTTTAAGATAAGTCTGTTGGTTACCACACAAAGCACTGCGTGTCACTGTGACTTTCATGTGTGTGTATCTCTATACTTGGTTCCTATTTACCCCCACACTGCCCTCCCTCATCCCCCTCTCCCTGGTGCTCTTCTATTCCCCAAATGTTTCCTTCTAACTACCCCTCCTCCTCCCTTCCTTTGAGCCTCTTCTCCTCTCTATTTTCATGTAAAACACACACACACACACACACACACACACACACACACACACGCATGCACGCACACCCCTCCAGAGTCCACTTCTGAGAGAAAATGAATGTTTGCCTCTCCGAGTCCTAGTGGGTTTTGCTTATTAATATAATGATGCCTGATTTCCAGTTGCATCCATTTCCCCCAAACTTCTTATTCTTTTGAACCTTTATGTTCAACCCCTTATGACTCAGTGACTCAAAGCCAAGACCTGGTGGGCTTCAGAGTCTGGCTGGGGCACTTGACAATGTAGACTATGAATCTCCCTCCTCTATTCTTGTCTCTCAACCAGCAAGGACTCTGAGAGGCAAGGATGCTGAGTGGTGAGCCCTCTTGACTCATCTCACTGAGCATCACGGGTACCCCTGGCTTTAAGGCCACTGGTGCGGAATTGATGACGTCTGTCTCCTGAGTCCCCCTCAGTAGGAAGACAGTTTAGAGTCACATAGCTAGACTTGAATCCATTTGGAAATCCAGCGTTGCCCTGACTGGTCCACTAACAGCAGCCTTTTCTAATATCAGGTCTCTGCCAAAAAGCATTTGGGGCTGTTCGATGGCCAGAAGGCCTCTCAAAGTAAACAGTGTTTTCCTTATAAATAAATTCACCATTGTCCCAAGAGTTAAGAGAAAGATAAAGAATGAAAACACATGGAATCCTAACCCACAAAACCACATATTTCTCAACACTCCTGGGGCACTGTCAATTCTGGTTTTGTTATGACTATGTTTTTGTTTAGCTAAACATTCTGCAGCCCATTTCCCCCTGGAAATGAAGCTCTTCAGGCATTTTCCGAGGAACTTAAGCAATGTCCTGGCTGTTCTGAACTTGATTCTGGATCACCACTCACCTCCCCAACACAGAAAAGAAATCTCGGCTGACAGCTGTGCTGTTTCCCTCAGTTTCATCACGGAGCAGCAGTAACGACACCTATTATTCTGCCCAGCAATCATTTGTGACTTTAACCTAATTAGTCCAAGTCCGATTTTGCTTTTCTAATTACACCCGCTAATGGATCTGTCAATACCAAAGAGCCTGGTGTGAGGGAGACGCCACCTCCCAGGGGAATTTCTCTCACAGGTGAAGCTGATAATCACACTGTTCACCCAAAGCTTTTTTAAATATATAAGTTCCTCTAAGAATGCCGCTTCTATAACATCAATCTGCCCAGCTCTGTAGTGGATCCAATTTAGGGAAACACTGAATTCAATCATTCTCAACGTGAAGCTTTCTCGTGTACACGGAAGGAACAAGAATGAGATTTTTAAACATTGTTTGCAGCCCTTGGCTGCAATAGGTGTCATTTTGAAATTTCTGGAGCAAGTTAAAACCTTTATTAGAGGGTTTTTAAAATTCAGACTTCCGTCGTCTTACCATTTAAAAATCCAAGCTTCTAAAAATGAGGAGAGGGAAGGCGGGCGGAGGGGAGGAAGGGGCGGGGAGGGAAGGCACGGCATGCTACCAGGTCTGAACTACCCAAGTGTTGTTTTCATACTCACAGCCTCACAATACCAGGCCCGTCAACAGGAGAAGGGGCCGGAGCCTAAGAGACGCTATGTCACAGACTGACAGCTACACAGAAAGTCTGAGAATCTGTGGCTCCGACTGGAATGCTGACTGAGACAGTCACATGCATGCCCAGTTCTACAAACCCCGGCTGGCACATCTGTGTCTGGTGGCACAGAGATGGCCCAGAAGACTCAGACTAAGCCAGGCCTCAGAGGCTGGGCTGGGCGAGGGGCAACCAACTGCTTCTTAATTTCAAGGCTTCTTTTCAAAGTGACAAAGATAATGCTAGTGGAAAGCACACATGCACACACATACACGCCAATATTAAGATTTTTGATGGCTAGCATCAGGACTAGGAACATCATCTTAATATTCACATGCTTAAAAGGAAAGTTGGGGTGAGGAAACTCTCTCTCTCTGTCGCTCTCTCTCTCTCTCTGTCTCTCTGTCTCTGTCTCTGTCTCTGTTTCTCTCTCTCTCTCATTCTCTACCTGTACAGTTCAAAACAACAGCCACTAGTCCCACATAGCTAGGTATAAAGACTCCGGAGAGCTCGCCTAACATATGCAGGCTCTAGGCTCTCCCACCAGAAGAAAGAAAGGGGTGTGGGTGGAGAGTCGATGGAAGAGGGAGAGGGAGCAAAGAGAGAGGGAAATTAAATTTGGGCCTGTGAGTTTCTCTGTGGGTAAAGGTACCCGCTGCCAAGCCTGGGACCCACACAAGAGCCCCAACTCCCACAAGCTGTCCTCTGACCTCCCTATATGTACCATAGAATGCCCATGCACACACACAAACAAATTGAATACATTAACTAAAATGTAATAAAAAGGAATAACAAATTTTAAAGATACGTGGTTCCAAAGACTTATGAAATTAGAAGACAAGACTTAAGCAAAAAAAATGTTTATACTGATAACTCAACTGATAATATTGCAGTGTGTTATGATTAGGTAAAACATTAATTTTATTTGGTTATTTCTGTTTCTAAAAATGAAAACTGGAACTTGCGCATGAGCTTGGGTCGTTCCCTGGACACTCATCATGACTTACGAGCCACATCTGCACCATATGTCACAACTGTAACTATACAAACTATTCACTGGCTGCTGTACCCGGTAGATTCCACCACACCAGAGGCTGTGCCAGGCTAGTTCACCCACAAACAGGGCAGCCCACAGTGCTCAACAGGCTCGCTGCCAGCTGCCCTGACAGTGAGGTCATGTCACACACATGCCGTCCCCCACTCTGGACATGAACTCTGCGCCCCAAGTAGACGAGCCACGAGGCTAAGAAGAAAATCCATAGCTGGTCTTGGAACACTATCAGCAGGTCAACTTGGGGGAAGCTTGGAAACGTTGTAACTTGTAGGAAAATACACGGTGACAGAAACTACAATTGTAAGCACTTTGAAGCGGCATTAAGAGCCCGTGTGCTGCTGAGTAGCACAGGAAACCTGGTCATCCCCACCGCCCTCACTCCCCACTTGGACATCCGACAGCAGCAAACGCTGACGAGGATGGAGAAGCTGTGGGAGCTGGAATCGCTCACAGAGCACCACGGGGAAAGCAATGTGGTGTCACCACAAAGGCACAGGGAAAATATAAAAATTCACAGAAATACCAGGCCAGGGGCCAGGGCTGCACACAGTGGCTGGGAATCTTCACGCCACACAGCAGAATACGGAATCAGGAACTTTCCCAACAAGAGGTGCCCAGAAGTGCAGTACCAGGAACACAGTCTGGTGAGGGAATTGCCCACTGTGACTCAGCACCGTCTCTAGGGAATCTTTGAAAATTCTGAATATAAATACACACAATGTAAACAATGGAACTGAAAACTCGCTGTGCACGCAGCTAGTGTAAAGAGGCTGATGACAAGCCGGGTGGTGGTGGCGCACGCCTTTAATCCCAGCACTCGGGAGGCAGAGGCAGGCAGATCTCTGTGAATTCGAGACCAGCCTGGTCTACCGAGCGAGTTCCAGGACACGGTCCAAAACAATACAGAGAAACCCTGTCTGTCTGGTAAAACCAAAAAAAAAAAAAAAAAAAAAAAAAAAAAGAAGAGGTTGACGACAGAATAAAACACACTCTCTGTGGCATCACAGCTTCTACCCTCAGACGAAGCCCATCTGTGTGTTCTGCTGATAGGATGTGCCCATTTGTCACAAAGCTAGCCTGTGTGGGAAAAGGGACTCTCAGCTGGGGAACTGCTGTGGGGTGTCGGAGGCTTTTTCTTGGTTGCTTATGAAAGTGAGAGCACCCGGCTCACGGTGGCCGGCGCCCAGCTCACGGTGGTCAGTGCCATCTCTGGACGGTGACCTGGACTGCACAAGGGAAGAAAATGGGCACGCCACTAGGCAGTGCTCCACAGCCTCTGCTTCAGTCCCTGCCTCCAGGTGCCCGGCTTCCCTAGACGGTTGACAGCAACCTGCAAGCTGCAATAAAAGCCCTCTCTCCCCCAAGCTAGTTTCGGCCATGTGTTTATCTCAGCAGCAGTTGGCATTCGTTCTGATGAGATCCCCAGTCGCCCAGCAAGCATGTACCCACCAGGCCCCCTTCTCCCCACTACCGTCCTGTGCTGCAACTCCTCCAGTGCGAGTAAGCAGCATGCTCCCATGCAAATGTCACTGAAGGCATGCTCAGCCAAGCGTGAACAGAGCCAGGGTTCTCGTGGCCCACAGCGCCTTCTCTGTGTGAGTGTTCGCACACAGACACACTGGATGAAAAGAAACAGCAGTCCCCGCACCAAAACCCTGTCCTGAGCACACACACGCCACTTATTCTCACCCAGCGTCTCTGAAGCCTCAGCTGCTCATTAGTCATTTCACCCTCGCCATTTAGAGGGGGCCCTGAGAGGTCGCGGCCCCGCCCTGCTGACCTGACCTGAGTGCGGCGAAAAAGAAGACTTTGAGATGAGCTCAAGCAGAACGCTGTGGTGAGAGCGGAGGGCCAGAGAGATGTGTCCCTCAGCAACAAGACGATATCAATTCCGTGTTTAAATTTTATCCTTAACAAAACAAGGCTTTAGGTATGTGTATGCATCTGTCTGTGTGAGTATGACACATGTGTTTTATAAAAAAACGTTTTAGGTATGCGTGTCTCTGTGTCCGTATGAGTATGACACATGTGTGAGCGTGACGCATGTGTGAGCGCGACGCGTGTGTGAGCGCGACGCGTGTGTGAGTATGACACATATGTGAGGTGCCCATGGAGGCCAGAAGAGGACATTGCATCCTCTGGAGCTGGTGTTGCAGACATCTGTGAGGGATGCAGGGCCTGGGAACTAAACTTGAATCCTGTACAAGAGCAGCAGAGCAAGGACTCATGGCTGAGACATTCATAGGTGCTGGAAACATTTATATTTACACCCCAAACGCGACCCATCAACACCTGCCCCAGAAAGGGGCAGCTACATTGTCACCAGGCAGGAGAAGGGAGCCTGCTGGCCAGCGGGGGGCGCTGTCATCTTGTGGGGCGTTCTCCTTGGAGACCGCCAGTGACTGGGCGAGCATTGCTCTAATGCTGGGTCGTCCTCAGCTTTGACTCCCTTCTCCTCCTCCCCCACATCCTAGTGCTCACCAGCCATGCGTGGCCCATGTGGACGGTGGGATACCAAAAGCATAAAATACAAACAGTAGTTCAGAGTTTAGTACCAAAAAGCAGTATCGTAAAATTTCTAATTTGATACGATGACACAGTGACATGACAAATTTTAATGTGCTGGGTTAAATAAAATATATCATCAATTTTGTGTATTTTCCCATTTTTAAAGTTAGGGCCTAATTGTAGCCAAGGTTAGCCTTGAATTTCTGATCCTCTTGTCCCCAAGTACAGAGTGCTGGAATTACAAGTGTGTGCTACCACGTGTGCCATAGTTTCCTTTTTTAGTGTAGCTACTAGAAAACTTGGACTGGCATCCTGGTCACAGAATAGGTCTCCTTTGGAGTCTGTTTTGTTTTACAAGGATGCATCTAATCATGGTCCAAGAGAACAATATTGCCATTTTTGACCTTTTTTTAATGATGCCAATTTAATTCCTTATTAAGCATCCTTTAGCTACAGCTTCAAGGAAGGTCACACTCATTTTTCCCAAAATAAACCCGTAACACCATGGAATGGGGGAGAGCTGCCAAAATCTTCACCGGATGGACCAGAATCAGAAATTCCCAAGTGTATTCAGCCTTGGCTTCTCACTGGCTGCCCCATCCCCAAGGGAAAACTTCAGAAGGGGCGCTCACTGTTGTGCACACGAACCCCGTAAGTACCTGCTCTCCAAGAACTCCCTATAGAGCTCCCCTTCCCAGCTCACCACCATCCCAATAAGACTCAGCCTCCTGGCACACACCAGGAGTCCCCCAGCCCCTCTCTGCTGCTCTCCTCAGCCCTACCTCCATGGTCGTCTCTCTAGGTACCATAGACTCACCACTGCTGCCAGCCCATTTCTGTTCCTTTGCGACTCCTTCGAGGCTACAGAATCCCTCCCTCTCAGAGACTCTGCAGCGGTCACATTCGGCTACCTGTGCCTCCTTGCCCTCTCCATCCTACCCTAGGTAGAAGAAATGGATATCTCAGCTAACACACACACACACACACACACACACACACACACACACCATCACATCTAAATAAAACCCAGGAATGAAACATCCAGGAAACCTGACAAGATGGCACCTATGATATAGAGGAAGGAAAAACCTACGTCCAAGTCATAGAAAATATTTAAAAAAAATCTTAGCAGAAAATTTCCCCAAATCTAAAGAAAGAGATGCTTAATGCCTAACAAGGTATAAGAAGCATACAGAATAGACCCCTCCAAAATACATAATGATCAAAACACTGAATGTACAGAACAAAGAAAGGATATGAATAACTCCAAGGGAAAAATTCAAAGCCACACATGAGGGCAGACCCATTAGACTAACATCTGACTTCTCAATAGGGACTGGACAGAAGGTTCTAGACAGATATTCTTTTTTTTTTTCTTTTTTCTTTTTGTTTTTTGTTTTTTTGTTTTTTGTTTTGTTTGTCGAGACAGGGTTTCTCTGTATTGTCTTGGAGGCTGTCCTGGAACTGGCTCTGTAGACCAGGCTCACGAACTCACAGAGATCCGCCTACCTCTGCCTCCCGACTGCTGAGATTAAAGGCGTGCGCCACCAACACCCGGCTCTAGACAGATATTCTACACGCTCCAAAAGAACACACATTTTCTAGCTCAGACTACCATGTCCAACAAAGTTGTCAATCACAGAAACAGAGAGAAAGAAAAGCATTTCATGATAAAATAAAGCTAAGTGGTTTGTGTTCACCAGTCCAGCTCTACATAAGGTCCTGGAAGGAAACCTTCAGGCTGAAGATAAGGTTAACTGCATCCAAGAGGAAATGATCCCAGAATGGTAAACCAGAAATAGTTGGCCAACCCACAAAGAGCCATATTATTCATTGTGCTTTTGTATGATCAGGGACTCCATTTTTAGTATGCAAGTGCGAATATTACTGGTGCAGACCTGACGACACGAGGAATGGAAATCTAGAAGTGGCTCACCTGCCTGCTTCTGTCTGTCACACAGACGAGCATAACTCCCATCTCACTAGGCGTTAAAGAGGTCAAATGAGGTCCCGCCGACACAGGACCGGGGCCTGAATCCCCGTCTGCTCTCGAAGTGGAAGCCACTAAGGTCATCGTGTCATTGCTATTAATAGCCCTGGTTGTTTCGCAAATTATCACTAGTCAGGCAGAGTCCTGTTCCCTGTGTCTAATTTCAGTCTACAGCTAATCAACATGTTCAGTTCGCACACAGGTCTTTCATGCCTCAGCTGAGGCCATGGGCTGTCTATTCCGAAACTCCGTTTTAAGTGCTGGAGTAGGGCCAGTGAGATGGCTCAGGTCAGAGTTCAAGCCCTCACGGTAGAAGGAGAAAACTTAATTCCTGCATGTTGTCTTCTGGCCTCCACACAAGTACATGACATAAATGTGCACACATACAAATAAATAAATATAATTAAGATGTTTGGAATGCTAGAGTAACTTCCTCTCTAAGTTGAGCCAAAACTGGGCCTAGATCTTCAGGACTGAATATAAACCCTGCAAAGGCTTGCTGAGGGGCAGTGCCTCCTTTGCCACCAGCCAGACTCTGCTAACTTAAGGCTTCTGCAGTACTTAGGGCAGGAGTGTGAAAAGAAGGGTCACAGGCCCTTCTACAAGCAGAACTGGATCCAGAAAATGGTACTGTCCCCCAAGAGGAAGCCAAGAAGCGGGAGGCCAGGGAATGAAGGGGTAAAGCCATGATGTCCCCCATGTCTCTCTCAAACTCAGCCCAAATTTGTAAAATTAATATGTCAGGCCTGTCCTGCCCCCTCCCTCACCCGCCAATCCCATCCCTCTACTGAGCACCCCTGAGGAGGGCTCACCTCCTAAGTCTTCCTCCAACTTCAGGCCTACCATTGGCAGCAAGCATCTCCTGAGAGCCCTTGGCAAAACATTTTGAGTGAAAGAATAAGTTTGTCTTGAGCTGCGGCAGAGAGGGCAGGCTTATCGGCTGCACCTGGCCACACACAGCATGAGGTGGAGAGGCATGGGAGAGATGTCTGGGGACCTGAGCCTCTGCTCTCCAGCATGCAGGGTGCCGCCCCTCTCAGAGCTTGCTGGATGGACCACCGTCCAGCCTGACACCTCCAATGTGTGCTGCCTCGGTGACCTCCTCCATCTGACAATACCAAGTGGACATTAGCCTGTGCCAAGCTAGTCCTGGGGCAGGACAGGCACCAGAACCCAGAATTAAAGCGGGGCTCTGAACAAATGTGGGTACCAAGGTCTTTCATGCAAGTGAACCCAATCTAGTCCCCTCCACTTTGCAAAACTGTGTGACTGTCTTTACCCTGGGGATCCAGAGTTCTCGAACTCACTGGGGAGAGAGGGACTCCACAAACACTGGGGACAGGAAAACAAAGGCCACAGGATGACAAGTGTACAAATTAATCCTGGAAATAGAAAGGAGGGAATGTGAACAGACAGGAAGCAATGAAGCAGGCCATATGTGGAGATTAGGATATTGTGAACATTGGCACACACTCCCCGAAAGGCTTCGTAGCAGAGAACATGAAATTCCAGCATTTTCGGTTCTCAAAGCCCAGGAGGTTAGCAGTGGGGAGGTGTCCACTACATGCAAACGACACTAAAATTCAAAACTCACAGAGGACCCTTCTCTTCCTAAATCACCACTCCAGCCCTCAAATAATCAGCTAAGAGGGTTAGAATAACCTCATCCTGGAGTAATGAATGCAAGACGCCCTGGTTCAACAGAGTTAGGCAGCAGCTATTCTGTCAAGTCGATAATGAAACAATTTGGGAGATGGTTGCCAAGAAGGAGCACTAGGGACTGGGCTCGCCATCCCTCCTGGAAACAAGATTCTAATCAATTAGCTCAGCACCCCCACTCCCTCCACCCCATCTCTGTATTATCTGCCCTCTTCACAAAAGTTCCTGGGAAGCCACTTACCATTCTGTGATCACAGACAGGAAATGGGAAATCAAGTCCTCTGTGGAATGTGGCAGAAACTTCACATTGTAATTCAAGCCAGCCTGATTAAGGACACTTCATCTACACAGGGCTAACCCTCAAGACTGAGAGGCAGAGGGGATGTGATGCAAGGAGACTCTTAGTTCTAATCACACAGAAATGGATCCCGGCACTGCTCCTAGGCCGCCTCATTAACAATTACAGGGTCCAGGCTGCTCTCCTCAAATGGATACTCTGTGGGCTCCACAGAAGGTGCTCCACAGAACTACGGTCCTGAACACAGGGTTCGGGGAACACCATGACAGGGGCCCAAAGGGGGCTGCCCTGACTTGTGTGTTAGTTACCGGTTTCTCTACTGTGACAAGCACCTGACCAGCACTCGGTGGGGAAGCCAGAGAGGCAGGAGCCCGAGGCAGCCCCGTATCCACTGTCAGGACACAGAGGGCCATGGACTACGGTGCCTGCCGTGATCCCAGCACTTGTGAGATGGAGGCACCAGGACGGGAAGTTTAAAGTTGTCCTCGGCTAACAGGGGGTTGGAGAACAGCCTGCAATATACCACAACGTATCTGAAAACAAACAAAGGTTTGGCAATTCCCCACAGGTTTGTGTGGATTGGAACTTCTGGCATTTATATTAGAAAAATTAAACTTTTTAAAACAAGAATATTCAAGCAGGAATTAATCAGTGGCAAATCAGTCATATGTCATGGATCCTCCAGAAAAGTCCAGAGGAAGAGTGAAAAGGGACAAAGATTTTAGTATTATTTCGAAAACAATTTGGACCTTTGGTGCCTCTGATTATCCCCCTTACCACATTGAGAACCCCAGGTCTAAAGATGTGGCTGGTGGCCAAAGGGGTAAGTCAGGAGAGAGAGAGAGAGAGAGAGAGAGAGAGAGAGAGAGAGAGAGACTGTGTGTATGTGCCTGTGTGTGTGCGTGCATGTGTGTGTACCTGTGTGTGCCTGTGTGTATATATGTGTGCAAGCAGTGTGTGTGTGTACCTATTGTGTGTCTGTGTACCTGTGTGTTCCTGTGTGTGTGTACGTGTGTATGCCTGTGTGTGCACATGTATGTGAGCAGTGTGTGAGTGTGTTTTGTGTGTGTGTGGTATGTGAGTGTATGTGTGTGAGTGTGTGTGGTATGTATGTGTGTATGTGAGTGTGTGTTGTGTGAGTGTGTGTTGTGCGTGTGTATATGGTGTGTGTGTGGTGTGTGTGTGAGTGCATGTGTGTTGTGTGTGTATGTGTGTGAGTGTGTTGTGTGTGTGTGGTGTGTATGTGTGTGTGAGTGTGTGTGTGGTGTGTGTATGTGTGTGTGAGAGTGTGTGAGTGTGTGTGAGTGTGTGTGTCTATTTAGTTGGCTGGTCTGGTTCTTGTTGAGTGTTTTGTTTTACAGATCAGGTTGTCCTCACACTCACAATCCAACTCAGCTTCCAGAATGATGACATCACAGCCACTATCCCCGCCTCTGAGAACCACCTCCCTTATAAAAATCAGTGCGGAACTGGAGAAGAAACCCAGTGGTTAAGAGCACGTGCTGCTCTTGCAGAAGACCCGAGTCTCTGAATCCCAGCGTGACATGGTGGCTCACACCATCTACGACTCCAGTTCCATGGGCTCCGACACCCTCTTCTGGCCTTCACGGGGACCAGGCACAGGTGTGGTACACACGCAGACAAGGGCTAGCACACATAATAAAAATAAACAAATGTAAAAGAACTCTGCCTGCCTCACTTGCTGAGAGAAAACTGAAAGGGGCAGGTGTGAGCTCGTTAGGAATTCCAACAGGTGTCTGTGAATCGTTCTAGGAGCTGACAAGGGAGCTGGCTCTCACCTTTTATGGCTCACCACCTGTTTCACAGCCTCAGTGTGTGCATGTGCCCAGAGGACGGGTGTGTTCCCTTCCACAGGTGCTGCAGGCCACTATGAGAGGCAGCTCAGCGTAGAGGCTCAGGGTGCAGCCCGTAGGTTTCCCCCCTCAGGTCCTGGATGTCACTGGCTCACTGACTCTCGGTAGGTTGCCTAATCGCCCATAGTCTTGCTTCCCACGAGTGCATCAGAAGAGAACAACAGTAAGCCTCAAGAACTGATGCCTAGGGATGCCAGAGTCCCCAGGAAGGGCGGTGATCTCTGTACTTTGTTCACAGTGTGTGGTGTACCCCCAAAATCTCAGCACAGTTTTACGCTCAAACTTGGTGAAGAAGCATTGTTATTGGTGTACTTAAGAAGCCACGCACTTAGTTCGGTGAACTTTGTGCTATTTATCTTTAAATTTTGTCTGCTTAACTTTTTTCATGTGTATACGCATGCATGCCTGTCTGCTTGTTCACATGTGGGGGGCATCTGGTAGCTTCCTTCACCATTCTCCGCTGTATGTACTGAAGCAAGGACTCGTGCTGAATCGGAGCTCAACAATTCAGCTATTGTAGCTAGCCAGCTTGCCCTGGAGATAGATGCCCTGACTGTAGATATGACTAGTCTACCAAACTTGGTCAGCCCTCAGGTGGGGTTTCGAGATCTGAACTGCAGTCCACATATTTGTGAAACAAACATTATATTCATGGAGCCCTTCCCCAGCCATTAGTTCAGTGAATCTGAACATACTCGTGCATTATTTAATGACAAATACACATCCCGAGAGGTGTGCCACCAAGTGACCCTGCCCTATGTGGACATCAGAGTGCCTATACAAAGCAGGACAGCTATGGTGACACTCAGCAAATTCGGCTCACGTGACTGTCCTCTGTCTAGTACATTGTTGACCAAATCGTTAACATGTAGCACTCAGATATAATAAAACTTTAGTTCTAGGAAAATGAGACCGCAATCAATCTCACACCGAGGTGAGGGTGAGTATGATGGGTAACCGTACTGTCAACCTGACTGGATTTTGGATTACCATGGAAACATACCTATGGGTGTGCTTATGAAAGTATTTCTAGAAAGGTTTCCTGAAAGTGGAAAATGCAGCCTGAATGTGGGCAGTATCATCCCATGGGCTGGGGTCCCAGGCTGAATAAAAATGAGAAAGCAGACAGAATGGGAGCAACCACCCCTCTGGGGTCTGACTATGGATCCATGCTGCCAGCCGCCTCAGATACCTGCTGCCATGACTCCCTGCCTTACGGACCAAATCCTCACACCGGGCCAAGGAAATCCTCCTTCCTCAAGCTGCTCCTGCCAAGTGCTCTAGTCCAGCAACAAGAATAGTGACTGATATAATGAGCCTACAAATAATTCTTGCAGCCAGTAAGACTCAATTCAATAACAAAGGGCATGGTCCAAGTGTGGGGCCCCAAAATTCACATGCTGGAAACTCAACCCTCCATGTGACGGTGATGGGAGGCTGAGTCTTTTTAGAAGTGATTAAGTCAGGAGGGCGCCTTCATGAGTTAACACCACTATGAGAGGGTCTTGATGGAAGGTGCTTGCCCTCCTGCCTTTCGCCATGTGAGAACACAGGGTTTCCTGCCTGTGGAGACACAGCAACTGGACATCACCATGGAATCGCAGACCAGACACAGATGGTGATCAGACACCCAATCTCAGGTGCTTTGCTCTTGGACCATCCAACCTCCAGAACCATGAGGCAAATCTCTGCTATAGCATCACACAGCATGTGCCAAGCTAGTACCAGGTTGCAGGACGATAAAAAGAAAACAGAAGGTAACTAGCCAAGAGTCACAGGGGCAGACGTGAACCAGACTGACCTAACATGTGCCTGGCTCTTTCCTAAGGCTCAGAAAGACTCCTGGGGCCTCAGGCAGCACGGACCTTCCCACAGGCTCCAGCAGGCAGAAAGGGAAAAGCAATGCGTCTGTTGTCACATTTTTCCCTGAAAGCAAAGCCCATCTCTCTCTCCCTCCCACTAACTCCAGTCCCCACAAGAAGCCCGTTTCTCTGCCTTCCTCTGGCATTCTCAGCATGGGCTCTCCACTGAGCTTTCCTGCCTCTATACATCATAATCTGTCTTGTCAGCCACAGCGACAAGCATTTCAGCCAACATACGCTATGTGGACATCACGACGACCACTTCCTACTTAGATGCCGAAATCCAGAAACTGTGATCTCAGATCCACACAGGACAAGAAGCCAAAAGAATTCTCAAAACCCAGATGCTTTCTATAAAGTCGGTCCCTTCCAAGGGTCCCTCAGGCCACAGCTGTCCTACCCAGGACACATAATAAAGTGAGTCGTTTTGTCTGTTTCTCCAGCAGATTAGAAATATAATAGTCAGAAGGGCACTTTGAAAATCACAAGCCACAACTGCAGGGTTTTCTCAGTGAAATTAATCTTAGGAGAACCAGAGAGGATTATGGTATAGACAGAAAGTATTTCCAGCACCACAACTCTTATGTGAAGAAGTCTTTCTTTAAAAACACACATATTTATTTATTTACTTATTCATGCATGTGGGGGGGTACGGACATGTGTACAGGTCAAAGGACAAGTCCTGTGAGTTGTTCTCTGTCTTCACTACGTGGGTTCTGGGAAATGAACTGAACTGGGGCGGTCAGGTTTGGTAGCCAACGCTCTGACCTGCTCACTCAGCTTTCTCCAGCCCCCATTTTTTCTATCTCCAAAGATGACATTAAAACCAAATTCACTTCTACACTTGAAATATACTTCAGACTGCTTTCTTGAAAATTCTGGCCGCACTCAGAGTCCGCTTGTTTCTGTGGTAGTCATGTCTGCCAGCACTGGTGTGGTCTCACGAGGGGTAAGGGTGACAAGGTGCCCATTACAGTACTGCTGACTTTAGCATCTGTTGATATGCTAGATAAAACGATCCCTTAAGAGTTAGGTGCGTCGGGTTTGAAAGAGGTTAATGGTTTGGTTTCTCTAACTTGGTTATCTGACTGCTGCAGACTAAAAAGAGGATCTAGAAAAAAATGTTTCTCCAATGAATGAAGCCAAGAAAGAGGTTTCTGAGAACATCGACCTTCCAAGTGACTGATGCAGGTCCACACTGTGTGTGGACAGGCTTTCTTCCGGGTTCTGGGTTTCTGGGACAGAACAAAATGCTATGGACGGAGTGAATTCTGAGGGTACCCAGGCCTGCCCACACTGTCTCCTTTTTTTTTATTAATTGTGTTGTTCTGATGTTTGTACACTTACAGGGCTGAAAGGGTGAGCTACCAGTGAGGAGGTTTTTCTATGAACTCAATTTGGTTTTCATTTGAAGAACAAATTCTTCTTTCCCTTTTCCCTTCCTTCCCCTGAGGCCCAAGAGACTTATAAATAGAGCCAGGGCCCCAGAGAAGGCTGAGGAAAGTACAAGGAGATGGGTCACCCGAGTTTCTCAAGCCTGGGAACATCCTTCATTCTCCCTGGACCGCATCTGGACCAGTGAGGGAACGGGGATGGGAGCAATCAGATGAGTAACGTCAATCATCTCTCCCACGATCCACGACCAAAGCTTTGCACTGGAGCCAGGGCCCGGGTTGTAAGGCTATTTTCTTAACCTGAATTATCGTCTCAATTTCCCCCTTGTTGGCTGGGGGAGAAATGTGGAGGAGGCCTATTACACAGATAACTAACGTGAGAGACATGTGAGCAGGCATTTCTCGAGCCCCGTCTTCCAAGCCGAGATTCAGGATTTAAGGTGTAAAACCCACAGAGAGCTCTTTAGAGCCAGGTGGTTCCAGGTGGTTCCAGAGCTGCCACAGCTCTCCCACTACTCCCTGGGCCCTTGCTCCATCCCAGACAACAATGCAAGCCCCATGAGGTGTGAGGCCAGGGCCCTCAGGCAGCAGTGCTGCAGTACAGGGCCGCCAGCTCTCCCTCTGCATTGAAAACATGCACGCACCCCAACAAATCCCCACGTAATAGCACGTCCCTCTGTAAGCCCAAGCTGGACACACAGAGTCTGAGAGATAATCTATCACGCTGTCACCGGACAGCCAGGCCCCAGACACAGGAGAAGCCTGAAGAGAAGACAAGCGTCCTTCCAGCCAATTATACACTGATACAATATGGCTGTGTTTACATTATCAAAGGGAGGCAGACCAAATTACCTAACTACTTCAAGCTAATAACCCCATTTATGTCAATTACCTGCAGGCAGGGTCTAAACAATCTGAGTAATTCCGTCAACTCTTTCAGGCGGCATGAATCTGGCGCACATGCCCAGCTGCCACTTTCCCTCCTCAACACTTCTACCACCATCAAATCAAGACGCACAACGGCAGGGGACACCCGTCTGTCTCCTCTATAAGCAGTACAACGGCAGGGGGACACCCGTCCGTCTCCTCTATAAGCAGTACAACGGCAGGGGGACACCCGTCCGTCTCCTCTATAAGCAGTACAACCAAATCCCCCCCTCCAGGCAGATTAAGATGCATCGGACTCCCAGTAAACCAGGCTTAAAGTTAGCGCTTTTTTGTTTTGCTTGTTTGTTTCTAACAAAATCTTCACAAGTTAGAAAAGTAGTAACCAGAGTCCAAGCAATAAAAGTCCGCCGTCCAAGTCCAGTCCGGTCTCCAGGGACTGGGAGATGACTTGCAGGTAAAGCGGGAACACAGGGACCTGGATTTTAATCCCCCATCACCCTCGCCGCAAGAGTGAGTACAGCAAGCACTTCCAGTCCCGGGAAGGCAGAGGCAGGCAGGTCCCTGGAGCGCACTGGCCAGACAGCCTTGCCAAGCTGGCAGGCTCCAGATCCCCTGAGAGACGCTGTCTCAAACAGAGTGCAGAGGAATAAGGGAAGACACGAGACATCAACCTTTGGCCTCTATACCCACATGTATAATGCATACGTGTGCATGCACGCACACACACAGGAAACCCTACTTCGTGTGCACTAGGTACACTCTTGGATTCAAAGCTCAGCTCTAGTACATTCTGGGGAATGGAATCTAATCCACAGGGTTCACAGATGAGGCAATATACCTCATCCATTTAGCACACAGTGCTGTGGTGAAGCATTTGCATTTGCTATTCAAGCATCACTACCTTTTACGGGCTCCCTGTGTTAGTCAGGTTTCTGTTTCTGGGGTATACACAGCAACCAAAAGCAATTTGGAGAGGAAAGGTTTTTTTTTTCATCTTAGAGCTATGGACGCCAGAGGTCAGGGCAGGAACTCAGGGTATGAAAGCAGAAGCCAAAGCAGAGGTAGGGGAGGAGCACTGCCCACCGCCTTGGTCCTCAGGCTTACTCAGCCTGCTTTCCTGCAGCACTCTGAAGCACCAGGTTAGGGTGGGGACCACCCACAGCGGGCTGTAACCTCCCACATCAATCACCAGTCAAGAAAATGTGCCTCAGGAGTACTGTACAGGTCCATCAGCTAACAGGGAGTTTTCTTAATTCAAAGTCCACCTCACAGATAGCTCTAGCTCACGTCAAGTTGACCAAAAAAATCAGACAAACATAAATACTAGCCAACTCCCAAAACATGTCCTGACCCCCACCCAGAACCTGTAATGATGACCTTATACTACAAAAATGTAGATACTAAGGACCTTAGGGAGGAGAAAACAGCCCCTCAGCAACAGTCACCCTTATCTTCCCAACGGACAGGCAGGAGCGGTTAAGAGACAGACACACAGGACAGACAAGCCAAACCCAGGCCCAACACTGGAAGAAGCAGATAGATTCATATTCTTGTGGCCACCCTGATTTCAGACTCCTGACCTCCAGAGCAGTGAGACAGCACAGTTCTTGCTTTATCTGTGGCTACTTGTTTTGTCTTGTTCTTTGGACATGTCTCTTGTAGCCCAAGATGACCTCCGAGATGATTCCCAGTTCTGAACGCAGTTGAGGAAGACTTGAACTTCTGATTCTTTGGCCTTCACCCCCCCCTCCAGTACTGCACTGTGGTCATGCTTTATCACACCTGATATAGGCCATGCTGGGGGTTGAACCCAGGGCCTCCTGCACGGTAGACAAGGACGGCACCAACTGAGCTACAGTCAGGTCTGCCGGCCTCAGCTCTTCCTTGGGCTGAAACTGTCTGGATGATGTCAACAGCAGCAGTGATTAGAGTCAAGGGGAAGGTGTCTGGAAATAGTGACACCAAAGGCTGGTGTTACAACCCGGACTTGAGAACTCAAGAGGCAGAAATGGCGACACCAAAGGCTGGTGTTACAACCCGGACTTGAGAACTCAAGAGGCAGAAATGGCAGTGACAAGGAGCAGATGTCTGCTTAGAGGAAAGCTCAGGGGAGACAGACAGCGCCTGGAGCTTGAGGCTGGAAACTCATCCTGAAACGGTTCGCAGCCACAAGCCACAGGACAGGAACCAGCAGCATCAGTTTTCAAGTAACACTGTCTATTCAGCACTTGCCGGCTTTTCTTCCAATGTTGACCGTAGCTTACACAACTTCTGGAATCTATGGGTTAATGCTCTGGTACGTTTTGGCAATTTCCTAGCCATTTTCTCTCCAAATTCCACTTCCAGCTACTTCCTCTGTGTGAATCAGAGCACCCGTCTGCCTGTCGGTCTCACTTTCTTTTCAGCGAGCCGTTTTCCCCTAGGAACTTCAGCCTTTAAGGTTTCCCTGTTCACCAAATGACACTCTGAGCTTCAGATCCTTTTTCTTAGGAATGGAATGCTCACTAGAACTGCTGAAAGTCCACATAGCGGCACGGTTTCTCCACTTCTAGATTCGCTCTTAAACACATTAACCACAGCTAGTTTAGGTGTCCCCCACTATCACTCCCCTTTACCTCAAGTCCAACTCTTTCTGGCTGGACCACCTACAAGTCTGTTCATATTTTTGCTTTTATCAATGGAGGAGTCAATCTGGCGTATCTAGTAATTTTTGATTGAATAACTGACATATATATATATATATATATATATATATATATATAGAGATAGAGAGAGAGAGAGAGAGAGAGAGAGAGAGATTTCTGATACTGTTACTTCCTCAAGAAACAGCTTTCCCTTTCTTCTTCCAGGCAGATGAAGTTGGCGGTGGTGGCAGGACTAGTTTCCCAGGCCCACTGGGTACTACTTCAAGACAGACTGCTGGTATATGTATAGCTAGGACGACTTATCCCTGTCTCCGTGGGACTTTGAGCTTTCTGATGTGTTCCCCGAATCCTAGACACTCCCTGCCTGCCTCCAGGGAAGACCCTAAAATCAAATTCATATTATTCCAGCAAGTTAGACCCCTGAAAAACCTGATCCATTTTCTAGGCTCCCCCTAAAACTGGGAATCTCCTGTCTGGTGCAGCTGCAGACAGCAGGAGCATCTTGTGTCCTTGTGAGTCTCAGTGTGTCTCTAAGCTTGCTGGCTTTTCCTTCCTCAGGACAGCAGCAATCTGGCCATGCCTGGCCAAGGTGCCTAAGGTTGAACTAACACTGGATTCAAAATGTACTGGAAAGAAGTGGCTGGGACCACCGGCTCACCTCTCTCCAACCTCCCTGTCCCCCACACACTCAGAATCTCATCCTTCCACCAACTCAACAACCCCCACCCCGGCCGAATCTAAGCCTCCAACCCTTCATCCTTCAATGTCTCTGAGATGCTTCTGACTGTTGTGTAAGTATGTTCTGTACAGTCTTGATTCTTGAGGAGAATCATTAGTTTGCTTCAAGCTATGGAATCCTAACCCCAAAGCAAAAATATCTTCCTTACATTTTTAAAACATGTTAATTAAAAATATTGATTTCCACATTTAACCCTATAGGAAAAACAAGGCAGCAGTATTTTTCATTCTGATACTTTAGACCAGGGGTCAGCAAACTTCAGTGAGCCAGCCAGTCCGCTGACTGCTGTGTGTATACATACAGTTTTATTAGAACACAGAAAATATGTTCAATTGTATATTGGCCATGACTGCCTTGGCACTAAGAACGCTGTTATACAGTAGTTGTTACAGAGATCATATTGCCCACAAAGCCCACAGTTTTTATTTTCTTTCTCTCTACAGAGAAAAAGAACAACCCACCCAACCAGCTCATTACCATACATTAGGACACATTCAGTGAGCAAGCTGTACAGTGACTTTGAGGAGATGGTGACATCCAGAAGCCCCTGATTCCTAGCTAGCTCCCACTTCTAATTTTCTCATCACAATGATTTATTATAATCATTTTTTAAGATTACAACAGCAGCGAGACGGAGGTGAACTGAAGCAGACAGTCTTGGTCAGGAAGGAGGAGGAGGTCAGGACAGAGCTAAAGGCCTCTCCTTGTGTGACTGGGGATTTTTTTCCCCGTTTTCAGGAGGTGGGAGGGTTCGGGGAATTTTGACAATCACCTTGGAAATCTGCTGAAACAGTAACAGAAAACTATTCAAGGATGAACTCTAGGCTAAGAAAGTCCTAAAATTTCACAGGGGGTTTTGTTGCTGTTGTTAAAAAATTGAGCGTGTAAGGAAAAACAATGAAAAGAATCCTAAGAACGTGTTTAGTTTTCATCCATCTGACTGCCAAAAGCCTTCCCTAAGACAATCCTCCAAGCTGGAGGGAAAACAGCCACAAAGGGGACAATGTAGCCCAAAGGGCTGTATATGCACACACACACACACACACACACACACACACACACACACACACACTCACACACGCACACACACGCACGCACACACACACATGCGCGCACACACACACACACATCCTCTAGGCCTGATTAATTAAACAAAACAAGTTTTAATCCGATACACTTCCAAAGTTAATAATGCCTTCAAAGACAGGCGGGGTGTTCCATCTCCCTTTCCCCCTCTTCTGCCTGAGGGGATAATTTGCTTCTTTTGGTAAGACTGCTCTGAGGAGAGCTACAACCCAGGGTTCATGATAATAATGAATGCTGAGTGTTCAGACTCACGGAAACTACTTCACACACCTCAGCACAGGCATATGCAGAGAGACAACAGAGACAGACAGACACTGACTTGCTTGAGGCAGCCAGTCTCTGTGGTCTTACACAGAAGGCTGCATAGGACATGTCTACATCCTGCCAGCTATGGAGTCCCATCTTGCTTGGAGGCCAAGGCAAGTTACAAAGACCAAGTTAAGAAGTACAGGAGTCGTGACCTAACACAGGAAGAAAATTCCCTAGGAGCAGGTTACGCTCTCCAGGCCTCTAGGATATGATCCCATGGTTGTTTCTCTGAGGACAGAAAGACAAGGCTCAGTCTAGCACACGTTTCTGTGGAATGGACACCAACGCCCCTCACTCTCTGAATTCTTCATGGCTCCCTGGCACCCAGTCCTGAAATTCAGGCCCCCAAACACAATACACACAGCATTCTACATCTTGATCTTGTTCTCTGTTCAGCCGCTCTGCACCCTGGGCGGCCTGGCCCACAGTGATGGACACTTTCAAAGGCAGCATCCGAAGCACAGCCTGCAAAGGAACGAGACTGTACCTGACTGCATGTGTACTTCAGTCTTACGCTGAGCTACAGGACTGGCTGCTCTGTCACACAGATTCCCAGCACCTGCCTGGCAGCGAACAACTCTGTGTAACCCCACCCTCAGGTGCCTCCCAAGCACATTAACTAAATACATTAGACAAATGCATCAAAGCTATTCCCTTCCTAAAACGAGGGTTGTTAAGGGGCTGAGTAGCTGGCTGAGTGGGCGGGGTACTTGCTGTGCAAGAAAGAGGGCCTGAGTTCAGATCCCAGCATCCACGTGAAGAGCTGGGGTGGCAGCACCCGTGTGCAGTTTAATGCTGCAGGCAGCGGGGCGAGTGTTCCAGGGGCTCACGGCGGCCAGTCTAGCCCATCAGTGAGTTTCAGGTTTCATGATGGACTTAACCCCAAAAGTAAGGTGGAGAGCAATAGAGGAAGACACCAAAAGTCCACCCCAGACATGCGCACACACGTGCACATTTCATGTAGACACACACACCACACTCATACACAAACAAAATTATTAGAAATCGAGTTTTAAAACACTAAAGTTCAACCTTGCTAATTAACAGAGAAATGCTCCTCTGGAGAAGAAGAGGTTTGGGGAAGCAGGGGCTTTTGTGGCCAGCTGAAGGAGGATTAATCTCTAGCATGCCAGGTTTTGCAGAGGATAGCTCAGGAACAGGCTTATTCTCCTTCATTTGCATGGGTCTTTCTGGAACATAGCAGCATCCATCAAAACTCCAGCAAGATGTATTAAAACGTATCTCTGTTTCTGTAGCAACTATTGATTAGAATTGTTGGCATATCAAAATTAGCCAGTAGCGTCTGGAAGCAGGGCCATGTCCCTTCTGTTGGCTCTGGGCTGAAACCTCCCTTGACCACCAAATGTGGCCAAAGAGATGTTGCATTATTTCCAGGCCCAGAAACATGGCCTGGAAATAATGCAACATCTCTTTGCATTAACTGTGAGAGGTCATCTGGAGGGATACTGGTCAGCACACAGCGCCATCCGCATGCCCACTGAGCTACTCTACCCTTCCACCCTCTGAGCTATCCCACACCCTTCCACCCTCTGAGCTACCCTGCACCTTCCACCCTCTGAGCTACCCTGCACCCTTCCTCCCTCTGGACCAGCTAATGCAGCCCCGTGAGTGATCTGGACTGACACCACATGGAACAGAAGAACCTTCCTGCTGGGCCCAGCCAACAGAACCAAGGCAAGGCACTGTTTTAAGCCACCATAGAAAGGTCACAGAAGCACGAGTCAAGTTCTTCCCAGACATTTACTGTCTGGTAAGATAAAGACACAGAGACCACACCTCCAGGGAAGGGGAACGGGGTCCAGAGGACACAAAGGGGAGTCACAGACGGAAGGCGTGTGCTAATAGGACGTGGACACAAAGGCCAGGCGGGGCAAAGCAAAGTGAGGGACTGACAGTCCACTCTGGCTCCTGAGGACACGCAGAACAGTGTGAGCAGAGTGGGACAGTCCACTCTGGCTCCTGAGGACACGCAGAGGAACGGTGTGAACGGAGTAGGACAGTCCACTCTGGCTCCTGAGGACACGCAGAGGAACAGTGTGAGCAGAGTGGGACAGTCCACTCTGGCTCCTGAGGACACGCAGAGGAACAGTGTGAACGGAGTAGGACAGTCCACTCTGGCTCCTGATGACACGCAGAACAGTGTGAGCAGAGTGGGACAGTCCACTCTGGCTCCTGATAACACACAGAACAGAGCGAGCGGAGTAGGACAGTCCACTCTGGCTCCTGAGGACACGCAGAACAGTGTGAGCAGAGTGGGACAGTCCACTCTGGCTCCTGATGACACGCAGAACAGTGTGAGCAGAGTGGGACAGTCCACTCTGGCTCCTGATGACACGCAGAACAGTGTGAGCAGAGTGGGACAGTCCACTCTGGCTCCTGAGGACACGCAGAGGAACAGTGTGAACGGAGTAGGACAGTCCACTCTGGCTCCTGAGGACACGCAGAACAGTGTGAGCAGAGTGGGACAGTCCACTCTGGCTCCTGATGACACGCAGAACAGTGTGAGCAGAGTGGGACAGTCCACTCTGGCTCCTGATGACACGCAGAACAGTGTGAGCAGAGTGGGACAGTCCACTCTGGCTCCTGAGGACACGCAGAACAGTGTGAGCAGAGTGGGACAGTCCACTCTGGCTCCTGAGGACACGCAGAACAGTGTGAGCAGAGTGGGACAGTCCACTCTGGCTCCTGAGGACACGCAGAACAGTGTGAGCAGAGTGGGACAGTCCACTCTGGCTCCTGAGGACACGCAGAGGAACAGTGTGAACGGAGTAGGACAGTCCACTCTGGCTCCTGAGGACACGCAGAGAAGAACAGTGTGAGCAGAGTGGGACAGTCCACTCTGGCTCCTGAGGACACGCAGAACAGTGTGAGCAGAGTGGGACAGTCCACTCTGGCTCCTGAGGACACGCAGAACAGTGTGAACGGAGTGGGACAGTCCACTCTGGCTCCTGATGACACGCAGAGGAACAGTGTGAGCAGAGTGGGACAGTCCACTCTGGCTCCTGAGGACACGCAGAGGAACAGTGTGAACGGAGTAGGACAGTCCACTCTGGCTCCTGAGGACACGCAGAACAGTGTGAGCAGAGTGGGACAGTCCACTCTGGCTCCTGAGGACACGCAGAGGAACAGTGTGAACGGAGTAGGACAGTCCACTCTGGCTCCTGATGACACGCAGAGGAACGGTGTGAGCAGAGTGGGACAGTCCACTCTGGCTCCTGATGACACGCAGAGCAGAACAGTGTGAGCAGAGTGGGACAGTCCACTCTGGCTCCTGATGACACGCAGAACAGTGTGAGCAGAGTGGGACAGTCCACTCTGGCTCCTGAGGACACGCAGAACAGTGTGAGCAGAGTGGGACAGTCCACTCTGGCTCCTGAGGACACGCAGAACAGTGTGAGCAGAGTGGGACAGTCCACTCTGGCTCCTGATGACACGCAGAACAGTGTGAGCAGAGTGGGACAGTCCACTCTGGCTCCTGAGGACACGCAGAGGAACAGTGTGAACGGAGTAGGACAGTCCACTCTGGCTCCTGAGGACACGCAGAGGAACAGTGTGAGCAGAGTGGGACAGTCCACTCTGGCTCCTGAGGACACGCAGAACAGTGTGAGCAGAGTGGGACAGTCCACTCTGGCTCCTGAGGACACGCAGAGGAACAGTGTGAACGGAGTAGGACAGTCCACTCTGGCTCCTGAGGACACGCAGAGGAACAGTGTGAACGGAGTAGGACAGTCCACTCTGGCTCCTGAGGACACGCAGAGGAACAGTGTGAACGGAGTAGGACAGTCCACTCTGGCTCCTGAGGACACGCAGAACAGTGTGAGCAGAGTGGGACAGTCCACTCTGGCTCCTGAGGACACGCAGAGGAACGGTGTGAACGGAGTAGGACAGTCCACTCTGGCTCCTGAGGACACGCAGAGGAACAGTGTGAACAGAGTGGGACAGTCCACTCTGGCTCCTGAGGACACGCAGAGGAACGGTGTGAGCGGAGTAGGACAGTCCACTCTGGCTCCTGAGGACACGCAGAGGAACAGTGTGAACGGAGTAGGACAGTCCACTCTGGCTCCTGAGGACACGCAGAGGAACGGTGTGAGCGGAGTAGGACAGTCCACTCTGGCTCCTGAGGACACGCAGAGGAACAGTGTGAACGGAGTAGGACAGTCCACTCTGGCTCCTGAGGACACGCAGAGGAACGGTGTGAGTGGAGTAGGACAGTCCACTCTGGCTCCTGAGGACACGCAGAGGAACAGTGTGAGCAGAGTGGGACAGTCCACTCTGGCTCCTGAGGACACGCAGAGGAACAGTGTGAACGGAGTAGGACAGTCCACTCTGGCTCGTGAGGACACGCAGAGGAACGGTGTGAGCGGAGTAGGACAGTCCACTCTGGCTCCTGAGGACACGCAGAGGAACAGTGTGAACGGAGTAGGACAGTCCACTCTGGCTCCTGAGGACACGCAGAGGAACAGTGTGAACGGAGTAGGACAGTCCACTCTGGCTCCTGAGGACACGCAGAGGAACAGTGTGAACGGAGTGGGACAGTCCACTCTGGCTCCTGAGGACACGCAGAGGAACGGTGTGAACGGAGTGGGACAGTCCACTCTGGCTCCTGAGGACACGCAGAGGAACGGTGTGAACGGAGTAGGACAGTCCACTCTGGCTCCTGAGGACACGCAGAGGAACGGTGTGAGCGGAGTAGGACAGTCCACTCTGGCTCCTGAGGACACGCAGAGGAACAGTGTGAACGGAGTAGGACAGTCCACTCTGGCTCCTGAGGACACGCAGAGGAACAGTGTGAACGGAGTAGGACAGTCCACTCTGGCTCCTGATGACACGCAGAACAGTGTGAGCAGAGTGGGACAGTCCACTCTGGCTCCTGAGGACACGCAGAGGAACAGTGTGAACGGAGTAGGACAGTCCACTCTGGCTCCTGATGACACAGAACAGTGAGCAGAGGGACAGTCCACTTGCCCTGATGACACGCAGTGTGAGCAGATGGGACAGTCCACTCTGGCTCCTGAGGACACGCAGAGGAACAGTGTGAACGGAGTAGGACAGTCCACTCTGGCTCCTGAGGACACGCAGAGGAACAGTGTGAACGGAGTAGGACAGTCCACTCTGGCTCCTGAGGACACGCAGAGGAACAGTGTGAACGGAGTAGGACAGTCCACTCTGGCTCCTGAGGACACGCAGAGGAACAGTGTGAACGGAGTAGGACAGTCCACTCTGGCTCCTGATGACACGCAGAACAGTGTGAGCAGAGTAGGACAGTCCACTCTGGCTCCTGATGACACGCAGAACAGTGTGAGCAGAGTGGGACAGTCCACTCTGGCTCCTGAGGACACGCAGAGGAACAGTGTGAACGGAGTAGGACAGTCCACTCTGGCTCCTGAGGACACGCAGAGGAACAGTGTGAACGGAGTAGGACAGTCCACTCTGGCTCCTGATGACACGCAGAGGAACAGTGTGAGCAGAGTGGGACAGTCCACTCTGGCTCCTGAGGACACGCAGAGGAACAGTGTGAACGGAGTAGGACAGTCCACTCTGGCTCCTGAGGACACGCAGAGGAACAGTGTGAACGGAGTAGGACAGTCCACTCTGGCTCCTGATGACACGCAGAACAGTGTGAGCAGAGTAGGACAGTCCACTCTGGCTCCTGATGACACGCAGAACAGTGTGAGCAGAGTGGGACAGTCCACTCTGGCTCCTGAGGACACGCAGAGGAACAGTGTGAACGGAGTAGGACAGTCCACTCTGGCTCCTGAGGACACGCAGAGGAACAGTGTGAACGGAGTAGGACAGTCCACTCTGGCTCCTGATGACACGCAGAACAGTGTGAGCAGAGTGGGACAGTCCACTCTGGCTCCTGAGGACACGCAGAGGAACAGTGTGAACGGAGTAGGACAGTCCACTCTGGCTCCTGAGGACACGCAGAGGAACAGTGTGAACGGAGTGGGACAGTCCACTCTGGCTCCTGATGACATGCAGAACAGTGTGACCAGAGTGGGACAGTCCACTCTGGCTCCTGAGGACACGCAGAACAGTGTGAACGGAGTGGGACAGTCCACTCTGGCTCCTGATGACATGCAGAACAGTGTGAGCAGAGTGGGACAGTCCACTCTGGCTCCTGAGGACACGCAGAACAGTGTGAACGGAGTAGGACAGTCCACTCTGGCTCCTGAGGACACGCAGAGGAACAGTGTGAACGGAGTGGGACAGTCCACTCTGGCTCCTGAGGACACGCAGAGGAACAGTGTGAACGGAGTAGGACAGTCCACTCTGGCTCCTGAGGACACGCAGAGGAACAGTGTGAACGGAGTAGGACAGTCCACTCTGGCTCCTGAGGACACGCAGAGGAACAGTGTGAACGGAGTGGGACAGTCCACTCTGGCTCCTGAGGACACGCAGAGGAACAGTGTGAACGGAGTGGGACAGTCCACTCTGGCTCCTGAGGACACGCAGAGGAACAGTGTGAACGGAGTAGGACAGTCCACTCTGGCTCCTGAGGACACGCAGAACAGTGTGAGCAGAGTGGGACAGTCCACTCTGGCTCCTGAGGACACGCAGAGGAACAGTGTGAACGGAGTAGGACAGTCCACTCTGGCTCCTGATGACACGCAGAACAGTGTGAGCAGAGTGGGACAGTCCACTCTGGCTCCTGAGGACACGCAGAGGAACGGTGTGAGCGGAGTAGGACAGTCCACTCTGGCTCCTGATAACACACAGAACAGAGCGAGCGGAGTAGGACAGTCCACTCTGGCTTCTGAGGAACAGTGTGAGCGGCACTCAGTAGGACAATGTGTATGGGATGCATAAAGCAGGACAAGGGAAGAGACCCTGAGGCTGACAGCTTGAGTCAGGAAGGAAAATGCCAATGGGGAACACGAAGACCTTATAAAAGAAGAACCTTTATGTTCCCTGTTAGCGTTTACCTTCCTGACTCAAGCTGTAGACCAGCCTGGTCTACCAAAGCTAGTTCCAGGACAGCCTCCAAAGCCACAGAGAAACCCTGTCTCAAAAAAAAAAAAAAAAGAGGAGGAGGAGGAGGTGAAGGAGAAGAAGAAGGAGGAGGAGAAGGAGAAGGAGAGGGAGAGGGAGGAGGAGGAGGAGGAAGAGGAAGAGACAGAAGAAGAAGAAGAAGAAGAAGAAGAAGAAGAAGAAGAAGAAGAAGAAGAAGAAGAAGAAGAAGAAGAAGAAGAAGAAGATCACCTAGTGGGTATTACAGCATTAGAAGGAGTAACCGAAGGTCAATAGGTCAGCAGCAGCTCCCTGTGGCTCTGAGGCTCATAGGCCCAGCCATCCAGATACAGCTGCCCCCTGTCACTCCTGTAGGCCCTGTCTGCACACACAGTATGGAACCTGTCCCCCCTGACCTCCAGGACACCACTGCTGCCCTTCTCAACCAGTCCAGATGACTGACTCCTTAATCCCCAAGGTGGGGAGCACTCACTCCCCAGGATGAGCTTCTCTAAGGCAGGCCTAAGTCTCAGCAGCACCCAGCACTAAGGGTGTGGCCAAGAAATCCTCCAAGACGAATGACTAAGAGGTAGAAGGCCACTGGCACGGGAGGGAGCCTGGGGACACCAAGTCTAGGCCAGGTAAGAGTAAATGGAACCAGGTTCAGCTGAAGTGGGAGGGAGGGGGGCACGAGGGAGGGGGGCAGCTCACCCCACATCCTCCTGATGGGGGGGAGAGCACGAGGGAGGGGGCAGCTCACCCTCACCCTCCTGATGGGGGGAGCATGAGGGGGGCATCTCACCCCTCACCCTCCTGATGGGGGGAGCACGAGGGAGGGGGCAGCTCACCCTCACCCTCCTGGTGGCATCCCAGCCACACCACGGCACATCGCACTCGGAGGAAAGAGGTTGGGAAACGTAGGCTGGCTCCCATGGCCACCCCAAATTAATTCCTAAGCAGCTCTTTCCCTTTTCATTACTGTCATCTTTCCTCAATAAATCAAGCCTTCCCAACTCAAAGACTGCGGCACCCACGAAATGCTGACTCAAAACACCAGCGTCAGTATGGAGAAAAGGGACCGTCGTGGGGCGATGTGTATTTATTTATCACAGTCGGTGACACCTCCCTACTCTTCACGTTCCAGAAATCCTGTCAGCTTAATTTATGTGGCTCATAGCTCATTCCCTCCTACGTGACAGGCTTTTTGTCTTCTTCATTTGGAAACTTATCTCTAGGATTGTCCAAATCCTCACTGTCATTAATATTTTTATAAACCCCATTCCATCTTGAGTTCCTCACATGTGAGGGAGCTCCCTCAGCGGCTACACCCTTAGCACTGTCAGATGCGTCCCCATCCGGTGACCAGATCTTAGGTTGTGACCCACTTGGGTGGAGTTTTCTCTCCCAAGACCCTGAAACACTGGAGGATGATTCTCCACGCCTTTCCTGTCTTTAGATAAGTCAGTAGAGTGAAGGGCATTTCCTCAAATGCAAGTCAGAACTGGGGTTTTTTAATGACATAAAAATAGGAAAACTTTATTTAGAAAAGACAGTTAAGCTAAAATCAAATCACAGATTAAAGATGCCGAGGAAATGGTGACTGGCACTGAGTCAATCATCACCAAACACAAAACGCGACTTAGAAGAGGCCCTGTGCCCCAGTACAATGGTGCAATTAAATCTTTACAACTGCAACAAGATATGCCACATAATTAGGTGAAGCCGCAAAAGGGTCCACACATTTCCCCTTCCTGTGGCTGACCCACGAGGACAGGCGTGCAGACATTGCTGTGCTGGCAAGAGGTCCCATGGGCCCCCAGCACTCAGCGTGCCTGAACCATATCCGGCACCAGGCCCCTGAGGTGGAGTTTCCTTTGGCAACAGGCCACCAACAATCCTTGAGTTCCTCATCAACCTTGGGCCCCAGCAAGTACAAGAACACGAGTGACCTGCCTCACAGGTAACCACTGAACATGTGACCCTATCTACTGAAACAGATGCAGCTGTCCAACAAGGCGGCCAAGTACTCTTCTAGAAAGTACCAAGGGGCTGTGCTGTGCAGCTAAGCAACGGCAGTTTTCACATCTGAAACACGTGTCTAAGCAGTGCATGGGAGCCGTGTGGCCACAGTCTGGGGGACTTGGAGTGCTACCAGCATGAAATACATTAATATAAGTGGCAGATTATGAAACCGTGGCTGAGCATGGCAAATGCTGTTATATCATCTGTCACTGATGGTGATTTTAAAAATCTGAGTCATCTGTCTGTCTATCTGTCTATTATGTATCTCTGTGTGTGTGTGTGTATGCACGAGAGTGCATGTGTGCCTGTTTCTGTGTGCATGTATGTGTGTGTGTTTCTCTATGTGTGTCTGCATGTGTGTACACAATACTGTACATGTATAAAGTCAGAAGACAACCCATGGGATACAGTTCTTTTCTTCTACCATGTGGGTTTTGAAGGTCAAGCTTAGGTTATTAGGCCTGGCAACTCCTTCACCTGTGTGGACATCTTGCTCATTTTTTAAAAAGACACTGTTCACTAGCTATTTTCCTATACGGTCACTATTTTTCATTTTTATTTTTATTATTTTTTTTGTTTTTACGAGACAGGGTTTCTCTGTATTGTTTTGGAGGCTGTCGGTCTCGAACTCACAGAGATCCGCCTGCCTCTGCCTCCCAAGTGCTGGGATTAAAGGCGTGCGCCACCACCGCCTGGCTATTTTTTAAAGATTGCATGATAGTGTACATTACCATCAGCAGCCAGTTAGACTTACTGTTATTATTATCAATTCTTAAATTATTACTAGCATCTTTTCTCCTTAGTACTAAGTGTATGCTCACAAGAGCCACCCCTGTAATGTTTGTGGAGCAGGAGCCACTGCAGGGAGAGGAGTGTGGTTCTCAACAGGAGCCTCGTGCAGGAGGTGTGACATGAGGATGTGGTGTGGAACCGGACAAGCCACAGCAGGCAGAGCTCCCAGGAAGGGGGTCTTCAGGGGGGATGAGGAAGACAGGAGACGTCCAGGCCTGAGGCTCCGGGAGGATGTCATGGCCCAGGGAGAACGAGGAAGACAGAAAATGTCTAGGTCTAATGTCCCAGGAGGATGTCCATGGCCCTGCAGATACTTGCTCACCATGAATACGAAGACTCTTCTATTTCTCCTCCTCCAACTTACTAGATACAATCAAGGTGGTGGGAAGAGAGGATCAAGCACCTGGGAATTTTCTGTTGACACAGACAGGGTCCCATCTAGTTACCTCATTTTTCCCTATGACTCAGAGGGCCAGAAAGGTCAAATGTCTCACTGGAAACCATGGGACCTTGACCTGGCATGGTAACGCCAGGCATATGGCGTCCTCCAAAGAGTTTTTAGGAACACAGGCCTCAGGTGTATTGGTAGCAACCTCAGAGAGGGAAGAAAACGTCCCTGGAAACTCCTATGGTAAACTACAAAGAGTGGGAAGCAGATGGGCAGCGACGGACCCCAGTGGGAACCGGACTGCAGAGCAGGAACACGGATCCTGTCAGCACTAACAGAGAGGGACGCAAGCCTGGAACGTCCACCTGAAACCATGGCTACAGCGGGGCCGGGAGGATAGTCAGTGAGTAAATGCTCACCACACAGGCTTGAGGCAAGCGGAGGACTCCATGAACCCCTTCAAGAGGATCCAGGCATGGTGTTGTGCACCTGTAGTCATAGTTCTGGCAGAGACGGTCAGGTTCACTGGTCCGCTAGCCTAGCCTATTGGCAAGCTCTAGCCCGGTGAACCCTGTCTCCAAAAGAAGGTGGACGGCATCTGCGGAACAACACCAGAGGCTTCCCTATTACCTCCATGCACACAGACACACATATGCATATATATATCCACACACAGAGAGGCATACACAGACATATGCACACACATACACTCACACAGAAACATGCACACAGACACACACATGCATGTAAACACACACACAGACATGCACAAATACACACATACATACATAGTAATAGTATTTGGGCTTCTAGATCTTTCCTTGGTCAGATGACTAGGGAGCTCGCCTCAGATCAACTGTCCTACAGATAAAAATGTAACTCTGGATGAAAAAGGATGTAAAGAATTTCCTGAGTGGCCAGAATAAGGAGGCAATGGGGGGGGTGCGGCATGCAGAGGGCGTGGGAAGGAAGAAACAGCCACATGAGGTGACATTTGGTGACAGCTTTTAGCCTAAGGTGAACCTCGGTCTGCATACCACAAAACCAAGCAAAAATTCAGACAAACCCCCAGTTTCACCGACTTCAAGAAACTGAGGGAGACTTCAGCCCTTTTTTGTTTCAGCTGCTGAAACATAAATAGGGAGTCTGAGGAGAGGCCCAGAGAAGGGCAACCCCCAAATTCTGTGTGGGAAACCCCTAAACCACACATACTGTCTGAGCAGCCCAACCAAAGGCAAAGAGAATGCACAGGCGACCGCTGCCTCTCAAGAGCCGGATTTGCAGTAGGGTTCCAACTGTTTCTTGGCAAAAACAAAACCAGCACTCATGACAGGACTGCAACAGAAGCCAGACTATCTACAACTTAATAATCAAAATGTCCACTGGACACTCCAAATCATTACAAAACTGTGGCTGTCTCTCAAGAAAAATGACAACCCATGGGGATCCATCCCAAGCTACCCTTGAAGACAAAATTCAAGCAGCAATCTGAAAGCAGTTGTCACTACTCCTGTTACTGGGGCTGATTCACCTTCCTGTCAGCTTGACACAAGTTAGTGTCTCTAGGAAGAGGTTATTTCGCCTGAGGAACTGCCTCCATCAGACTGGCCTATAGGCAAGCCTCTGAGGCATCCTCTTGATGAATGTTTTATGTGTGAGGGCCCAGCACACTGTGGACAGTGTCACCCCAGGCAAGTTTCCTGGGATCTGTAGGAAGTAAAGGCACAGGCCAGGAGGCAGTACTCCACCATGGCCTAGAGGCTCCCGCCCTGGATTCTCAGGGCCGGAGTATGACCTGAGAGTGGTAAGGGACACACATCTTTTTCTTCCTCAGACTTATTTTGGCCATGGCGTTTTACTACAGCAAGAGAAATCCAACTGAAACAGAAGTTTGTACCAGGAGTGAGGTTTGCTTTCATGGACCTGACCATGTTATTGGGGGAGTGGGGGGGGGGACGACTGTGGAAGCATTTGGAACTTTGGTCTGAAGATGCTCAGAGCTCAGTGAGCTACATTATGAAGAGGATGGGGGACAGGGGTGTTGAGAGACGTGGAGACAATGGAGGCCTGTGAAGACTCAGAGAAAAGTGAAGGCTCCATCAGGGTCATCCGTGTGATACTTTGAATTAAAAATCCGTGGTTGCTGATCCATTAGGTTTGAAGAGTGAGCTGTGGTTACCAAGAGGCCAGCACCCTAGGTGAACCCTTCTGGTGAGCATTTGCTTAGTCAGCACACAGCAGCTGTTGTCCAGAGCTGGGCCAAGGCTGCATCTCCAGCTGGGGACCACACTGTCGTGGGTAAGACACTCCCACGTGATGTGGCTTTGAAAGCATGAAGGGACGGACCCTAGGGAGTGGCCGAGTCTTCCCACTGTGTGGCAGGGTCTGTCTCTGTGGAGAGAAGCCACCAATCCAAGTGTGGCCTAGCTGCACTGGAAATGCCAAAATTTAAGGGGTCATGGAGAGAAACTGAGGCGTAGTATCATGAGGGAGGATCAGGTCCTAAACAGAAATCAAAAGGTGACCTGGGGAGATGCAAGGGCCACGGGACATCCCCAAGGACAGCAGCAGACATGGAGTGGAGCCAGCCTGAGACTACAAGACAGGCTATGTGTGCCATAGACAGCAGGCCTGGAAAGGTGAAGCTACCAAACCCGGAGCCCTGGAGGTCCGGAGGAGTCCAGACCGGGATGGCAGCATTTCATTTGCATAGCTGGGTGTTGGTTTTGCTTTGACTTAATGGCAACTGTGTCCACGTTCTTCCCTTTTGGAATGAGAAGTAAGTAACTTGGTTTTATTTTATAGATCACAGTTGGGAGACTTTAGACTTTTTAAAGAGACATTGGATATTTTAAAGAGAATCTGAACTTTTAAAATATGAATATAAATACCATGGCATGACTTACAAAGTCATAGTATGTTTCATATCATGATATTAATATGAGATCTTGGAAATGAAAAAGAAAAGGTGGTTTAATAGCAATGCATTTGTATGGCACATTGACGAGGGATCAATTATGCATGCTTTGTCAACGTGACACAATCTAGAGTCATTTGGGAAGACTCAAATCAGGAACTGTCTCTGTAAGACTGGCCTGTAGGCAAGTTTGTGGAGCATTTTCTTGATTAATGATGAATGTGGGAGGGCCCAGCCCACTGTGGGTGGAGCCCCCCTTGGGCAGGCGGTCCTGCAAGTCATGGAGAGAAAGCCAATAAGCAGGGTTCCTCATTGATTTCTGCTTCAGTTCCTGCTGTAGCTTCCATCAAAGACAGACATCATCCGCAAGCCAAAATAAACTTTTTTCCTCTCCTAGACACCTTTGGTCAATGTTTTATCACTGAAACAAAATGTAAACTAAAATAGTATTCATTCAACATGTAGCATGAAGCTACTCAAGACAGCAAAAAGTGCTCTGCAAAGTTTCACATGTACTCCACTTGCCGAATTAAAATGTAAGTGGGGGTGGAGACATGGCCCAGATGTGCAGCGCTCCTGTGGGGTGGAGACATGGGCCAGATGTGCAGCGCTCCTGTGGGGTGGAGACATGGCCAGATGTGCAGAGCACCAGCTGCTAATGCAGAGGAACGGGATTCACTACCCAGCTCCCTCATGGTGCCTCATGGGCCCCTGTTCCAATTCCAGGGACTCTAACCCTTCTGAACTTCATAGGCACAAGATCTGCACATGATACACATACATACATGCAGGCAGAACAGTCACACACGTACAGTAAAAATGAACAAAGGAGTTTTGAAATGTAAATGGTCCCTATTTTCGGCACGTGTTCTCAGAAGTTGCTCAGTAGATTACTTCATGTCTTCTTCTAGGAACAAGTGACACTCAAGGACCAAGTTTCTGACCAAAACCCTATTTTCGAATACATCACAAAGACACATAATGGTGTATTATAAGTTGATAATGCTTATACATCACCACAAGTCTTTTTTTTTTAAGCAAAACAATGAGCCACACGGCTGAATCAGGTTCATGACCTGGGGATGGAAAGCATACAATACGCTCACCATCACAGGCCCTGAAATCAGGCCGCTGAGGCTCAAATCCCTCTTTGCACGTCAGCTTCCATGCAGAAGACGCCGAGAGCACAGTACCCATTCCTCGGGACGGCTATGGCAATGCACATGAGCCCGGGAAACAGCGCGGGGCTTATGCAAGCGGAATAGAGCTGCTAGGCAGGAAGGAGAGGAGCGAGCCAGCATCAGGAAGCAGTCCTTTCTCCTTTGTAAACTGCTGGCAGGGCTAGAGTGTCTGCCTAGAATGTGTGAAGCATCACCACATCGTCACTGTCCTCCACGTTCCTGGCACCTGCCGTACTTCACACGGAAACGTAGCGTTCACAGAGCTCACGGTGGTGCTGTTGGAGACAGTGCCATGAGCCTCCTGAACAAGAGTCCTGTGCCTCCTGCTCGTCTTTTTTCTACCAGCTGGTATGGCACTAGTGAAGTGCTTTTGCTTTCTTTGTTGTTGGTTTTTGGTTTTTCTTTTGTTTTTTTTTTTCCAGACAGGGTTTCTCTGTGGCTTTGGAGCCTGTCCTGGAACTCTCTCTGTAGACCAGGCTGGCTTTGAACTCACAGAGATCCGCCTGCCTCTGCCTCCCGAGTGCTGGGATTAAAGGTGTGCGCCACCAACGCCTGGCTGGCACTAATGAAGTTTAAGCTGCAGATTCAAACTTAAAACCTGCTCGAGAAGCTCAAGAGGGAAAACTCACACTGTGTGAGTAGGGTGCCATTGTTCGTAAACTTCGCACTTTGCCAAAAACAAAAACAAAAACAAAAACAGATGTTGGAATGGGAAGCCATTGAGAGAGGCAACGTGCCCTTCCCCACATAGCTCTTCCTCCCTGAAACTGAGCCCAAGGAATGAAACATATCTGCTAATTAAGCACTGAATATGAGGAAGTAGGAGAAATGTCTAAATAAGTGAGTACAAGTTGGAGCCAGGAACCTCCGGTCCCATCCTTCTCTGGTAAGAACTAGGAACTTTCAAAACACCTCCTCAGAAGGAGACCTCGTTTCAACAACTGAGGCCAAGCAGAGAGAAACAGAGAAACCACCAGCATTCCAGGAATGTCTGCCGATATGCGCTGGGCCAGGAGGCATGTGTAAGACACAGTTGGAATGTTCTAGAACACAAGAGATGTGGAAACTCCAGAGAATGTGGCTTCCTATGTGAACTAGAGGGGGGCTCTGTCCTACACATGAAGATCACACAGGCCTGTACTCTCTGTCCTACACATGAAGATCACACAGGCCTGCACTCTCTGTCCTACACATGAAGATCACACAGGCCTGCACTCTCTGTCCTACACATGATCCCACAGGCCTGCACTCTCTGTCCTACACATGATCACACAGGCCTGCACTCTCTGTCCTACACATGATCCCACAGGCCTGCACTCTCTGTCCTACAGATGAAGATCCCACAGGCCTGCACTCTCTGTCCTATACATGAGGATCACACAGGACTGCACTCTCTGTCCTACACATGAAGATCAATCACACAGACCTGCACTATGGTCTCCTCACACAGACATGACATTTCTGAAAACTGAGGCGGGGCATCCCCAGGCTGAATGATGGACAATCAACGCAGGGCATGCAGTCTAGATTCTTCCAGTGGTTCAGTCAGCTAGACCTGCCTTATCGAGTTCCTTTTCTACCAGTTGCCTCAGTTTCTTCATTTGCAGCGTCAAGCATCAGACTCAAACGGGAGGGGGGACTTAGAGGATCCTTTCCTCAGAAGTCACTCTCGTCCATAAACGGCCTCATCAAGAACAACCCGTTTCCATTTGAATTTCCCGAGGAAGTGGCTGTGAACACTCATGGAGCACCCCCGCACACATACACAAATGACAATCTCAGACCACCATCCCTGCCGCTTTCTTTAGCACAATGCTACACTGCTGGCCAAAGCACATGACCTCCATCCCAAGTCTGGCAGGTCCCCTGGGGATGCCATCCAGAGCCAAACCTCCAGAACTCACCAGCTTCTTACCATGTGTACTGATAAATACAGTGAGCTTCCAAGCATCTCATGACTAGGTGAGATCAGCCTGGCCAGAGAACTCTGTGACAACTCCTCCCGTGGCTTTCCCTTCAGACAGTGAGCCTCTCCACACGCTGCTGCCCAGCTCTCCTGGTAGACACCTCTCAGTTGTTCTTGACTAACCAGGTTTTACTAGTTTCCTCAGAGACTTAAACATTCTATCCTTTAGGGAAGCACTTTGAGAATGAAGGAAAACAACACAAAAGAGTTTCAGGAAGTCCCTCAAACTGACAAGATCCACTAGGCCCCTCCCTGCCAGAGGAAGCAGTAAAAGCTTCGAGTCCCTCTCAGAAGAATAAAATCAAGCTACAAAGAAGACTCTGAGACCAGAGCAGCTGCCTGGGAGAAGAAACCTGCCAAGCTGCCTGAAAGAGGTTTAGACCAGAGTCACTTGGGAAGGACACTGTCCAACCTGATAAACTGCCTGCAGGTTGTATAGTTTGCTCCAGGTTCTCAACTCTGTGAGTTGTCACCTGATGGAGGATGTCCTTCTGTATATGTTTCTCTTATTGGTTAAAGAATAAAACACCATTTGGCCAATAGAGGCAAGAGGATAGGCTGGGTGAGGAGACAAGGAGAATTCTAGGAAAGGTAGGTAGAAAGAGACCACGAAGAGATGCCATATAGACCACAAAGGAGTAACAGGTCCAGCATTCTCCCATAAGCCAAGAACACATGGAAATATGTAGATTAACAGAAATGGGTTAATAATTAAGACAGAGCTAGCCAATAAGAAGCCCTAGCCATCGGCCTATAGTTTAACAATTAAGATAAGTCTCTGTGTGTTCATTTGGGGCTAAAGTGTGGCGGGACCTGGCAAGACAAGAAACTCCAGCAACAGTCACACATGTGCGGCCAGCCTTGGTAATATAGCTCCTGTCAGTAACCCTTCACCCATACACTTGTAGGTAACCCCAACAAAGTTCATCGAACTGGATTTTGGTGGTATCTGTAATTTGGTCTGTCACGGGTGTGTATTACATCTTCCTGGGAAAAGTTTTGTCACACAACATAGCTGGCACCTGAAGGGACATGACAGAACCAAAGATGAGCTGGGGAGGAGAAAACACATGGTTTTGGTTTTGGCTATGGGTAGGAAGGCATACAACTGAGGCTGACAAGCCTGGGGAGGGGGTAATCCAAGCAGGAAATTCTGGTAAGAGTCGTCCTTTCCTTTACGGTGTGTGTTAGTGTACCTTTGTGCTATGACAGCGGCTGAATGGTCCTTGCATGAGACATGCAACTAAGGTTGAGCCATCAGGAGTAGGAGTCTCTGTGAGGAATCCCAGGATAGCAGTCTTCATCTATGTGGTAGACTGTGACGTGCCTTCTGGATGATAGGGTCCACCACATGAATATGGAGACGGCCTGAAAAGAGTTCCTGGTTTAGAGGAAATTCTGCAGTCTTGACAGTAGCACACAAAGGTCAAGACTGTCAGCAAGCAGTGGCAGAGGTTGCTTGGCCTCTACTGTGTGTGGTTAGAACCACATCTGAGGCCAAGATGGCGGCCAAGCAGGAGCTCGTTTGCGTGAAGGAGCAGTTGCAACAAGAAAGGCAGCTGCGGCAGCACCCTCCGTGTTAGCCTAAATCAGACAAAAGGAGATGAGAGAGAGAGATGGTAAACACCAGAAGAAAGCCCTCGAGTCCAATTGTTAGTTTAAATTTAAAAAGAGGGGAAATCTGTGACAGAGCAGATTGGGGCCTTACCCATGGTCCCGCACAAGAAACCAGAGGAATGAGGAAACACTCAGCACCTGGGCTGCTGGGGTTAGGGAAGACTTCCAAAGAAGCAGAGAAAGAGTCTGGCTCAGCCAGCTTGTGAGGCTGTGGGACACGGGAGGGGACAGGTCAGTAAAGCAAAGGAAGAGGTCTGTTTGGATTACTAGAAGACAAAGGTGGCAAGATTCATGCCTCACTAGGGAACCTAAGGAATATCTTGATAGAAGCCAAACTGTGTCCTGTGGAGGTTCTGGGGGGCTGTACGGCCCGAGGACCGGTTCACGGAAGACACCATGACAGAACAAGAGGTGAAGATGAACCAGTGTGATCCAGCGTGGGCAATTATCCCTAAGACTACGCATTTCCCTCCAGCTAAAGGCTATGCTAGGGTGGAAATCATTTTCCCCATGAGGAAATCCCCTCACAGCCAGGTATTGTGGGTAGACAGGCAACAGCTAGAGTGCAAATCCGGGGCCTCTCTGACCCAGGGAGCCCGCAGATGCAGCAGGAGAAGGCAGGGCCCCATTCACCTTCGGCCCTGAGTGCATCTGAGTGGATTAAGCCAGGCCCACTGAGTTCATCAAGAGTAGAGAAAAGCAGGAGTCTTTGGGAGAGCTGCAGAGTGTGGAAATGTAATGGCTCAGAGAGGATGAGTGGGCATTATGGGAGCTAATTAAGTTAGCACCACCTATCCATGCTTTGATTGTGGAGGAAGCAACTGAAACAGATGGAGGGACCCTGGTCATGCTGTACTAACCTTGCTTATGTTTGACTTTAGTATCTTTAGTTGTGAACTTTAGGGTCACCTGACACTGCTGAGAACAGATGACCACAGACTTTCAGAGTGCTCCAGCAAGGCTGCCTTTGTTCTGGGATGGCGGTTTAAGATGCTGCTGTGTTCTGCCCATGCTCTGGAAAAGGTTTTATAGCCCAGGTAACATAGTGCTAACCTCTGGGTGTTTTGCAGATTTGGAAAGTCACTGGAGAGACGACCAGGAACACTGGTGCTTCATCTGCCTCACAGCCCTCCTGGGGCTGAGCTAATTAGAAGGGAAAGAGTCCAAAAGGCAGCCTACATGGATGGAAAAGGACACTCCCAGAGGCCACAAGGTTATTGAATGAAAATCTGTGAGACCAACAGGTCAGGGAAGTTCCTGAGGCCCCACACACCGTAAAGGCTATTGCTACTGCTGTTGGCTGTGTGCCAGGGGTAGCCGGTCAGGGTCTGCTGGGGAAATCAATGCGTGGGCATGTTTGACTACAAGGCAAGGGGACACTAAAGTGGGACTGAAATGGAAACCCTCATCCTTCTGCTGGCTGCCGCAACGTGCTAAAGTGAGGCTTGCAGGCAACTGCTGGAGAACGGCCACCAACACCCCTGCTTGGCTCTGGACCCTGCGCGCTACAATATCAACACACCAGGCAGGATGTGCCGGCTTGTGCAACAGTGGCTTGGATGTCATGGGTGAAACCAGCAGTCTGTCGATTGGAGTTAAGGCCCACTCCACAAGAGGGCATCCACGTAAGCCAGGACAGAAACCTGTGTCTGGGAAGGTCATAGGTCCCAATGGAGAAAGCAAATGAAAAACAAGCAAACAACGACCAAGAGTCAGGCTTCCACCAATGCCCTTCAACCCCTGGGAATGCCATCCAGAGACAAACTTCCAGAACTCATCAGCCAAAGTCAAGAATGTTCACAAATTCTGCATGTTTGTTGTTTACCAAAGAACCGTGTACCAATGTGGCATTATCTGGGAAGCCAGCTACGCAGCCACACGCCAAGAAGATAGAGGGCACACATTCAGGATAGGAACATAAACCACATGGACTCTACTTCCCCCACAGCCAAAATATTCAAGTCAACACCTGCAGGGGGCAGAAGGGTTCAGCTCAGCTCTCTACTCCTAGCACTGGCACGATTAGGATGCTGCTTCTGGCCCCAGGAGTTTGGAATCTGCTAGTCTGGAGGCTTTGGTCTATTGTACTGTGTCATGTCCTCCGTGTGTGTGTGTGTGTGTGTATCAGACATTGCAAAGGCTTTAAGATCCTGTATCATGTCCTCTGTGTGTGTGTGTCTGTGTGTGTATGTATATATGTATGTATGTATGTATGTATGTATGTATGTATGTACACGAATGTATGTGCACCAGACAGCAATGGCTTTACAGTCCAGGAGACTGAGATGGACCTGTGGCTGTTCTGTGTCACCAATGATGCAGAAACAGAACGTAAAGAGAGTGACTGTCACACTGGTTGAGGGGAAGACACTTATCCCAATATCCAAGGGGAAACTGAATTCCTGCCATGGGTTGGGGAGCAGGAAAAGGCCTGGCTGTCCCAGGAGTTCTGCTTGCTTCTTTTGTATCTAAAAGTAAAAGAGTAAGATAACTAGACAGTACAGGCAAACCCAATCCAGTCAGTCACCCTGTCACCTACCAATTCATGTGAAACCTCCATCCTTCAGACTAAGCCAGGACAAGGATCCAGGCCACCCAGGGACAGACACTACACTGGCTGGGACTTTGTTCTCCCTCACGAGAATGACAGTGTTCAGTTCAAAGCATCTTGTTTGCAGGAAGCGAGGGTGAGGACGAGAGTTGGGTCCAGCTAGGTAGGCCAGCTCCGGCTCCAGACGCCACACTTCTCATGCCAGCCTCACCCAACTCTGTGATATCACAGATGCTGAAGATGGAGCGGTCAGCAAGAAAGAAAAGGCTACATGCTCCAGGGACTTCCAGTCCAACAAGGGAAATGATGCCGAACGCAGAGGAACTGTTCATCCTGGGCCGAGGGCCCAATCCAAAGCCCCAGCCTGGGACTCCATCAGTGGGGTGGCTTCAATCTGAAACCTCTGGCCACTGGCACAAACATATTAGGATAATGTCACCAAACAACAGTTAGAGGATCAACTGAGACCAAGTCACCTACTTAACATTAACACACTTCCCAAGAAGGCTTTAAAATTCATCACCACGATGGATGTTTTGTGTTAACCTCCCATTCAGTCACTCGGGAAGTCTCAACCCTGAGGTTCTAGGGACATGGCAGTCAGGGAGCTTGTATTATGGACGGGGGAGACCCCATAGATAACAGCTGAAGCATAAAACAGTGAGACCCAAGATGACGAAGTCCCCTGCATGAGACAAAGCTGGAAGTGGAAGGTGGGTGAGCGCACCCAGCAAGTGCTAAGCAGGTGGGGGGCAGGGAAGCCCAGAGACCTCAGCGCTGAGCACACTCTGACCCTGGGCAGGGAAGCCCAGAGACCTCAGCACTGAGCAGACTCTGACCCTGGGCAGGGAAGCCCAGAGACCTCAGCTCTGAGCACACTCTGACCCTGGGCAGGGAAGGGCCCTGGGGAAGCCTGGGCCTGCGATTTCCAGGCAAGCAGCTCTCCAGAGAGGCTCCCTGGGGACATAGATGTGCTTGGGGCGGGGCCAGTCGGAGGTGACCCCATGGCAGGGAGGCCCCGTGCTTATTTCCAACAGTCCTCCAGTTAGCCTCACTGCAATGCCACAGGGTTATTTTTCTTTACTTTCAATTTGCATTGCAAGCTGGGGAGAAATGAATTGCACACCCCTCCCCATTCCTCTGTTCCATACAATTAAGAAAAGCTATTTCTTAGTCACAAGGCAGACGAGGACAGGAAGATGTCCCATTTTCTCTCGGCAGGGAGGCTGTCGTCACTCAATATTAATTGATCCTACTTTTCATCCATAAAGCAGGGCTAGAAACAAATTTTGGTCACAAAAATGGCAACTATTACACTATTAAGGTGAATTATTAATGGCATCCCCATTAAAGCACACTTCTGTTCGTGCAGGGCCGGCTGCCTCAACGTGGATAGCGCCGCTTTAATAGGGAAAAATGAGTAAATTATTATAGTCCTCGCTGATACTAAATGAATCACCAGCACCTATCTTGTTGGAGGCTTGCTGGAGATTTTCCACCATTTCATCACAAGGAACACAGAGAAGCTGGCTTGGCACCCAGCAGGATGGCGTGTCAATCCAATGCAGTCTTACTTTTCAGCTGGAGAGCTGCTAACATGAAGACAGCAAGACACAAGTGACTCAGAAGCTGAGGGGACCGGCTGCTGCTTTGGGGGATGGGTGTTTATTTTAGCATGGGCAAAAGAAAAAAATAATGCTTTCTGTAGAGCAGAACAGAACAGAATAAAGAACCTAGGGGGAGGGAGGGGGAGCGAGGAGAGAAGAAAGGGCCAGGAGAGGGCAGGGGGAGGACTAGGAAGGGAGGGAGGGAAAGGAGCAGGGAAAGGCCTAGTTCTGTGTAAGGTACATAAACAGCCCACAAGGAGCTGCTCTGAGGGCACAAAGAGCCACATCCATTCCCGGTGCCCCTCCCCCATGATCCATGCCAGCGCCCGTGGAGGGGCTCTGTGGCCCAACCCTGCAACCCCTTAGTCATTTGTTTTTCAATGCTGAGTCTTCTAGAATGCTAACCCTGAGCAGGGCATTTGCGTTTTTGTCAATAAGTTTAAGTGGCACAAGTCTTGACTCCTCTGGCTAGAAATCAGGGTAGCAACCTAGAAGCCAGCTGATGAAAGCCACAACCCAAGCAGAAGGTTTTCCTTAAACATATGATTGAGTCTGGAGAAGAGATGAGCTCTGCTCTCCAAGCCTGCGGCGGGTTACAGATGCAATGGGTGTGGCACCTTGGTAAGGACAAAGATAGAGAAAGGCGTACCATGGCCATTTGTTTCCAGGCTAGCCCACAACGCTGTGAGATCACTCTTGTTGATGGCCTTGAAGAACCCAGGCAGCCACCCCCCAGGTGTGGGCTGCAAAGGCCTCACAGATCCCCTCCAGCAGGACCCCTGCCCTCAGACGGACAGAAACCGCCTGGTGGCGTGTTTGAGGCATTCAGCAGAGTCCCGCAGGATCACCAACGATGCCTTCTCTGCTCACTGTGGCAGTGAGTGTGGCAGTTACACCCCACACAACCCCTTTAGCTAGCCTTCCCAGAACACAGAAGTTAAAGCATACACTCTAGTTCCCATCCACAGGCGAGGAACTGAGGCGCACAGAAGTTAAGCGGCTTTCCCAAGACCACCGTAAGCGGTAAAGCCCGAATTCTGCAGCCAGGCAAGCTTGGTTCAAGACCCTGTATTCTCACTGCTCCTTAAGCAGCCTCTTCCAGGAAGAGATACTTGCTTCATTTATCAAAACTGCACGTGTTATATACAGTGAGACACAATGAGTTATTGCCAAGGTTCCATCTGTGGCCTGCCGGTTCAAGTGGGGTCAGGAGCCCAGCCGGGAAGCATGGACTCAGTCCCTCAGGGGGCTGCTTCAGGTGCCCACCACGGATCAAGTCACAGTCGGGCTCCACCGAAGAAGGTTCATTTCCAACATCACACACAAGGTTGGCGGCAGGAGTCGGTCTGCAGGCTGTTTCCTCACTCACTGTCTCCGTCGGGTCCTCGCCTTGTTAGTCTTCAACTAACACACAGCATGGCTTCCCTCCAAGAGAGTATGTGAGAGAGCTCACGACAGCAGCCACAGTCATTTTATAACCCATTCTCAGAAATGGAAGCCATTGTTCTCCTGTAGCCCATTTACAAGAAGAAGCAGGTCAGCAGGTCGCACCCGTGTCCCAGGGGAAGGAATTGCAGAAGGACATGCCTCTTAATGGATACCCGCTAAGGTCACACAATAATAAATAGAGATGCTAACTCTAAAATTGCCTTTTCCTGGGTTCCTTTGTTTCCCATATCAGAGTTCAGTCTGGCCCTTAGCATTCCTCGCAGGTAAGAGGGTAAACATGGGGGACTTACCTCTCTGGGATACTGGCTTCTAGAATTTACCTCAAAGACAAGTTCTCTTAGATTCCAGTTGTTTTGATATAACTTGTTGATATGAATTCCACAGTAAGAAACCATGGTAAGACATTCCACAGACCCCCAAACATTACAGACTAACGGCATTGCTCTTGGCTACCTACCAGAACTTCATGGTAAGATCATATTGTTAAAGAAACTCACACACCTGAGTCACAGGACATGGAAAAATCGAGCTGGTACCAACCTGGAAGCCTCAGCCCCACTTGATAGCTTTAGTAGCACTAGAAGGTTCTATGTAGACTATCAGGAGGGAAAGATACTCAACAATCACACCCAGGAAGCTACAATCACAACTGACCTGTGTGCCCACTGGTGAAACAGTGGATGTTATGAGAATAGTCAACTACTTTTCTGCTTAAATTTAAAGTGTGTTCCAAAAGAAACTCATACCTGGTACTGAGCCCCTTACCCCAACCCCGAGGGAGAAAAAAAATCTGTGACTGGCTAAATTGTAGGTGTTAAGGGAGAGCCTAATACCGTCTCATCCCATTGATTGGACACAATGGTAAGATGTCCCAAAGTCTTACCTTCTTTCTACACAGTGACTAGTGCCTCTTTCCACCCTCTTAGGAGAAGCCGCTTTTTGCAGTGTATGGCAATTTAGTACAAGACCCACAAGCAATTACCATGCGGAGAAGACACTGTGAAGTAATCAGCTCTAAATGAGACATCTATGTCATACCCTCATACCCCGAGGCCCAGGGGTTGTTGCGGAAAGAGGGGAAAGGAAAACTGGAAGCCAGAGGCAAGGAGGCATCTGCAGAGGAAGATTATTTGTTAGACACAGCAGGGCCATTGCACACACCAACTTACAACAGTTGTGACTGCGCGTGCAAGACCCGCACAACATCAGGACAGGCAAAGCCCCAGGATGGACGAGGAAAGGACTCACAAAGTACCACCCCTAACTATTGGCAACCGGTGGCTCCTGGAGGAGAGTCAGTTTTCTTCAGGGATGTGGGACACCTCGAGGTTGGCCATGCTTCAGTAGAAGGTCCCATCTCCATGCACATCCAAGCACTATGTAGACTCAATAGGTTTTTTAAAAAGAGCCCATGAAGCTGAGAGGAAAAAAATGGTCAAAGCATAGGGAAGGGTTGGATGGGGAGGGCGTATGAGTTAGGTGGGCTCAATCAAAGCACCTTATATGCATTATTAAATTCTTAAAGCAATAAAAAATAATCAGGAAAAAGAAACCATAGTGAAATATGAACAAACCTTTGTCATTATTTAAAGATCAACAAGATTCAGTGACAGGAGGAGAGGCAACCGGGAAAGCCATTTGAGGGATAAAGCAAGGCAGCCAGAAAGCCCCTGCCCTTCCCCCAGCTCCACGAATCCCTCTGGCCTCCTTACCTAACCAGGCTAGTAGGTGTAAGGGATAACTTTTCTTTTACAAGTTTCATCTTGCTATGGCTAGCCAGATTGCTTCTCACCAGAAGGCCCTAACAGACTGAAGACCCAGAAGTATGTCCCCAGAGTGCATTCTGTACACCCATTAAGCCCGGCTTAGCAGCACAGCTCACTGGCTTGAGTGAAACCCCGGGGTACTCTAAGCTGCAGCTGAATGGGCCCAAAGATTCCACTTTGTGTGGGTTTACTAGGGCCTTTTGTAGCTACCAACAGCAGACAAATACCCAAGCAGGCAGGAATTGACCAGGTCACAATAAGTAAAGGCTGGTCCTTCTCCAACAAGACATCGACTGCTTCTATAAGGAAAGCTCCCACCCCTACCCTTACCCAACAAGCAGAAACATGTGACCAGTCTTGTGTCACAAGCAGCATTCATTCCTCAAGCCCCAGGAGTTCCGTGCTTCTAGACTAATGCCGGATTTCTACCATGAGATTCTCCTGAAATAGTCCCCTCCCTTAACAGCAACGGGCACTTCCTGCACCCCACGAATCCATGCGTGCCCCTAAGACCATGCTGCTACCACAAGATGGGAGAGAAGCTGGACTGTTGGTAAGCTCAGGAGCTCGCTTTACTTACCAGGGTATCTATCCCACCTATGACCCAAGGGCAGGTGTCTGAAACACACCGCAAAGAAAATGACTTTCTAGACTTAGTCACAGGGACGCGAAGCCGAAAGTCACATGCTTACCTTCTCATGCCAGGGGAAAAGATCTCACAGATACAATCTACAGGTCTCTCTTCTTCCAGAAGTCAGCCATCAGTGAAAGCTGATTAAAACTAGGATGACACTGAGACAGGGGCATGAATAGTGTGGAAAAACATGGTCTACCTGTAGGACAATGTCATGGTCAAAGCCATCATTTCGCCGTTATTGTACTCTAACAAAAACGAGACAGGACCACAGTAAAACTGGGTAAAGCCTCTTGATAAAAACCCTGTGAAGTCATCGGTAAGAATTAGCAGGAGTGGTGGTTTGAATGGGAATGACTCCGCAGACTCAAGTGTTTCAGTTCTTGGCCTATAGGGAGTGGCACTCTTAGGAGGTGTGGCCTTGTTGGAGGATGTGTGTCATCTGTGGGGGTGGGCTTTGAGGTCTCACGCGTGCTCAAGCTAGGCCCAGTGTGACACAGTCTCCTGCTGCCTGCAGATCAAGCTGAGAACTCTCAGCTCCTTCTCCAGCACCATGTCTGCCTGCATCCCTCCATGATTCCCACAAGGACGATGACGGACTAAACCTCTGAACTGTAAACCACTCCCAATTAAATGCTTTCCTTTGTAAGAGTTGCCGTGATCATGGTGTCTCTTCACAGCAATAGAAACCCAAAATAAGACAGTAGGCCATATAAAAACACTAACTTGTTCTCTGTTTCACTTTACTTTTAAAATTATTTTATAATGTAAATACATATATGGTTTATTTTTTGCATTTATTTATCTATTTACTTGTGTGGGTGCACGCATGACATGGCGTACACATGGAGGTCAGAGGACAACTTGGAAGCATAGGCTCTCTCTACTAATACACAGGTCCTGGGGATTGAACTCCGTGTCATAAAGCTTAGCAGCAGGTGCCTCTAACCACTGGGCCATCTTACTGGTCCTTCTGTTCCATTTTAGTTAAAACAGATAAAAGTTATTATGAAAGGCCGCTATTATTCTGAATCCCTATAGAAAAAATAACAATCTGGTTTTGCTTTGACAGATAACAGTCATCACCGAGGAATCCCGTCCTGCTGCAGAGAGCCTTGAGTTCCTGAATTTGACTGCTTGGGGTCACACAGACCCCAGAGTCCATCTGCACACGAGATTACGTGTTGTTTCTCCATCTAGATTTAGAGTGGCTGGGACCAGAGCACCTGGAGTTTTGCTTTGAAAAGGAAATGTTGAGAATGCCCAGTCCCCTTAGGTCTAATAATCTTATCAGCCCCATTAGTACGAGTGGAAGGAACGGCAGCATTAGTTCCAAGAGCAACGTCAAACGCCACCGCACAGAAGACCCACACGGCTCTGCTCTCCAGGCTTAAAGCCATTTCACATCATGACCTCACCCTCTCTGAAACCTGCAAACTGTGAGGCGTGTTTCGTGGGAACCAGTTTTCGTACGGCAACCACACACTGCATATTCTGTTTAAGAGCAGGGTCTGTTTCTGGCACGCCTCCCAGCCGAGACCTATGCTTGCCAGTGACACCACGCCTCTGACCTCACAGGAGTATTCAAAACAGAAGCCAACCTTAATTATAGAAACCAGAGCAGAACCAAAGTCAGGTAGGAATAAATAGCTTCACAATGTCCGACAGCTGCTTTTACCCAAACTGAAATTAAATATTTACACACGCCCCACCTTACCCTTTATTGATGAAACAGAACCTAAAAATGGGTCAGAAAACTAATCACATAGTGTGAAAGCTCCACAGAGCAAGCAGACAGTTTCACAGAGGCCGATGCTTCCAAGAATGGCACAGCAGAGCTCTAGGGAAGAAAAGTGTCTCTGGAGGCCTGGGCGCGCCACTCTGCAAAGGAGGAGTCTTTTCTCTATGAGTCTCATGTGTTTGCAAAGCTGAGAAGGCAACCACCACACTGACCACACTGACCACACTGACCACACCACACTGACCACACTGACCACACCACACTGACCACACTGACCACACCACACTGACCACACCACACTGACCACACCACACTGACACACTGACCACACCACACTGACCACACTGACCACACTGACCACACTGACCACACCACACTGACCACACTGACCACACCACACTGACCACACTGACCATACCACATTGACCACACTGACCACACTGACCACACCACACTGACCACACCACACTGACCACACTGACCACACTGACCACACCACACTGACCACACTGACACACTGACCACACCACATTGGCCTCCTAAGCTGAGCGAGGGGTCACACTTAACCCCACTAGCAAAGGAAACCCAGGGCTCCACTCCAGGGAGCTCTTAGCTAACATTCATGTTTTTGGTAAGAAAAGTAGTTTCCCAAAGCAGAGGGTGGTATATGGCTGGAATCCGGACCCTAAGGAGGCAGAAGAGAAGGATCTGGGCTCATTGGTCAACCCCAAGAGTTCCAGGCCTGTAAGAGACCTTGTCAAAAAAAAAAAGCCAACAATTCCTGAGAACGCCACCAGATATTGTCCTCTGACACACACTCACGAACACACACACATACATGCACACACACACACACGCACATATGCACACACACACGCGCACACACATGCACACACACATGCATGCGCACACATGCACACACGCGCACATGCACACGCATGCACACACGCACGCACGCACACGCGCACACACACGGACACATGCACACACACGCGCACACGCACACATGCACACGCACACACACATGCACACATGCACACACACACATGCACACACACGCACGCACGTAGTCTCCAATCGGTGATGAGCAGTGTGCACTAAAGGGCCTCCAGCCCTGAGAGACCATCAATGTACAATGAAACAGCCTCTCTCAGCGGCAGAGATGAGCTGACCTCCACTTGTGAGCCTGCTGTAACAACCTAGGACGACCCTCAGTAGCAGTAGCTACTCACAATCCCGCTAGCCTGACTCACCCACGCATGTGTGAGTTCTCCAGAGCCCAGGATACAATAAAGGGATGGTGCCTGCACTGGTCTTCAGTGCCAGATCTGAGCCGCTCCAAACCCAAGGCTGTACCTGGAGACACTTGCCTTCCACCCACATTGCTTAAGGCCACAGGCAAGTGTCACCTTGCGCATCATTGCTGTTAACATCATCATCATCATCATTGTCCTTGTTACCCAAGCCTGTGGCTCTTGTCACAATGGGTGATCTACAAGGATTCACCAGGAAAGCCCAAATGCAGAGGACCTAACAGCTGTGTACAACCGTGGGTCATGAACAGGAAAATCGGCTCTGGGTCTGGAGGATGTAAAAAGTGAAGGCCCAGCCCAAATGCCACGCCCCAAATTTCCTCTCAAAGGATGCTCTGGCCTCCTGTATCGGCCCACCGTCTCCAGCCACCACCACTGACTTTTTGTCTCGCAGTTTTTTATCTGCAAAAACCCTGCATCAGTGACTTGCTCAGCTCCTCTGAAAAGCAAGTATCACTGGCATGTCCCTGTCACTGTCACCGTCACTGGAATCTGTTCCTTACAAAGCTGCAGGTATCACATCTAGAGAGAGCTAACCGCCTCACTAATGGGCATCAAAACAAACACTTCAGAGTCCTCCAGGCTCTAGCTAAAGGAACTCCTGTGGTGAAAGCCTCTTTCACCAAGACCCCTCCAGTAATGCCTCACCCATGCTTGCCCTTCCTTTCCATAGCTTCCAGATTAGGGCAGCCTTAGATGTTAAACCCAGAAATGCCTGACACAAGGCAAGCCCATTAATGCTAATTATGGATCCCAGGCAATTTCTGTGAGATTTGGTCAGCCTAGCAGGGAACAAGGATGGAGGCAGAGAGGAAAGAGGCAGAAGATGGCTCTCAAGGCAAAGGCTCCCAGAGATGACCTGAGTGAGCCACAGTTTTAAATGTGAAGGACAGGGGACTGTAAACCCAGGCCTGTCTAGCTGTTAGGTGTGACTGGGCAGGGGGCTATGCATGCTGACCAGAGCCCTGAGGACTGGACTCTGGTCCTGGATAAGGGTGGCAGTTCAGATATTCACTTTCTCCAAGGCTCCAGAGGAGTCAAGAGCAAGCTGTCAGGAGGCCCAGCCCATTGGCTAAAAGGTCCCCAGTCAACAGAAACCTGTTCCTCAAGGGTCTCACGCTCTGCCTTCAGGGGGTCTCAGAGCCTCCTTAGTCTCACCCACCCTGGTGCACACAACCCAAACCCAGCCCGCTGTCCCGTTCCTCAATGCCCCTCCACTACAGCTGGAAGACTCCTGGCCTGCCCAGCTGCTCTCAAGCTTGAGAAGCCTCAGCGGGCTCTGATGGATCCATCACACAGGGACTAGTTTACATTTCGCAGCACCTGGACCAGGGACCAAGATTTTGTGTTTCTACAAGATGCCAATCATACCTGGAGAACTGCTGGCCCCCATCCCAGGCGCATGTGGAAGCCAGCTGCTCTCTGTGCATACCCCATCTCCCCAAGGCACCTCAGACCATCAGTGCCACCCGAAAGTCCAGCACCCACTCGCTACACTTGCCCTCTCCTCCACCCCAGGGCCAGAACACAGAGCTTTCTTCCTGATCCATTACACCCTTCCCAGCATGGAACCAGCCCCGCGCATCACGTCAAGGCAGATCTGGGTCCACTCTCCTTCAACTCAGTCAAAGCTTCCTCCTTTCTGGGGGGACTTCCTGAAAGCCCAGACCCCAGGGAGGCTCCTTGTACTGGATGGTGAACTCCTACCTTCACAGCACTATCAACTTGGTGCCAAACCCACGACCACGTGGGAAGCTACTCTTCCTTGGTCCAAAAAAAGTATTTTATTCCTATGGCTTCGTGCATGCTGCACTATGCTGTAAACACTCACTTCAGAAACAGATAATGATCCTAGTCTTCAAACATCTTCAGAGATCTCAGAATATGGCATTTAAAAGCTTCTCGTGATAGAGACGCCAGATCCTGGCAGCATCCCTATGTCCTCCAAGGAAGACGGATGGACACAGAAGAACCTCCACCTGCTTTAAATGTAGCAAAGCTGGCCATGGATCAGGGAGGAAAAAAACTGCCTTCTACCCCAACTGCTACCAAGACCCTGTCCAGACTGTGGACAAGCAGGACACTGGCTAATTGACTATCCTGATTTGCCAAGACAAGGTAAGCCAGTCATCCCAAACTCCCGTACCACAGAACAGTCTGTCAGATCTTCTGGACCTGGAAACTGAAGACTGATACTGCCCTGGGGCCGCTGTCCCTGGGGTAGCTGCCTGGGTAGCTGGAGAGCTTTCACTTCTGCTGACTCAGGAGAAATTCATCCTTCTCAGATCTGATGGTGTTTGACGACTTGGGTACTGATAGCTTTGCCAGCTTAAGAGCTCTCCCCTCACCACCCCCAAGGCTACAACCACCGAGGTAGCTCATTAGTTAAGTTTCTTGTTAAAACACAGACAGGCTTCACAAACAGGCTTCAGGCTGTAAATGCGGTTTTGGTAAACTGAGAGCACCGACTACAAACAGTCCAGCCACACATGACAAAACGCTGCTCAGGTGTTGCAGAAAGCATGGCGCTGGTGACGGTGGAACAATCCAGGGCTGCTCGTTCTTGCTGACTCCTCCCCTCTGAAACAGGTTAGCACCAAGGGTAGTACCGAAGCCTGCATGCGTGTCCAAGTGTTCCTCCTCCCTCGCTCCTCAGCCTCCTTCCCTCCTTCTCTTTTGCTCAGTAAATTGCCTCTGGCTGTCATTGAAGGTGTGTTTCATTGGGCCAAAACCAGGCCCTAGGAAAAATGCCCATGCCTTCTAACCCCAAGCCACAGCCTTTGCTATGACACCAAGGCGTAAATCTGTCCCAGCTGTTTTACAGTCACCTGAGCATTCCTGGGAATGAGTTCCGCTACTGTATTACAGAATCTGGCCTGGTAGAAACTAACAGTCTCTACAGCCCCCACTTTGACCCCACCCATCTCTGAGCCTGTATCTTACAGGTCCACTCCTCCTGTCAGGCATGTGCCAAGGCCAACCCACAGGGGTCCTCCACACCTCCAGGGAAACAGCAGATGTGATGGCTCAGGTCATCATATCTGGAACACACCATCCCTCGATTTGGCGTGTCACAGACCATCCAAACAGACAATGGCCCAGCCTTCACTTCCAGGGTCACCAAGCTCATGTCTGAAGCCCTCAGCATCTCCCGGAAACCCCATGCCACACCCGCCCCCAGCTCCTGGGACATCAGTGTTGGCTCCTGGTTTCCCAGTGAAGGGCATATCTGCTCCCGTGTCTTGCTTATTCGTCCTTGTCTCTTCTGTACAGCAGGGCTCGTCTCCACTCCATTCTCACTGGCAATCTCCACTCTTCCCATGGCCAGCCCTGTTCACAGGGCTGGTGATCATAACCTGTTTCTTCTCCTAACAGCCTGACTTCTCTGCTTCCTCAAAGAACAAATTCCTGAAGTCTCCAGGATGGCAGCTAACCAGATACTTGTCCACCTATACTTCCCACCAATCCCCAATCCCCCTCCCCATGTCATCCCATGACAAAAGGAAGTAGCCAGATGTGAACTGGCCCCCACATATCCAAGAACTTTGAGGTGTTTGACTGGGAACTCTGCCTCAGCCCCACTCCTCCGTCTCCAGGCCCCACCCTCTCAAAAAGCCCACCAAGTGGCAGCTCCTCTCCCAGAGCGGGTCAAGGCCATTCATTCCTACAGGGTATTTAACCCCCCCCCTCGAGACCCACCATAAGATTTCTCTCCTGCTTCCTTTCCCAAGACTCACCCAGGAGTTGATTTGCTCAGATTAAGCCTGGTCTTTTAATTTGGCCTGATCTGGCTTGCTATACCAGCAGAGAAACCTAAGGTCAGGGTACAAAAACACCTGTCAGATCTGCCTCCCAAATATAAACCACTTAAGGAAATCAAGTATGGATGGCTTATGTCTAGGTGGATGTGTAATTACCGAACACACTCTGACTTAACACACTCACACCAGCGCTACCACCAGCACCACCTCTACTTGGTAAAGGAAATGCACAACTCAAAAAGTTCTCAACTGTGGTCCTTGGCCGGTAGCCTTCCCACACTTGACACTCATTACAAATGGAGGTTCAAAAGGTCTTACCTCAGACCTAGTGAGTGAGGGACCCAAAGCAGACCTGAGCATCTGGGGTCCAGGAAACCCTGGGCAATTCCCATGCCGCCAGGCACTGAGCAGGTCTCTGGGCTCAGGACGGGTTCTGCCCTGGTTCCCTCCACCTGTCCATCACAGCCACTGCCACCCCTGGGCAATAGCAGTGGGGTTTTTAACTCCCCAGTAAGCAATAACGATAACAATGAGTAATTTCCGGAGTGTGATCAAAGCTGTGCCCCAGAATCAGACTTTCTCCAAGCTGTGAGGGGAGCACAGTCTGGAAAGGGAACAAACTCCAGACTGATCGGGCCACTTTCGCAGTGGTGTTTCGGGCTAAGGCTGCCCACGTTGGAAGCTGAGCAACAGAGGACCTGTCTATGATTCATTGCACAGCATGCATGTTTTGAACAACAAACGCTCCCTGTGTTCTTATCACAAGCAAACAACATTCACACACTGCACTTAAGGCTGGGCGGCTGGCAGCAAACATCAAGTCTACGCCTGGCCAACATAATGTCAGAGAAAAATCCCAAAAGCCAGCTCGTGCAGAGCCCTTGGCTGGAACACCACAGGGAGGGGGAGTTTTAAAATGTGGTCATGGGGCCTGCTGTGGGAACTGTGCTGTGTGTCATGGGAATGGTTTACAAGAGCAGAAGGGAGAAGGAGGCAAGCTTGAAGGTACAGGCAGTGGGGCAAAAAACATCAGAGCCTTTTGTGTAGGAGCTCTTGAATTTAGTTTTCACTGGCCACAGAAGGCTAGGGATTCAGGGAGAGTGGGGAGGCATTATGGCACCATCCAGAACACAGGGGCCCTTCTATCAATCTTGGCAGCTTGGGGGCAAACAGCTAATTACCATCATTGCCTCTGCTAGTTCCATTTCTGTCTACTTTTCTATTTTATGAAAGAAGCTAAGCCTGCCTTACTGAAACCTGGGTGCTGTTTCTCTGAGCAAAAGAGTCATAATAATAAGAACATGAACTAGAGATGTAGTTCAGCCGGCCAAGCACTCACCTAGCATACACAAAGCCCTGGGGTCCCTCCAGGGTCATGTAAGTAAGGCATGACGGATGACGCACACCTGTAATTCCCGCACTCAGGACGCTAAGGCAGAATGGCTGCTACAAGCACGAGCCCAGCCCAGATGACCTAGCAAATTCCAGGCCAGCTGGGACTACCCTGTCTTAGACAGAGAAAAAGACAGAGACAGAGACAGAGACAGAGACAGAATAATACAATACCAGATCCAGAGTAAGTATCTCTAATTCATGTAAAAAAGCAGGCTAGCCATTCCCAGTCACTGTTGAAAATACGCAAAGGCTCAACCACTCTGGGAAGCAATTAGGCAGCATCTTTAAAACTCACACACGCCAAACATCCTAACAACTCCACACCTGACATATTTGTTTCAAAATCTACACACACACACACACACACACACACACACACACTAGGCCTGTTCATATAGTTCACAGCAACATTTTTTTCTAGTAGCCCCAAACTGGAACTAGTCCAGTGTTCAGCAGAAGGGTGAGTGATGGTAGCACACACTAGGAACAAAAAGGACCAGGCTCTCACACAGCAGCAGCATGGAGCGCTCAGGGGACCAGACTAAAGGAACCAGACCAAGAGCTGACACCCTGTAGGGTTCCATTTACATGTCATTCAAAAGGGAAGACTGGGAATGAAGCAAGGCAAATGTAAAGGCCAAAAGATCATGGTTGTCTGAGGCCTCAAACCCAGAACCCTCCTGCCTCCACTGCTGGCACACCAGGGGCATGAGGACCACCACATCTGTGCAAAGCTCTCTGTCCTGAATGTGGTAGCAGCTCTAAAGATGTTTCCATTTGCCAACACCACATACTTAATACTGGTGTGTTTTGTGTGAAGATGAGTCACAGCGAGATCACTCAAGTTACTGAAGCAGTATACCCAGAGTGCAACAGGGCTCCCAGGCTGGTCTCGCTCCCATTCTGCCACGCCCATGTAAGAGCTGAAACATGTGCTTCCCATGCCACTGCTGACTGCACCCTGGTCTCTTATGAAGAATTGTGTCTATAGCTGGTGCACTTTGCTCTCCCAGGACACGCCATTAATCCTAGCACTCAGGACCAGAGGCAGGAGAATCTCTGAATTTGAGGCCAGCCTGGTCTATAGAGAGAGTTCCAAAACAGTCAGGGCTACACAGAGAAACCCTGCCTCAAAAACCAGAACAAATAAACAAAGTAATAAATTTACAAAGGAATCTCGGAGAGAGTCTTCGAAGGCAGTGCTAGGTAACAGACAGCCCAGAACATGGGCGAGCTTCACCCCATCTGTCCCCAGAAACCTGCCCGTCAGATGTAAAGAGAAGCCTTCCCGCCAGCCTGGTTCCAGAGCCGCATCAGTCCCAAATAAACACACAGGAGGCTGTATTAATTATGAAGCTGTTGGCCTTGCTTGTTTCTTACTGGCTAGCTCTGACTTAAGTATTTAACCCATAACTTCCAATCTAAGTATTTCTCTTACAGGAGAAAAGGGTCTGGGCTTCTTACCCCTATGGTGGTTACATGGTGACTCCCTGTGTTTCTCCTACCCAGAGTCCTCCTGGACTTCTAGTCCCACCTATCTTGCTTTCCTATTGGCCAACAGTGCTTTATTGACATATACACAGGACTTCCCCATCATTCAGAAGTGCACCTTATACCAACAGGTCCTACCTAGAGGGCAAGCTGGCACTTCCCAGAGTCCTGAGGCCTGTATCCTTCACCTGGTGGTTCCTGAGGAAATCACCAGACATGCACACGAAGACTTACACACAACAGTGCTTACCACAACATTTTTATATCACGGATCCAAAATAACTTAAAAGTCCAATAAAGGGGACTGCTATGTAGATCGTAGTTCAATGAGTGATCAAATCACACCAAGCCATTAAATCATACTTTCGGGGTACACAGAGGACACGGTGTACACTTCACTCTGCATTGTCAAGTTGGCAAAGAGCAGGATTCAAAATTATATATGGCTGAGCCTTCATTTCTCAAATATTGTCTACTAAGTGCCAGGCTCTGCCTACAGAAAACAGGCCTTGTACTCACCGGCAGTCAGTGTGGTGAACTCTAGGAAGCGGTATTCATAGGCCACATCTATCTTTGTCTCCACCTGAGGTCTCTTGAGAGTTGAGTAAATGTTCCCAGGGCGCTTCTCTTCATGCTTCTCCAGCTTGTTCAAACTGCAACCCATTTCGACAGCTGACCACAAAAGGGAAGCAAACGGGGAGAAGGAGATGTTTTATCAATAATTTTGAAATACAACAGCATAAAAGACCCCCAATTTTCTGGAGGAATACATCAAAGGCCTCAGTGCCCAGGAAATCACACGTGTGATTTAATATAGCTCTGAACACAGGAGACCAGGACACCTCTCTTCCTGTGATGAAGCCATTACCAGCCATCCTGGGAGATCTGGGTGACCCAAATGTCCCTGTCTTGCATCTTGTCCCCTCTCCCTGAGGAAAATAATACCTCCCAGCAGCTCCCTCCATTGTCATCTGTACACATGATGAAAAGAATAGGGCCTGAAAAGCCATAGTGTGCATTATGTTGTCAGCCCGTCGACAGAAATACAAGGCACGTGTCACCTTCCACACGGTTGCTAGGGGAGAATAATAAGTTGTTGTTATAGTCTCTAAACGATGGCATCCTTTCTCTCCTCAACAGTAATTATTTAGACAGGAATTGATATTCAAACATCTCAAAATGTAGACATCGGTGTTTTTATGGCCTTGTCTTACAGTTCCCTTCTCTTCTTTTCCAGACCAAACAGTGGGAAATAAACCGTAGGCTCCCCCACCTCCAGTCACTTCAGGCTAAAATGAAAAGTGATGGTGTGTAGCAGGGCCAGCGAGACGTCAAGGAGCATCCGCACATGTTGGGAAATTGGAGGCCTCAGTTTGCAGAGGAAGTGAAGAAACGGGAAGACAATGAACAGAGTGGGATGCCCTCATTCCCTGACAGGTAGGGTTTCCATTTATTTGGGCAGAATGACATTCACACAACGACTTTTTGTGGAAAGGTATGTTCCTTTTACACTCCGGGAACTAACTGCCCCCCCTCCCCCCATCTCTGGGACACTGACTTGCCCCAGAAAAATGTCCCTAAAATACGAACTGGCCAAGAGTATCTCACACACACACACACACACACACACACACACACACACACACACACACACACACACACAGGGACTGCTTTCTCCAAAGACAAGGATTTCCTTCAATAATCCATTCACAGGTTTCTGAGCTTCCTATAGCAATTAGGCAAGTTCCAGAAAAACAAACGGAACTTCAAAAGAAGCAATGAGGGAATGGGGAGGGAGAATGGACAGAGGCGAGCCATGACAGCCCCTGTTTTGTAGAGAATGGACAGAGGGGAGCGGGAGGCACGGCCATGACAGCCCCTGCTTTGTAGAAATGAAAAAGGAAGTCAGAGAGGATGGGCAGGAGCCGGAAGGCTGACTTACGCCTTAATAAGGGAACGTTAGTGTCCAAGAACCAGAGAACACATGAACTGTGTGCACCCTGCGTGAAACTTGGAAACTACTCATTCTGCACACGCAACAGCTGGTGCGCGCGGAGGCTGCTGGAGGAACTGCGGGAAGCTAGTTCCTGCTGTGTGCGGGGTGTGGGGGGGGCCAGGGGGGCACAGAGAGCAAAGGAGGGAGGCTCCTGAGTGCTGGGACCAGTGTGCCCTGAAGACGTGGAATCTGGGGGTACAGAACGGGAGGCTCCTGAGTGCTGGGACCAGTGTGCCCTGGAGAGGTGGAATCTGGGAGCACAGAACAGGGCTACAGAGAGGCAGAGGAGCACAGCGGCCTCCATTGCTGCCCATTTCCAAGAGTCAAGCCTGGTTGGAAAGGAAGGACTGCGGAATCAGAGCCCGAGGCTGGGGGAGCTCGGAGAAGCTGCACGGATTTGGGCACCAGAGCTGACAGAGATCCTGCCAGGGTAAAGGGATGAGGTGGAGGAGGAGAGGCAGGCTGTGGACTCCCCTGGACCTAACAGGTCAGAAGGTCAGGGGTCACCACTTGCCTAAAGTACCTTTGTGAGATGCACAAGACCGCGCCCTGTCCTCCGAGGACTGCAGTCCCGCCCCAGCTGGGGCTTAGAGAGTAGAGGCTAGACCTAAGCCCCTACTGAACCCCTTGTGAGCGCCCTTCACAACAGAGCATGGCAGTGCTGCGTCAGTGGGGAAAGACAAGCCAAGGGGGTGATGCCCCAACTGGCCACGGCTGACCTACAGAGTGCCCCAGAGAAGCATGGAGAGCACAGGGAAGAGCTAAACACAAAAGGAACCGGGAGAATGGCACGGATTTCAGGTTAAATCTGTTCCTCATAGCACATTCGGAGCGTGGAAGGATCCAGAGACTAGCTGAGCTGTCCGAAGAGCACTTGTACACTGTGCTGGTCAACCAGCTCCGACTGCCACCATATAGACACTGAGACAGCACTGAACACAGCTCACACTGCCACCACGCTCACCAGAGCAGAGCTGGGAGAAGACGCTGTCCTCGTCTCTCTAATGGGAGTCAGTTCTCACACCAGCGTGGCCCTCAGAGTAGATTCACCCAATCTTCATCTAGGAGCAGCCATCTCGAGACACCCTCAACACGCATGGGACAGTGTGAAAAACTCAAATCTACTGTGCACCAGGGAAATGGCAGGAGGGCCACAGGGAGAGTGGTGGCTAGACCAGACACTTGTCCAGGTTAGTCATCCCCAGTCCAGACATTCAAAGCCTTTCTAGAGATAATGTTGAAAAAGCTTGGGTTTCAGAGCATTTTACCAATGAGGGGGCTCAATTGTAACAGTCTATGAAAATATCCCCAAATCTAAGACTCTGAGATCTGAAATGCTTCTGTCTGGGCACGAGTGATCCTCAGTCCGTGCCAAGAGCTGGTGAGGCACGGAGCTGCTCGAGAGCTGGTTTCACCTTTCTGTTTGCCTTAAATATTTACTTATTTTGAATTTTATGTATGTCCGTACACCATATGCACACCTGGTCCCATGGAGGGGAGAGGAGGCGCTGAGATCCTTGGGAACTGGGATTACAAACCGTCCTGAGTTGCCATGTGTGCTGGGAACCACCTTCTGCAAGAGGAACAAGTGCCCTTGACTGCTGGACCATCTCTGCAGCCCCCAATCTCATTTTTTAATTACCTCGTTTATAATTGAGAATATGCCAAGTTTTGCATAAAATTTCCCTAATAAGTATCTCCTATATTAATAAATGCTACCAAATCAGGTCACTAATATTTTTACATCTTCAAATTGTAAATAAATAAATAAATCCAGAGCAAATAGAATTCTCCTGCTTATCCTGCCAGTGAGGCATTCTGGAGAAATGGCAATGTGTGGGGAGGCTGCCTGGGGAGGCTGCACGCACACCTGTCTTGTGATTTCGCGACTCCTCTTAGCTCCGTACCAACAAAAATGTGTACAAGTCACCTGATGGCCTTGCAGAGGCTCTGTATACTGGAATACACTCCTGCATTGCAGGATCAGAAAGCAAGGGAAACACAGAAACTGAAGAGTGCACGTGACAGCATGGTGACTGTATAGTAGTCGGCGTTCTATTGCTCTGAAGAGACACCACGACCACAGCAGCTCTTATTAAAGAAAAAGCATTTAGTTTCAGAGGTTTAGTCCACTGCCATCATGGTGGGGAGCATGGTGGCGCAGAGGCGGGCATGGCACCAGAGAAGTAGCTGGGAGTTCCACATCCGTACCCACAGGCAGCAGGAAAAGAGAGTGAACGTGGGCTTGGCTTGGGCTTCTGAAACTTCAAGGCCTTCCCCCAGTGACACTTCTCCAACAAGGCCACACCTTCTGATCCTTCTCAAGCAGTGCTACTCCCTAATGTCTAAACACACACACACACACACACACACACACACACACACACACACACACTGGACATCCTAGGGAGCATAAGAAGCTTCCAGATGTGTTCAGCCAGCAACCTGTATATTAAATTGTGGTCCTTCCCCTCCTTAAATTTCACTAAAAGTTCAAAAGTACATGAAATGTTTTTTAAATGCACACAGAAAGTGCACCATCCCCACGACATTAGGCAGAACACGGCATTGCCTGCCCAGTGGTGCCAAGGCTTCCAGAATGAAAAGCAAAAGCAGTGTTTAGAGCTGGCCTGGCCGTCAGGTGCCTGTGTGTTCCTCGAGGCACCGTGTGTACAACAGAGCTCAGAGAAGGAAGGGCTGCCCTCTACACTGGGCACAGCCCAGGACTTGGGGACACAGAATGAGGAGGACAGAGAGGCAAGCAGAGAAAAGTGACTCCACAACAGGAAATGAAGTCGGGCTCCTCCCATGCCCTCAGTGCGCTCTACAGACCACTGAATCCCAGCAGGGATGTGCTGCTGTGCGTGAGTGCGTGCGTGCGTGCCTGTGTGCCTGTGTGGGTGTGTTCGTGCCTGTGTGGGTGCCTATGTGGGTGTGTGTATGTATGCCTGTGTGGGTGCGTGAACATGTTTGAGTGTGTGGTGCACATGTGTGTTTGTGTGGGTGTAAAGACATGTCACATGTGCACGCAGAGGCCAAAGGTTGTCGTCAGGTGATAGGTGATCTTTATCGCCTTCTCCATGTTATTTTCTGAGACAGGGTCTCTCACTGAACCTGGGGCTCCCTGCTTGGCTTGAATGGTGATTGGCTAGGATGGCTGGTGAATGACGCCAGGGACCTGCCTGTCTACCTGTCCCTCAGCTGGGATTACAGACACGCAAGCCAGGTTTTCATATGGGTGCTAGGAATCCAGGGCCCTTACTGTCCCTCGGGCATAACTCTGGTATTTTCTATTTCCTTCCTGCACTCACACCAACTCTCACCTCTGTCCAGGCAAGGCAGGCTTTACTCGTCCTCGCTCCCACCATGCTCAAGCAGCTAAGAAAAGCCGTGCTTTCAGGAGCGGGAAGAAGGTCTGTCAGGACCTAGCCGCCTTAGAGCTTTATAAATATTCCAGGCACCCAAAGGTGCTCACACCAGAATCCTTAAGGGACAGAGACCTTCAAGACCAGCTGGGGACACAGGGGGGAAATCTGGGGAGTGGTGCAAACTCAAGCAACAGGCTGCACGCCTGCACGCCTCTGTGGAACTGGCAGGGAGGCTCACTTGAAACCCATCTCCCATGGGGCAAGATCTCCAGGAAGCCTGACTACTCCTGAAATGGACAGTGGGGTTTCTGCTGCCTCCCAGAGTCCCAACTCTATGACTGCTTGGTCTGCCTGAGGCATGTGCACCAATTCCCAGACCCACACCTTAAGATACTGGGAGCATCGATTTCATCTCACAGTAGCTGCCAGCCCAAGTCACTGCAGAGCCACACTCAAGCTTTCTAGATTGAAAACACAGGCAGTATTTATAGCAGGCATGTCCGTCTGGTGCTAACCCATGAGCCGTGGCCAGAAACCAGGAGTCACAGGTCACACTTGAAGAAAAGCTGCCGTGTTTGCAGAATAGGCTGATTATAAACAATAATGAGGGACATGCTGAGAAGTGGGGTTTCATCTGCCTAGGACTGATGCTGCTGGAGCAGGCTGTGGGGGAGGCCTGGCTGAGGACCACAGCTCTTCTTACCACAAGCAAGAGGCCAGCTCTCACGACACAACAGGTACAGTGGAGGGCAAGCTCTGGGAGGCCAGCACAGCCCCACCACTGGGGACACTCACACCAGGTGACTGGGAAGCAGCAATGCTATGCCCACCCTGGCTCTCCTGATACGGTTCGTTTCCAAAGAGGGCACAGGACAGCCAAGTGGAATCCCAGCACTTGAGAGGCTGAGGCTGAAGGATTTCTATGAGCTCAAGGTCAGCCTAGCTTTGTCCTTCCAGGTCCCTTTGACAGAGTTATTCAAGGGTCTGCGTCCTTGTCCACATGCGTGAACCACGGCTCCACTTGGACAGTCACGGGGGGGGGGGGCTGCCTCCTTGCCCGTGTCTCAGAAGGCATCTTTGTAACCATGCATACAGCTCTCTCTAGCAGTGGGACCAAGAAGACTTTCCAGGAGACCTAAGCAAGGGAGAGAGAGGCTCTCTCCCCACTCCTGTGGTGAAACAGGGAAAACAGCCCAAAGTGACCCAGTTCCCTAAAGGAGCTAGAAGCTTTCCAGGGAGCAATGAGGCTCTGTGTCCCTTACTGCAGGGTGGGGCTACCAGTGACCTCAAGTGATGACATTCTGCAAAGTCCCCTCTTCTGTGATCAAAGCTGCATCAGGGTCACCGTGGTAACCAACTTTGCCCAAAAGCTATGGGCTCCTGAGGTAAGGAATTCAGGTTGCAACTTTGTCCAAACTGCCACCAACCCAACGCACTTCTCATGCTGGGTCCGTCAACTAGCACACACAGAACCAGCGGGACCTGGAACATGTGGAAAGCACAGACTGCAACCCCACACCCCACCTGGGCTCAGCAAAGGTAGACCTTCCACCTTATCCCTCTGTCCTGTGGTCCCTGCCTCCTTTCACCCTCCATGCCATAACCACAGCAGCAGACAGCAGGGATTCAGTCTCTCTCGGCGCTGCTGGTTGGGGGAGGTGTCCTTACAGTTTCTCTCTGTTTTGAATGGCAGCCCTAGGCTACAAGCATTCCTAAGAGTACCATTTGCTAACCGCTAGAAACTCAAACAACTTAATGTGTCTAGCCTCGTAACTAGACCCTTTGGGAATATAAGACATCTACACTGGAAGGAAAGAAATCTGTCCCTTCCTAAGTAAATGTCAATTACTTACTGACTCTTCCTAAAAGCTAGATGGCACCCAGCTTCCCAAACGTTGAAGTCACACAGGAGACCACCATTCTAATCTTCTGTTCCACAGTGATTTCCTTAGCAACCACCCCAGAGTTCAATGTGATATGATGTCCAGTGAACTGCCTCAGGCAGGAAGGGCATCGCAGAGATATTGCTGGGTTCCCTTAAAAACATAAAATGTGCTTTGTCCTCCTACCCTGTAACTTCACTGCTGCTGGGGCGTAAAATCTTGAGCCCCAGCGAATGGTATTGTTGCAACCATACCTGCCACAATGAGCCTGCTTGGTAAAATGTCCCCTCCCCAGACAGCCATCTCCGATTCTGGGACCTGGAGCATTTCTACCACTGTAGAATGCACTCCAAAGTGAGAGACGGCTTGTCTAGAGGGCCTGCCCTTCCGCGGCATCTGTGGTGGCCACATCGCCCTGGAAGCAGCCAGGCTCATCCCACAGGGCCCACCTGTCATGCACCACGCTCAATCACACCTGGCCTCGGGGCCAGAACTGGAAGATGCTTTTCCAGCTCACTAGTCAAGCCCCTTGCTATTCCACGAAACTTTCCAGGAAGCAGCCTTTTCAGCCTTCAGACTTCCCTCGCCAGCCTCTGCAGACTGAGCTCCAGTTCCAGGCTTCCCTGGACACAGAGAATGAACATACCCAGCATGGAGGCCCGACTGCCTTCCCCTCTCCATCCCAGGGTCTCGCTGTGGACGGTGACCCAAGGTAAGTAAGGCCAAGCTGAGGCTCGAAGGTGCACACACCAGGGCTCGTCCACGGCACACCCTTTGTCCACTGAGACACCACTTGTAACCCTCTCCTCACACTGAAACCGTCGGCCAGCATTATCAGAGTGGAAATCAGGAGGCTATGGAAAGTGGAGGTGTAGGTGTGTGTGTGTGTGTGAGGGGGGGTTCATTTTAAGGAGTTTGCTCGTGGGCTTGTGGGAGCCAACAAGTCCAACATTCCAGGATAAGCTACGAGGCCAGAGCTCCAGAAGTGCTGATGCTGCAGTCCTCCACCCATCAACACATCCCCAGCAGAAAGCCCTTTAAGAAAGGTCTCACTGCGCTATCTGGTATTTCATGGACTTCTAGAGAACGTGTTGTGGAATATTATTTTAAGATGAGTGACATTTGTTTATGCTGTGGAACATTTTTTTAACTATGCAAAGATGTGTTGCATTTGTTTGACTCTGTGAAGCTATGGTTCTTTGCCTGTCTAAACACCTGATAGGTCTAGTAAAGAGCTGAACAGCCAATAACAAGGCAGAAGGACAGATAGGCGTGGCTGGCAGGCAGAGAGAATAAATAGGATGAGAAATCCAGGAAGAATAAGAAGGAGCAAGACAGAACAAGGAGAGGAGGAGTCAAGGGCCACAGAGTCAGATCAAAGTAAAAGATGAGCAGAAGTAAGAAAAAGAAAAATCCCAGAGGCAAAATGTAGTTAGGACAATTTAAGTTAAGAAAAGCTGGAGAGAAACAAGCCAAGCCAAGACCAGGAATTTATAAGAAAGAAAAAGCCTCCAAATGTGTGATTTATCTGGGAGCTGGGTAGAAGACCCCCAAAAGACCCTAAAAGAGTAAGAATAAAGAATAAAAATCAACTACAGCAACACAAACCTCTCTGCTCCTCAACACAGCATAAACACAGACCTATATCTAGCTTGGTGAAACACTGAATTTACTGGGCTTACTTAAGGAAGTATGACCCCCAAACAGCCATAATTCTGTAGAATCAATCACTCCAGCATTAACAATAACTTTCCCAGAGCTCTAGAGATGGAGTTCCCAACCAGCTAACCTTCCACACTCTACAGATTTAGCACATCCAGAGGCCACATGTCTAGGGCAGAATTGCCGGTCCTCTGGCAGGTAGAGCAGGGGAAGGGCTGGTCCAGTCAGTCTCTTCCTGCAGCTGAGCTGAGTGGGATGCTGGGTGTTGACGACTCAGACCCTCCCCCCTACTAGTTGCTACGGGGGGGGGGGGGGGGAGATACACACTGAGTCAGAGTCGGGATCTCAATTTATTTTAACAGGCAGGAACTTACATAGGACTGGGGTAGGTGATGGGAAACATAGGATAGGGTAAGGTGACATGAGGAGTAAGGGCCAATAGTATTCCACCAAGCTGACAGGTAGCTAGGCAGGGGGCAACCTTACATCAGGTCTGGCTCAGTCACTCCCTCATGGAGATTACATGTCAGAGAATTGTGTTTATAATAATGAAATATCAACAGGCCCAATTTGAGGGTGTGTCTTCAAATCAAGCTGCTCAGATTAAGACTGATGAAGAGTGTAACAGCTGTCATGCTCAGAGGACAGCGTTCCACAATACCTAGGTTGATCCTGAACATGTGACATCCTGCCTCAGCCTCTGGAAATGCGACATTACAGGCCTGGCCACCAGGCATACCAATGTTGCAGTCTTAACGCAAAGTCTGTCCAGATGTAAAATTCCTTCCTGCTTGGAGTCCTTGGTATTTTCTCCTAAATTCTTCAGCTGATGAGCGAAGCCCACACACGCTATGGAGGGCAATCAGCAGATCTCGACATCAATCACTTGAAAAGCACCTGCAGCAAGACTGGCGTTGGAGCAGAAAAGCAGGCGCTCGGTCTAGCCAAAAGGACGCAAAACAAACCACTGTCCTTACTGGGAGGCCAGCAGGACTGCCTCTGACCCGTTCTTTTACCAGAGCATCATTGTAGACAAGCTGCTTCCTAAGTGTTGGTCATGCCAAAATAAAACCAAAGAGCCCAACTCTGCAGAACACAGTCCTCCAGTTACCAGCCACCACCGCCTTCTACAGAGCAACCGTGACTGTGGGCAAGTGACCCTCAGGACGGGGCCTGTTGATGACTCTCAGGAATGTGGGGCGGGAAAGGTCATTAGATCCTCATCTGAGGTCCTCGCCACGCCTTCCTACCTACACTTCTGCCCCGCTGTATGTGGTCTGGGAGGTCATGGAATACACAGTGTCAGTTAACTGAAACAGAGACCCCATCTCTGCAGCGGTGGAGAAGTTGTCATCCATGCTGGGGTGAGACTCTTGGCGGTGTGGATCTTTAGGGGCCACAGGCCACACACCCTTGTAAGTAACCCCTTACCCATGCTCTGGAAGCGAGCCCAATAGAATAATTAGCTCACAAAGCTAGCCTTGGGTAGAATGATACTTTGGTCTGTCATTGGTACCACATCTGGAGTGAGTAGATGTTTGCATCTCCCCAGGAAACACGCAGACAGCACTTCCTGTCATGGCCCGTACCTTCCAGAGCACAAAAATAGACAACAGATACATAAAGAAAAATGATGAAATTCAGTCTTCAAAGTGTGTCAAGTGGGAAAAGAACACAGAGAAGACAGCAATCATTAGGGGAAGGAGGCATTGGCAGGGAAGGCATCACCCGGAAGTAGCTTTCACGCAACATCATAAAGGAGCTGGCAGAGCAGTCCCCAGGATAAGGAGTGGTGGCCCTGGCATGGTAGGGAGACATAAGTCACTTGACTGTGAGGTCAGGAACAGGGGGACCAGCTGACTCAAAAGAGGTGAAGAAAAGCCAAGTTCTGATTTTTTTCTAAAGGCAGGAAGAGGACCTGTGGGTCTGAAGAAGGCTAGAGCGGCCAGCCCTAAGAGGCTAGAAGAGTGTTAACCACTGCCGTGGGGTGTGCAAAATACCCAGTTGGTGTCCAGTCTGCAGCTCTGGTAGCACCCCACTCCTCTATGACAGCGGCCTCCTCAAAGGCAGTCAACCATCCTTCATCCATCCAAGGTCACCTCCAGTAGGACAGCTAACTGCAGCTCGGGCACAACAATAAAACTACAGAGATACCAAAGGATGCAAAGGGACCTTTGAAATTTGGCCCTGTGGTTTCACTTTACCTTTTATAATTATTTACTATTATTATTATTATTATTATATTAATGCATTTTATTCACTGGAGGGTGGCATACGCCACAGTATGCATGTGGAAATCAAAGGATAATTGCAGAAATTGGTTCTTGTTGTCACTCTGAGACCACCAATGGAGTTAGACCTAGCTTGGAGGACAGACTTCACATTCAGCTAGCCAGTATGGACCATAGAGTTTTCTAGCGGACACAGAGGAAGACAGAGGGACACAGAGAGGTAGAAGAAAGGACTTGGAGAGATTCACAGGCTTTTGGATCTGGGAAACGTGGAGAGTAGGGTCAGCCAATTGTTCCTCCACTGTTCTTTGGATGTATCAGGTTTTTATCTCAATTTCTGACTCCTGGGTTTTAGTTAATACCAGGACAATGAAGGTAAAGGCTTTACCTGGTATCCAGCGTGTGGTGGCAGCTTTTAAAGCCACCACTCCCACCACTGGGGGTCACCAGCTTTCCCATTGCCATCTCCCCACAGCAGCTGCATGCCTGTCCCCGAAAGTGCAGTCACAGCCACCCACCTGCTGCAGCCACCTGACTCACCTCATCGCTGACCCTGTCATTCAGGCAGCCCTGTTGCCCTCCCACGCCACATGCTAGCTGCCAGGGCTTCTCCTGCCTGGTTTCCCCTCACATCTGCTTCTCAGGCTTCTCCCTCCCCCTCCAGCATGGCAAAAGCACCTGGGAACAACCACTGCTCCTCAATCATGTCGTCCCTGAGTGGCCTGGCATAAGCACCTGGGCCAAGCAGAGCTAGTGTGGCTGCCTGTCACATCCTACACACACACACACACACACACACACACACACACACACACACACACAGCTGGCTATCCTCACAGTTTCACACACACACTCACACACACTCACACACACACAGCTGGTACCCTCACACAGTTTCACACACACTCACACACACACATACACACACACACACACACAGCTGGCTACCCTCACACAGTTTTTCTTTTGCTATCAGCAGCAGCAGATCTTGTGAGACACCTGAGAATTCTCAAGGGGGAACTTCTTAGGTAACTACATTAAGAGGTTCTGGAAAATCTGATGATGACATGAACAGCATGTAACTGACTTTTGAGTATAATCATAAGAGTTTAGGGCTACTTTACTTAGATTTCCTGACTTATAACCAGCCTTTCCCAATTTATTTATAGGAGGTCCAGAAACTGGTGTTCCTGTACAATGTGAGGAAGAATCCAGTTAATTCTCCTTATAAACTGAAGTCTCTTGCTGTTGGGACATTTGTTGATAATGTCTCCCCCAAAGAATCACTGATTTTTTTTTACAAAGATTGACTTCAACTGAAAATAGAATTACATCAGATCCAGAAGTTAGACAAATAATAATTGAATCTTTGGCTTTCATTAAGTACTAATTCAAAATGCAAAAGAGTAATTAGATCCTTAAAGGCAAGATCAGCACCAACAGATGAATGAAGCCAAAATATTAGATCCCACGCTCATGATGATACTTGGATAGAAGTGATTTCCAAAAATTATAGAAAAGTCAAAAGATCAGATGTTTTGATAGTAGTAAACAAGGTCTAAAAGGGGATTGTAGGCAAGGAGTTCCTGGAAATCATTTTTCTAGAGATAATCCAAACAGAAGGCCTTAGCCTTCTGGAATACGCAGAAGGTGTGACTAATGAATGCAGGTCAACAAGGGACAGACAAGGTAACCCTTTGCCATTGGGAAACACCTTAGGGAGCCTCTCACAGACCCCAATGTCAAATTTGGTTCAATCATTCCCTGTCAGATCTAGGGAATCCCTGTCCTCAGAGCAATTAGAAGACTTAATGCCTGCTGTGAAAAAAAATATTGCTCTGGATGATAGAACAGCTTCAGTAGATACAACAAAATTTTCATCACAGACCATAAAACAAATATTTTGGCAAACTTCTATAAATGATCAGAGACCAGCGCTAAAAATACAAATAAATGGCATTGCAATTGAATTTTTACTAGACATAGGCACAATAACTTCCCCACAATCTTGACATCCAGACTGGCCTCTTCGGGAGGTAAATATTCAGCTTCCACAGACTGGAACTTCATTTTAGGGAAAACATACTACAAGATAGGTCGAATGAATGGGGCCAAAAGGAAGGCAGGGAGACTAAAGCCACATGTGGCTCACATAGCAACAGATTTATGGAAAACCCAGACTAACATTCCTCCAATCTCAGAAACAAACCATATACCAAAGTATGCATCTCATAAAAATATGGAAATGCATTAGAAAAAACAATCAACAACCCTTCAGGTTGTACATGAGCAGGGTACAACAGCTGCTGATCTTTCAAAGGTACCAACAGCCTTACCTTTAAAATGGTTAGCTGACAAACCTGTGTGGGTGGAACAATGCCTTTGGCATCAGAAAAATTACAGGAACTAGAACAGCTGGTACAGGGGTATGTAAATGCTCAATATATTGAAGAACTGACCAGCCCTTGGGATTCTCCTGTATTTATCATTAAAAATGAACCTGGAAAATGGAGAATGTTAAGATTATAAATAAGGTAATTCAGCCAATGGACTCCTCACAGCCTGGACCTCCCTTGCATTCTCTATTACCTAAAGGATGGTGTATTATAATGATTGATCTAAAAGACTGTTTTTACTATACTTTTACAAAAACAGCATAGAGAAAAATTTGCCTTCACAGTATCTAATAAGTCCCAGTCTGTTAAAAGGTATCACTGGAAAATTATTCCACAAAGGATGTTAAACAGCCTCACCCTGTGTCAATATTTTCTACAACAACCATTGAAAATAATTCATAAAGAGTTTCCTCAATCTGTAATTTACCATTATATGGATGATATTTTACTAACTGATTCAGCTCAGATGCCTTAGGGGAAAAAATGCTTGAAAAGGTAAAATAATGTTTGCCTTCTTGGGGATTACAAACTGCTCCTTAAAAAAATACAAAGAGAGTTTTCCATTGATTTAAGACAGGGTCACAGAAAATTCAACCAAAAAAAACATACAAATCAGAAGAGATCAATTACAAACTCTAAATGATTTTCAAACTATGGCCTGCAACTGGATTAACTACCCAAGCACTAAGTAATTCGTTTCAAAACTTGCAAGGTGATAAGGACTTAAATAGTGCAAGAAAATTCTCAGCTGAGGCCGAGAGAGAGTTGGCTTTGGTAGAAAAGAAATTGCAGGATGAGCACGTGGATCGCTTGGATCCAGAACTTGACTGTGTTCTGGTTATTTCACCTTCTAGGCATTCTCCCACAGGAGTTCTTAAGAATGCAGAGGGAAGATACTTTAGAATAGATATTTTTTTTTTTTTTTTTTTTTTTTTTTTGGTTTTACGAGACAGGGTTTCTCTGTTTTGGAGGCTGTCGGTCCAGCCTGGCCTCGAACTCACAGAGATCCGCCTGCCTCTGCCTCCCGAGTGCTGGGATTAAAGGCGTGCGCCACCAACGCCCGGCCTAGAATAGATATTTTTACCACACAAATAGAGTAAAAATTTAAAGACCTATGTAGATAAGATTTCTGAACTGACTCTTAAGGAACAATAAATACTTCATTAATCAGCAGGAAAAGACCCAGTAGAAATTGTGGTACCTTTTACTAACGCTGAACATGCCTCATATGGACACTGGCAAAGAGCCTGTGGCAAGTTTGGGGAGAGATATTAGTAACAGATACCCCAAAAACAAGAGACTTCAGTTCATAAGGAAAATTAATTGGATCCTTCTTCACATTCTATGGAGAACACCAATTTCTGAAGACCCTACATTCTATCCTGATGCAAATAAATTGGGAAAGGAAGGTTATAGTCATGAAAATTAAGTAAAGTGGTCCTAAGCCCTTATGATTTTGTTCAAAAGTCAGACATATGCTATTCTCATGTTATCATTAGATTTTTAGATTTTCCAGAACCTCTCACCGTAGTTATTGACTTTCAGTGTGCAGAAAGAGTTGTTTTTCATATTTAAACCACTGAACTTATACCAGATGATTCCAAATTAACTTTTGTTTCCACAGGAGAAGAAAAGCTATGGATACCATCGAAATTGATAAAAATTAGATTTGAACAAGAGAGACCTCTTAATTAAGGAAGGCCTCTTGATTAGTTCATCAAACAGCATGGCCTTTCAATCTACACTAACTTACTAGATGCCAAAAAGGGAAACTCCCCAAAATTAGGGTTGGTGCAGGGTTTTGTTTTTGTCTTTGCAAGAAAATAAAAGCATCCAACTAAGGCAACTTAGGAATCTGAAGACCACTGTACAAATGAGACATCTGGAGAAGACGAGAGAATGATCCAGAGAAAATGCCCCGAGAAGAAGAGTCAACTGGCCTAATGGTACAGCACACTTCCAATAGGATAAAATCTCATAGGTCTTCCCAAATGTGTGTTTCTGCTGTTCTCTACAGACATACAAGGCAAACGGTCTTTTGTAGTTCCAGTACAATTAAAACTTAAATCTGGCTTTAGAGTTGGAGAGTGGCTGTCTCCTTCTCTAAACCCAAGCATGCTTGTTAAAGAAAATAAAAATCTCTCTCCTATCTCAGAAGAACCACCTGGTATAGGACAGAAGAAAAAACAAAACCAAGGTACTATTCCTATTCTTTTGCCACTAATCTCATAATCCTTTGGTTTTGAGTCTTTAAAACTTTTTTTTTGGATTTTCAAGGCAGGGTTTCTCTATACTGCTTTGGAGGCTGTCCTGGAACTTGCTCTGTAGACCAGGCTGGCCTCGAACTCACAGAGATCCACCTGCCTCTGCCTCCCAAGTGCTGAGATTAAAGGCATGCGCCACCAATGCCCAGCCTTTAAAACTTTTTTAAAGGTATAAATATTATCCCAAAATTAATAAGATTTGTACATATACACACATATACACACACACACTTAAACTTTCTGTGATAATATTAATGGTCATATAGAGTACTAAAAATTCTAGAAATAGGCTCCATCTAGCTTCCAATGTGTGATTTCGGGCTTGAATCTGAAGCAGGTAACTAGAAACTAAATTGGTGTATCCCGGATGTACTTAATAGTTTGTGGTCCCTCAACCTCTCCAAGATCTGCCGCTGATGACTACAGTGAGCCGTGGCCATTCCTGACAGTGGCCTTTGACGCCTCCAGAAGGATGATGGGGCACAACAGCGACAATTTTGTTTGGATTGTGGTAATGCCAGTAAGCTGACAAACCCCACCCAAAGTCAGCTTTGGGCAATGTCAAGCGTTAGCTAAGATGGCCCAGCCTCACAGACTACTCCAGCCATGACTTCAGATGAGCCCTGCACCTTCTCATCACAACAGACTGGACAAACCCAGGTCTGCCAGGACTTGACCATTATTTCAATTTTCTCAGAGTCCCCAAAGATGCCACAACCCCCAGACAACAGGAAGTAATCTTAAGAACAGGAAGCTGTCTTAGTTAGGATTTCTATTGCTGTGAAAAGATGGTACCATGACCAGAGCAACTCTTATAAATAAAACATCATGACCACAGCAACTCTTATAAATAAAACATCTAACTGAGGGAGCTTGCTTACAGTTCAGAGGTTCAATCCTTCAAGGCAGGGAGCATGGCAGTATGCAGGCAGACATGGCACTGGAGCTAACAGTCCTACATCTTGACTCAAAGGCAACAGGAAGCTCACTGACACACTAGGCAGTATCCTGAGTATATGAAACCTCAAATCCCACCCCCAGAGTAACACACTTCCTCCAACAAGGCCACACACATTCCAACAAAGCCACAGCTCCTAATAGTGCCACTCCCTATGAGATTATGGGATTATAGGGGTCAAACACATTCAAACTATTACAGACTCCCACATTCCTAAGAGATGGGGTGGGTGATTTTGGTCATTTGGTGGATTATTTTTGTTTATCATTTGGATGGTTGATTGCAAGTTGTTATTGGTCATAATCAGGGAGGAAACTAAGGAAAGGAGATTAGCTTCAGGGATCTCTTTCTGAAAAGAAAAAAGGGGATCCAGAAATGATAGCAAAGGGTAGATTGTTGAATCTACTTTTAAACTAAAAAAGCAACTACTAGGCTCAAATATTTTACATTGGTATGGAGTTTTGTATACTGATAAAAACTTAAGGTTATTTTGTCATACTGTATTATGTTTCTACTCTTGTTTAAAATATTTTTGTATGTTAATATAAATTTTTGTTATAATATATATGTCTATTATTGTTTAAGGTATTGTATCTATGCATCATATTTAAGAATTTAATGTAACTTTCTAGTCCTTTGAAGCTATTTAGCATAATAAAGAAATACAGATAAGTAGTCATGTATAATAAACAAACTTATAGCTATGTTAGGTATGTTTTCAAGATCAAACAGATACATTTTAAATAGATAGATAGTCTTCAAACATATCAGAGATCTATAGACAATGGCATTTAAAATGTGTCAATGACATAAGGCTTTTCATGACAGTGATACATGCCTTCTCCTGGAAGGACCAGTCACTTCAAAGGAAGATGACGGACAGGCATGTGAGAACCTCCATTTGGAGTTTGCTTTCACTGTGGCAAAGTTAGCCACTGAGAAAAACAATTGCCCTTGCCTCAACTACTGACATTATGCTGTCCAAATTGAACAAGCAGAACACAAAAGGACACTGCCCAACTTTGCCAAGACAAGGCATGACAGTCCTTCAACATTTCCTGCTTCACAAAAAAGTTTGTCAGATATTCTAGGCCTGTAGACCAAAGACAGATGACCCAAAGTTGCAGAGGAAACTTGAAGTGACAGTCCATGCAGCCAGATGTCTCTGTCATGTCTATAGTTTTGGAAATTGCTTTCTCTGCACTTTCTGCTTACTCAGATAATATTACATCCTTCTTGGGTCTCTGATGGGGTTGAAGACCATATAGCTATAGTTACAGTTTTCCTTAGTCATGATAGAAAGCAAATTAGGTACAAAATTTTGGACTTACCAAGAAAAGATAGATGGTCTAGACACTGTGCATGCAATTCTTACTTGACAGTTGCTCTTATTGTATATAGTTTTATTATGTTAGAGTTAAAAACCCTTTCATTTTTTGTAGACAAAGGGAGAGGTGTTGCAGGAGATTTGTTTTTGTTGACACTCTGAGATCACCAATGAAGACAGACCTTGGTTTGGTGGGCAGAGTTCATGTTCAGCTGTCCAGTATGGATCATAGAGTTTTATGGCCAACTCAGAGGAAGATAGAGGAACACAGGAAGGAGAGATTTGCAGGATTTTGGATCTGGGAAATGTGGAGAGTAGGGTCATCCAATTGCTCCTCCACTGTTCTTTGGATGTATCAGGTTTTTATCTCAATCTCTGACTCCCGTTTACTAATACTTGGACAATTAAGGTAAATGCTTTAGTCCTGGGGATCCAACTCAGGTTATCAGACTTATTGACAAGTGTTTCTACCCACTGAGCCATCTCTGCAGCCCATGTTTAATTTCTTAACAGTCTAGTCTAGGGTTTGGTCATGCAGACACAGGAGCCAGGGTGCCTACTTAAACCCCGGTGCCCCTACTTCCTAGGTGTAACTTCAAGCAAGCCCCAGAATCAGATTTTTAAATTTGTGACTAGAGACCGATGCAAAAATCTACTTGTACAGTGATATCTACATAAAGACACTCAATGCTGAACACTGGTTAAAATACCTCAGGCATGCAGAACGAAGAGCATTAACATTACCCAGGGGCACCAGAGCCACGGCTCAGTGGCAGAGCACTTGCCTCTCATACGCAAGGCCCTGAGTCCCATCCATTACACATGAGGTAAACAGACAAGTGTCAATCATTCAGTTCTACTGTTTGTTATCCATTATAAAGAGCCCCTGTAGCCTGGCATAGGTTTTTATATCACACTGTAAAAGGTACCTATAAGATCTTAAAAGATGTATGCACATATATAATTCGCCCCCCTCTTTTTTTCTCTGTGTAGCCCTGGTTGTCCTGGAACTCACTATGTAGACCAGGCTAGCCTCAAACTCAAAGATGCACCTGCCTCTAACTCCCAAATGCTAGGGTCAAAGGTGTGCACCACCACTGCCAGGTAACACAAATCCTTTCTAAATTGAGAAAGGATTTAAATGAATGGATCTGCGCTTTATATTTCTGAAATTTGAAAATATGTGGAGTTGACACATTCCTTTAACCATTCTGTGACCTCCCTGAATCTCTTCACACCCAACTTCATGGACAGCAGTGACCACAGCATCCTCAGAGCCACACACACTGGAGCTAGTCCACAACATGCGAGGGCTCCTTAGCACCAGGTGAGGTTAGGACACAGGTGCTTGCCGTGCGACACACACACACACACACACACACACACACCAGCTAAAGCTGAGTTTCCTCTGCAAAGCTCCCATGCTGACTCTGAGGAGATTTAGGGCCACAAAACGGAGCATTTGATGTGGAGAAGCCCGAGAGAAGTTGTCAGATCCTGACTGAAAGTGTGGAAACCTTTGATCTAGGATTATGAAGCAGATGAGCTGGTCAGCCCCTCACACAGTGACAAACACAGTTTGTTTGAATCTGCCCGTGAACAGCAGGACCGTCTTCCCCTTTCCTTTGATCCCCACATAAGAGGTAAGAGCCACTGAACAATGGGGACAACCAGAGTCCCTCACCCTCTCCATCACCTCTGCTCTCCCCCTCTGACTCAGCCCTGGCAGGTAGCTGTCCCTAGAAAATGTGACCTGAGTTCCTCGCCCTTAGTTCTGGCCCATGGAGAGGGCTTTCCCTCTGTGAATTCAGCCCAGGTAGGGCATAATTCACACAGATGCATATTTAGAAGCTGCACCATATTCTTATTTGGAGGGCAAGGAATTAACAGGACTCAAGCAGGGACTCTGAATTGCCTGCCGCTCTGATCCTTCAAGAAAATACATCTTGATGAAATATTCAATGATAATAATGAAAAGCCCCCTTGGGGGCCCAGGGGAAAAGAGAAACTGGAATCTATGTCAAAAAAATGAATGTTATCATGAATACACCCCCAAAAATCCTCCAGAGTAAACATAAAAGGAATGCCTGCCAAAAAGCATCTTCTTCAGTGAAGAGAGCTCAAGTCTCTACCACCGTGGAGCCAGTTCTCAACTGAAGGGTAAGGGAACGCACGGCACAGTGTGGCTGTCCCACAGAGTCCACAGCAGTGGCAGACACAGCTCCAGTGGTCACACGTAGCTCTAGACACTTGAACGCGACTGGCACTCCCACAGAAGTGCAGTCCGGTTTTATGCAACTCCAGCTCATTTAAAGACACACTCCAACGGTTACACATGGCTAGTGACTACTGCATTCCAGTCACTCAATAAAAATCACAACCTGACTGACTGATACCTTTCGCTTTTTACAAACAAAATCCAGGTGTGGTGACACATGCCTCTAATCCCAGTACTCGGGAGGAAGAGGCAGGTGAGTCTCCGAGCACAAGGCCAGCCTGGTCTCCAGAGCAAGTTACCCTGTCTCCAAAACACAAAATAAATCAACAACAAAAGCTGTGTGTACAGTGTGTGTGTGTGTGTGTGTGTGAGTGTGTGTGTATGTGTGTGTGCAGGCGAGTGCGTGTATGTGTGTGTGTGCAGGTGAGAGAGAGAGAGAGAGTGTGTGTGTGTGTGTGTGTGTTATACCCACACATGCACTTGTGCCAAGATATGCTCATGAAGGTCAGGGACAATTTCCAGGAGTCAGGTCTCTCCTTCCACCGCAAGCTCCGGGAACTGAAGTCGTGTCATCAGGCTTTCGAGCGAGCACCTTTGCCTGCTGAGTCATCATGCTGGCCCTCATTTTACTTTTGAGTCAGGGGCTCTTTTCTATAGCCCAGGCTGGCCTTGAACTCACCTTCTTCCTGCCTGCCCGCCCGCCTGCCTACAGCTCCTAAATGCTAAGATCACAGGCATGTGTCACCACACAACCTTCAGAGTCAGAATGCTACACGGCCCGATTCTGCCAAAGTGCTGTGCCTGTGAGACAAAGGCACACAGAGAGCTGAAGGAAGAGACCCCGGTGTGTCATTTCCTGTCATTTCGTTTTGACTGCCCCGGTAACACAGATGACTCGGGTGACACAGGAAAGGTGCCAAGCAGCACCTAGCAACTAGGATACCACCTAAAGTTTTGTTCATAAAAATGGCAGAATCTGTTACGAAATAGAATGGTGCTTCTACAGTGAGGTTTGTGTTGGCAAAGTTGTTCTGGGTCCAAACAGTCAATCCCCACCCACCCCATCCCACCCCCACCCCCGCCACGCTGAGGTGGCCTCTCAGCACCCACCATCAACCTCCAAAGACCACACAGTCACCCAGACTGGCAGCTCAGTCCTCTCGAGGAAGCTTACTGTAGTTCCATAAAGGACACAGCCCCAGACCCTTTTCAATGTCTCGAGACTGCACTCGAGTCATCGGTCCCCTGAGATACTTGGTCAGTACTGAGACACCTTGAGGGACATGGAAACATCACCCTCTCTTTCACCAGAGAGCACACTTCCTGTCTCCCGGATCACACAGAAGCTGAGTACAGACCCCCAAATGTATCCTCTGACCTCCCAAACACATCTGTTATATGAACATGCCCACTCTCACACATACCACACACACACACTCACACATACACACATATACATACACACACTCACACCACACACACACACCCACATCACACACACACTCACACACATACACACACACCCCACACACACATCAGACACACACACCACACACACACTCACACACATACACACACCCCACACACACATCAGACACACACTCATACCACACACACACCCACACATCACACACATACACATACACACACACACACACACACACACACTCCAATAAAAAATTAAACCCATTAAGTGACAGATTCAGGGCCTGCTTCTTATAGGCCCTTCTACCTATGAAAACACTGAGTACCCCTGCTAGTCCCAGGAGAAACTGCCCCCTAGCCCCAGGACAATGATAATCTAACTAATCATCCTCATTTAAAGCTAGGAAAACAACATTGTGATGTGATCTCCAGAATCACATCTGTACTCTTTCAAGGAGGGTAAAATGGACTCTCTACACTAGAAAAAGGCCTAGCAATGTACACACCTCTTCTGTGACATGGATATATCCTTGAGAATGGGAACTGTGTCCCTAGAACTTGTGCACAAATATTCATAGCACTATTTTTCACAATAGCCAACAACTAACAAAAAGCAAAGCCTGGCCACAAGGCACGTATCCAGGAACAGGGGATATATGCAAACAAACTTCGGGGCCCACACCTCCTGAACATAACTCATCAGTAACAAAAGGGAATTACTGAGTGAGAAAGAAACTTTATCCGGTACTGCAGAAGTCCATGCGTGTGATGTTCAGAAAACAGGCTAAACGAACCTATGGCAAGACAGAGCAGAGGCTGCCACTGGGAAGTCAGGGGCTAGAAGTGACCAGTGGTGACCACGAAGATACCCGGGCTGATGGTATATTATCCGCCATGATGAGGTCTGTTACACAGTGCATGCATATGTCAAAACAATGTGCAGACATGTGCTGCCCTAAGAACACATGACCACATATTGGACACTAATGAAATGTGAGTTGAAATGTTTACAAGTGACTGGGCACTAAGAATGCGAGTTATTTTAAAATACGTAAAGCAACCCATTAGATAGGCAAATGATGGCTAGATGTGCAATACAGTCAATACAATAAAATGTTAGAAAATCTGCATCCGGGTCTTTGTTTCTGTAGCCCAGGCTGGCCTCCCACTCAAATTTCTCCAGCCTCTTCTACCTTCTGAATTCTGAGGTTACAGGAGTATGCTACTGTTCCCGGCTAGGTAGTTGTTTGGTCCCTGTTGCGACGTTACTAGATGGTAACGTTTGTTTGTTTGTCTGCTTTAGTGGGGGCTGGGTGGCTGTGGTGGTGCAGATCATAATTCCAGCACTTGGAAGAAGGATCACTGCAAGTTTGAGGCCAGCCTGGCCTACATAGAGAGAGATCCAGGCCAATGGGGACTTCATAGGGAGACCGTGGTAAAAGCAGCCATGGCCATCAAGCCATGGGACCACCCAGCTTCAGCATGGAGGAACACAAGTAGCTTTCCGGGAACTCCCATCACACAGGCCTACTTCCCCACAGACAGAGCAATTCCTTGAAATCAAGCCAAAAATCCGTGTTCCAGAGGGAGAGAAAGAAATCACTGACTTGTGCCCCCAGTTTATTCTATTTCAATTCCATGATGTCAGAAGGACAAAGACAAAACAAGTCAGTGTCGTGCCCCACAAACGCGGGCACAGGAAGGTACCCAGCTCGGGGCTGGAACGCCTCACGCCTCATGAAACCCCTACAGAAGGCAGGAGCGCGTGCAAGCTCACTCTAGGGCGACAATGATTCACTGAGGTTAGAGCACACGCACCAAACAGCGTGTTGCCTAACCTCTGAGGGTGGCTGGTGACATGTGTGTCGCTTGAACTTCCTCCAAATTCAGCTGACCCGAAGGTAAATTAGAAATCTGACGACCAGGGGTGTATTGGGTTCAGTGGCTGTACCCATGGACTAGCAGGCCACTCACATTACACCCGGGCTTCCTTCCTGGAAAAGGCTTATCCTGAGATGACACTCCATGGTAGGGCCCGGGAGACACCTGCTCTGACCGCTCGCCTGGCATCTGAAAGCGGCTGTAAGGACAGCTGGGCAGCCCCTCACATACAAAGATCTGTGCCAGGCTCCTTAAACAAGAAATAGTTTTTGTTTGTAAGCCCGTAAACAAACTCACTGGCACCATCCACGGCCCACAGGGGGCAGCTGAGAGCCGGCAGCCAAGAGGCAGCAGGGAGCAGGCGCGAGGCTAACCCTGCCCCTGCGCGATTCTGGCCTCCAGAGATAGCGGTGCCGAGCGAGCGGACCCGGAGCACTTGCCTGACAGTCAGGCTTCCTGAAATACACACACCTCCTCCCGGCCCAGAAGCCATGCCCATCCTAGGCGTGCCCCGTGCCTAGGAAAGTGTGTTAGGACAAGACAAGAAAAACCCCTTTCAGAAGGGGGGGGGGCGTTTCTGGTGCCAGGGAACTCGGCTCCCAGAGTCTTCACCGAGTCTCGGCGCCTGGCCCGTCTGCCCTCAGGCTCGACCCAGCGCACACCTCTGCGCTGGGTCGAGCCCACCCCCGCCCCGGGAGCACGCGGGTGGTGGCAGCTCCCATCTGCTCCGAGCCGGGGTCCCACTAGTCGCCGGCCCTAACCCACCTGTAGCCTCCGAGCTTCCCTCCTCCGCGTCCTCCCAGTGGTTCCTGCGTCTGCGGAGCCCATGACCCCCCAGTCGAACTGACCCTCTGTCTCCCTAACGCACTCCCGTGTTTTGTTTTTTTTCCCCTCTTCACCATTAAAAAAAAAAAGAAAGAAAAGAAAAAAGGGGGAAAAAAGTTGGCCCAGAACCTGGCGTCCCATCGATCTATCCCCACCTCCGTGCGACCTGGACCAGGGGTCTTGCCTGGCAGCTCCAGAGTCCTGAGGAGCCATCAGGAGCTGTCGCCCAGCTCACCGGGATCGGGAGCCGAGGCCCTGCGCGTCACCCCGCCACACGCCCACCTACCTCTTGGGACCGGTGGTGGCGACCGTGGCGCGGGCTCCCGGAGACGGCGTGCTGCGTCCCGGGATGAAAGTTTGTGCCATGCAGGGCAGGGCGGCGCGCGGACGGTGGGGCCCCGGGGGTGGGGGCAGAGCGCGGGGCGCGGCTGCTCGCTCGCGTGTCGTGGGTCCCTCGGGCGCTGGCCGCGCGGGTGCCTCCCCGGAGCCAGTGGCCGCCGCGCTCCCGCTCGCTGCGCCCTGCGCCCTGCGCGCTCCGACTCCAGCCCCGCCGCCCCCACCCCACCCACCCCACCCCGCGCCGCCGCCGCCGCCGCTGCCGCCGCCGCCGCGCGTCCGCCCGCTACACTTCCTCTTCCTCTGAACTCATGTGCAAAATATGCTGTGCTGCATCTTCTCGGGGGAAGCCGAGCGGCCCCTGGCAGGCAGACGCGAGAGACCCGTCGGCCCCGTGCGCAGTCAGCGTTCCGCAACCCCCCCCCCCACCCCCGCCCTTTCCCAGTCCCGGGCTCTGGAACCCGCTTTGGAAAGCGCCAAAATGCCAGCCAAGATGCTGGAAAGGAGACCGCCATCAACATGCGGATGGCCAGGGTGGGTGGGTGGGGAAGCTGGTCCAATCTCGACCCATTCCACAGGTGGGAATGTCCCCCAGCAGCGGGCGTGCTGCTGGGTTTGTCTCTTGGCAAGCAGTACTTGGGGCGAGAAATGGTGCCACTGGCCTCAGCCTCTCTTCCTCCCCCACCTTATCCAGGTAGCCAAAGGCTTAAGATCTCGAGGTCGTCTTAGCCTAGCAAGATGGGTACCTCGAGGAGAATATTCATTCCATAAATCAAAGTGAAGATGTGTAACAGTGTCTCCTTGAGGCCTGCAAAACAAAACAGAATTGCTGTGCAGGGCTTGAGAGCAGGAACCCTGGAGACAAATGGTCAGGAGGGATTTCTGCTTTCTGTCCTTAACTCCCCTGTGACTGGAGTGACTTTGGGCCTGTTCATTTGCCAAGCGGCCCTTCCTCGTGCATTATTAAATGGGAAATGCTTGGAAGCACTCTGTAACTCGGCTATTATCGTTATTATCATCATTACCATAAGGGGCTGAGATCTAATTGATTACCGTGTTCTGGTTGGGCAAAGAAGGGTCCTAAGGCAGTGGAGCCGCGCGGCGGAGGGCTGATCTAGGCCCTGGGTTTTAATGAGGTCTGTCTGGTACTAATAACACCCACCAGGGGGAAGAAGCTGTCTTGCTTGCAGGGACTCCTCTTGTGAGAGCCTCTCCGGGACTTTCTTTCCTGTAGCCATCTGTCTCCCCCACCCCCATTCATGTTCTTCCACCTTTGCCTGTCCAGGCACTTCCTGACGTGCCTCCCACCTCTGTCCCCACTTCCCATCTCCAGCTGTCCCGCTGGGAGAAAACAGATAGCCGGACAAGGGTCCAGGACACCCCTGGTGTCGAATGCTTATTAGTAAAGTCAAAGGGAGGTCTTTATGCTAAAGATCTGCCCGAGAAAATTGGGGCTATCTCGGCCCAGAGCCCTGGGTGCCCACGACATAAGGAAAGCAGCACCTGCAGGTCCCAGCCAGGGGTCAGCAGGAAATCACGGGCTCTGGAAAGGAGGGGCAGAGAGGAGAGATTCTTTTTAAACAAATTCTTTCCGCTTATAAATTTTGTGTGTGCGGTTTTATTTTAGTATGTGGTTTTGGGTTTTTTGTTTTGCAAACACTGGGTCCTTTGGGTTAATAAGATAATCTGACATTTTTCCTTTCTCCTCCTCTCGGTGTTGCCCTTGGTGCCAACGCTGTGTATTTAAATGTCTTTGGTGACTTCCTTCCCTGCCTGGCTCTTCATCTGTTTAGTGTGGTTGTGTTTTCCTGGGACTCTTGCCCTGTCTTTGCACATATCCTATGCTTCCTACCTGGCACACAGTGTCCGATACTTGTGTATGTAATGAGCCGAGGCCTCCGCTTCCAGCTCGCCGAAGTGGCCTACGTTCAACAATGATGGGCAGTGTCCGGATTCTCTCCGCCTGTGATGCCTGACCAGCACCCGAGCCTTGGGCTCACTGGTGTCATACAGAAGCAGCCTGGAGTGCTGTGGGCTGGCTGGTTAGGGGACAGACCCCGGGCAGCTGGCCTTCCCTCTAACTGACCTCATCTACCCAGCCTCAACCCCGGAGATGCTGGAGCTGTATCCTGGTGGGTTACCTTGGCAACCTCACAGTGTCGTCTGTTAGAATGTCCTAGGGCTGCAGCGCTTAATTCTATCACAGCGGTCTCTTCGGGGGGCTGTGTAATGGGGCTGCTTTTCTCCGGCTCACACTTCCTTCCCCTATGATTTCACACTAAGTACTTGTGAAGGGAGCCGAACACGAGAAAAACCAAGCTATTACTGCACAACGGGTCACAGATGCTCCCTGAACTGGGACCCTGCCTGTTGGAAGCTGATAAAACGCAGGCCTGAGTTAATGGGAAAGCGGTTCTCCTCATCCCCTCTGGAGAAAGGAGGAAATAACCCATGCTAGGCAAGTCTAGGAGGGCCTGTGTAAACCCCACTCAGCTCAAAGGAAGACTTCCCAGCTGGAGCAGTTTCATCCTGGCCTCGACACACCCCGCATCAGGTGATAATCCAACCACGGGCACCAGGAGCTGCAGCAATTTTGCTGCCCTCTAGCTATGTGGATCCCAAGCATCCCAAGGAAGCATCCTGCCCTCTCCACCTTCCCCACACAGCCCTCAACCTGTTAGGTCCACCCTGTTCCTAACGCATCCCCAGCTAACTCCACTTCCCACAACTCCGAAGACAGAAATAACAACACGGTAGACCTGGCAGAAGCTGGGACACGAAGGAATGGTACCTCAGCTTTTTACTCCTGAGACCTGGGAACCCGGAGCTTGTGCCCACTCTGTGAATGACACTCAGGACTGGTGGGAGACACAAGTCTCCCCTGTGCCCACTCTGTGAATGGCACTCAGGACTGGTGGGAGACACGAGTCTCCCATGTGCCCACTCTGTGAATGGCACTCAGGACTGGTGGGAGACACAAGACTCCCATGACCAGTGACATGGGCACCGTTATAGTGACTACTGAATGTAGCTTTGCAGCCACAGTGAGGTCCCCTTTAGCAGGGGCTCCATAGTCAGTTGTTGTGGGAAGGTAGCTCCATTCATGGTGGCTGTGGTAGGGGCTCCCAGGGCCATGGTTGCTCCTGGTCACACTGGAACAGGGCACAACCTCTCTGAGTCTGTCCTGGGGCGCCAGAGTGTGAACTGGGTGGGGACAGAGAGTTTGTAAGTTTCTGCTTTTGCATATGTACTGATCTGCATGGGCCAGCAACTTCTGTCCAAACCAGTATTTTTAAAAAGTCATCCATAGGCATCAGCAATTAGAGGAAGTACTGGATGAGAGCCAAATGTCCCATTCACCCCCACACATAGAACCAATGACCGTCATTCTGCCCCGAATCTGCTCCTCACTTTGTCTCTGAATCCCCAGCCTGTGACAGGCAGTTCGGGGACAGAGGCCCCCCCTGTGGCTGAGGCAGAATCTGCTCTCTGGAGTAAAGAGCCATTAGAGACTGGAGCTCAGGAACAGGGTGAAACACTGCCTTTTACATCTTGTCCCTCTGACACACACAGCCCGAGGCACCGCCTGGCTTTGCCAGTACCATCCACACCCCAGAGACGACCGGGTGGGGGGGGAGAGGGCGTGGGGGGTGGGGGGAGGCAGAAGCATCCATTCGCTTCAGGCTTAGCAGGTTTGCTAGTGCCTGGAGGTGGCAACTAAGGAGGGCTTAGCGCAATTGTTCAGGAGACCTGTCCATCAAGGCGGGAAGCCATGGTGAAGGGAGCTCATTTACATCTGTGGCTGACAGGAAGCAGAGAGAAGGCCTGAAGCTGGATCTGATTACAAATTTCAAGGCCCACCCCTGTGCCCCACCTCATTCACCTGGGACCCGCCCCCTAAAGTGCCAGCCCCTCCCAAAAATTACCATCAGCAGGAAACCAAAAGGCATGAGTCTGTGGGAGACATCTCACATTGAACCGTAACAGTACATGGATGTTAGAAATTGTCTGTATATTTCCTTCCATCATCTCCCCTCTCCATCCCACTGTGGCCACACTCATCAGTTAGACATAAAGAAAAAAACAGTTTTTACAAGGGAGAATTAGCAGAAAAACAAAATAGTCTTACTTTTTGAGTTTCCAAAGACAAAGTCTACATATAAAATGAAAAGGAAGAAGAAGAAAAAAAGAAATCAAGCAGAACCACCACCCAATGTCTTGTCTCCACTCCGGACACTGTGGTTACTGCCTGGGGGTCTGGATCAGGTGTGTTTGCTCTGCACTTACAGAATTAAAAGGCAAAAGAAAAGCTACAAAGGTAGCAGCAGGGAAGACTCTCGGACTCAGCAGACAGAAGCGACTGACCAGTGAAGAAAGACATCCATCAAGGGTGAGAAAATACACACAGAAGGGCCCTCAGGAAGGCAAAGCCCTGGGGTTTTAAGGATCTTTTGAGGGAGACTTCATTCCCCAATTTAGGGTTGGCCACTTTGTATAAAGACTGGGAAACTGATAGGCCCACAACTTTAGTGTGTGCTGGCCTTGAACGTGTCAGGACAGATCTGCCCACTTTAAAGTCCACCTGGCCTTTGTCTCACGCTGTCAGGCCTTGCTTAGTCTCTCTGGTCAGGAGGGGAAGAGAGCAGGCAGAAATTTCCCACTACTAGTATCGTGACCTCTCTCCTCAGCTGTCTGCCTATCTATCAGGGCTCCGTAACACCTAGTCTCTCTCTATCCTTGCCATACACACACCTTCGATGAATCAATGAATGCCTCCAGAGGAGAAAGAAGAAGAGGATAGGTCAAAGGGGGACTTGGGGACAGCTCCATGTCTGACTGGAGGCAAGATGCACAGTGCACAGCCTGCTGGCAAATCCTCGGGAGCGAGCTCTATACTGCCGCTCTGCTCTTAGGACCTACAAAGGATCTGTACAGGGGAACCTTCAAAAAAGAGACAGTCAAGGGTTGTTCATCCCCCAGTGGCACGGACAGTGAACTCCCATCAGCAACAATGACAGCAACCTGGGGAGCATCCGGGGACTAATGGCTTTTACAACTGCACTTTCATTGCTTCTGTGAACTTGTCTTAGGGTTTTTGTTGCTATGATTAAAACACAACCAAACATGACCAAAAGCAACTGGGAGAAGAAAGGGTTTATTTCAGCTTATGGTTGCAGTCCAGCATGCAGGGAAGTCTGGAAAGGAAGCCAAAGCGGGAACCTGGAGACAGGAGCTGATGCAAAAGCAGAATAGGGGCAGTCCTTGAGGGCCGGCTCCTCAAGACAGTCTACTTTCTTATACAACTCAGAACCGCCCGTGCTGAAGCAGTAGCTGAGAGCTTGCCTCTCCATCCACAAAGACAAGGCAGAGGAAGTTATCTGGGACTGGCATGGGTGCCTTCCCCCAGAGGCACACCTCCTCCAGCAGACCACACTTTCCAATCCTTTCCCAACAGCTCTACCAACTCAAGAACAAATAGTCAAACTGTATGAGCCTATGGGGCCACCCTCATCCAAACCACAATGGATGTGTCCAGGTCACTGTCAAGTTGACAAACCAGCACTGATTGAGATGCTGCCCTCAACTGACCTGTGCAGATTATGACTAAGAAACGAGGGGGGGAGACCTGGATGCAGGCTGCATCACTACCGCCATCCACTAGATTCTGTTCCCCCAAGACCCACTCTGCTGCCCAGCCCCACCCATCTAACCATCCTCTCCGTGACTTCCCACGACTCCAGCAGACCATACAGGCACAGTCACATCCCACTCCATTGGGAAGAACAGACTCCATAGGAACAGGAACAGTCCACACCAGTCAGAAGAACAGGAGGATACGCTGGATCTAGGGACCCAAATTCACTCAAACTCTGCTGAGATAACTACTGGACCTAAAGATCCATCAATCACCAGAACCCTTGGCCATGCAAGCCAGAAGACAAAAAAGGAAACAGATAATAAATAAACAAAGCACACATTCAACAAAGACAACACAAGAATCAACACCCATATCTGTCTATAATCATCCGAAACCCAGATGGGTAAATGTCAGTGTAAGGATACATTCAACAACAGAAAGGGCAATATGGCATCTCCAGAATCCAGTAATCCTATAACAGCAAGACCTGAACATTCCAACGCAGCTGAAGCACAAACAATGACCTTAAAGTAATTTTATGAAGATGATAGAGGCCCTTAAAGAAGAAATGAAAACTCCTGTAAAGAAATCAATGAAAAGACAAACAAAAAATTGAAAGATATCAACAAATCCCTTAATGAAAGCCAAGAAAAACAAACAGGTGAAGGAAATGGTTGAAGACTTGAAAATTGAAATAGAAGCACTAAAGAAAATAAAAACTGAGGTAATTCTGGAAATGAAAAATCTGGGAACTTGAATAGGAGCTACAGATGTGAGCATCACCAACAGAATACAAGAGATGGAAGACAGGATGTCAAGCACTGAAGATACAATAGAGGAAATAAATTCATTGTGAAGATACAATAGAGGAAATAAATTCATTGGTCAAAAGAATGCTAAATCCAAAAAATTCCTAACACAAAGCATTCAGGAAATCTGGGATATCGTGAAAAGACCAAACCTGAGAATAATAGCGTTAGAAAAGAAGAATGCCAGCTCAAACACACAGTACATATTAAATGAAATCATAGAAGAAAACTTTCCTAACCTTAAGAAGGACATGCCTATGAAGGTACAAGAAGCTTACAGAACACCAAATAGACTGGATAAAAAAAAGTCCCCTCACCACATAATAATAAAAACATTAAGCATACAGAATAAGAAAGAATATTAAAAGCTGTAAAGAAAAGAGGTGAAGTAACATGTAAAGGCAGACCTATCAGAATTATACCCAACTACTCAAGAGAGACTCTAAAAGCGAGAAGGTCATGGACATACTTTTTATAGACACTAAGAGACCACAGATGTCAGCCCAGACTATTATACCTAGCAAAACTTTCAATCTCCAAAGATGGAAAAAACAAGATATTTCATGGCAAAACTAGATTTAAACAATACCCATCCACAAATCCAGTCCTACAGAAAGTTCTAGAAGGAAAACGCCAACCCAAGTAAGTAGGCTGTACCCATGAAAACACAGGCAATAGATAATTTCACACCAGCAAAACTCAACACTCAGACACACACACACACACACACACACACACACACACTAGCACCAACACCAAAACAAAAAATAATAGGTATTAACAATCACTTGTCATTAACATCTCTTGCTATCAGTGAACTCAATTCTCCAATAAAATTACATGGGCTAGCAGAATGGATACACAAACAGGATCCATACTTCTACTTCATAGAAGAAACACACCTCAGCTTCAAAGATAGACATTGCATCACAGTAAAGGGTTGGGAAAAGATTTTCCAATCAAATGAATATAAGAAGCAAGACAGTGCAGCTATCCTAATATCTAACAAAATAGACTTCAAACTAAAATTAATCAAAAGAGATGGAGAAGGACATCTCACATTCATCAAAGGAAAAATCCATCAAGATGAAGTCTCAATGGTAAACATCTATGCTCCAAATGTAAGGACACCCACATTTGTAAAACAAACATTAAAGCTTAACTCATACATCAAAGCCCACACACTAATAGAGGAAGACTTCAACACCTCACTCTCATCAATGGACATGTCTGCCATACAGAAACTTAACAGAGAAATAAGGGAACTGACAGATGTCATGACTCACATTGATTTAACAGACATCTAAAGAACAGTTCACCCAAACACAAAAGAATATACCTTCTTCTCAGCACCTCATGGAACCTTCTCTAAAACTGATGGCATACTTTGTCACAAAGCAATTCTCAACAGATACAAAAACTTGAATAATGCCCTGTATCTTATCAGATCACCATGGGTTAAAGTTAGAGTTCAACAACAACACAATTACAGAAAGCCTACAAACTCCAGGAAACTGAACAACTCTCAAGTGAATTACCAATGTGTCAAAGAAGAAACAGAGAAAGAAACAAAAGCCTTCCTAAATTTCAATGAAAATGAATGCACAGCATTCCCAAACTTATGGGACACTATGAAAGCACTGTAAGAGGAAAGCTCATAGCACTAAGAGCCTACATAAAGAATTTGGAGAAATCTCATACTAGCAACTTAATAGTATGCCTGAAAGCTCTAGAATAAAAAGAAGCAAACTCACCTAGGAGGATTAGATGGCAGCAAATAATCAAACTCAGGGCTTAAGTCAATAAAATAGAAACAAAGACAACAATGCAAAGAATCAATGAAACAAAGAGTTGGTTCTCTGAGAAAATAAAAAAGATAGACAAACCCTTATCCAAATTAACTAAAAGGCAGAGAGAGACCATGCAAATTAACAAACTCAGGCATGAAAAAGTGAACATAACAAACAGACACTGAGGAAACCCAGAGAATCATCAGGTCATACTTCAAAGACCTGTACCCTACAAAATTGGAAAATTTAAAAGAAATGGACACTTTTCAGGATAAATACCACATACCAAAATTAAATCAAGGCCAGATAAACAATTTAAATAGGCCTATCACCCCTAAGGAAACAGAAGCAGTCATTAAAAGTCTCCCAACCAAAAGCAGCCCAGGGCCAGACGGTTTCAGAACAGAATTCTGCCACAATTTCAAAGAGGAGCTAATACCAAAACTCCTCAAATAGTTCCACACAATCAAAACATAAGGAACATTGCCAAATTGTTTTTATGAGGCAACAGCTACCCTTATACCCAAACCACATGAAGATGCAACAAAGAAAGAGGATTAAAGACCAATCTCCCTCATGAACATTGATGCAAACAAAGTCAATAAAATGCTAGGAAGCTGAATCCAAGAACACATAAAAAAAGTCATCCACCGTGATCAAGTAGGTTTCATCCCAGAAATGCAGGGATGGTTAAACACATGAAAATCTGTCAATGTAATCAACAGAATAAAACAAACAGAAAAAAAAACATGATCATCCCATTAGATACTGAAAAAGCCTTTGGAAATCCAACACCCTAATAGTAAAAGCAAAATACAGCAAGCTGGCAGCCATCATCAAATTAAATGGAGAGAAACTCAAAGCAATTCCACTAAAATCAGGAACAAGACAAGGTTGTCCAATCTCTCCACATCTATTCAATGTAGTAGTCGAAGTTCTAGCTACAGCAATAAGACAACAAAAAGAGATCAAGGGGATATAAATTGGAAAGGATGATGTCAAACTTGCACTATTTGCAGATGATATGATAGTACACATAAGTGACCCCTAAAATTCTACCAGAGAACTCCTACAGCTGATAAACACCTTCAGTGCTATGACTGGATACAAGATTAACTGAAGAAAATCATTGGCCCTTCTATATATAAGTAATAAATGGGGTGAGAAAGAAATCAGTGAAACAATACCCCTCACAATAGCTGCAAATACTATAAAATATCTTGGTATAACTCTAACCAAATAAGGGAAAATCATGTATGAAAAGAACTTTAAGCTTTTGAAGAAAGAAATTGGAGAAGATATCAGATGTAAAGATCTCCAATGTTCTTGGATCAATTGGATCAATAGGATTAACAGTAAAAATGACAGTCTTACTAAAAGCAATCTACAGATTCAATGCAATCCCCATCAAATCTCCATCACAATTCTTCACAGACCTTGAGAGAACAATACTCAACTTCATATGGAAAAACAAAAAACCCAGGGAAGCAAAAACAAACCTGTTCAATAAAGGAACTTCCGGAGGCATCAACATCCCTAACTTCAAGCTCTACAATAGAGCTATAGTAATTAAAAATGGCTTGGTAAAACAGACAGGTAGACCAATGGAATCTAATTGAAATAAATAAATAAATCCACACACCTATGAACAACTGATTTGACGAAGAAGCCAAAATTATACAATGAAAGAAAAGAAATGGCCGGGCGTTGGTGGTGCACGCCTTTAATCCCAGCACTAGGGAGGCAGAGTCAGGCAGATCTCTGTGAGTTCGAGGCCAGCCTGATCTACAGAGTGAGTTCCAGGACAGCCTCCAAAATAATACAGAGAAACCCTGTCTCGAACCCTTCCCCCAAAAAAAAGAAAGAAAGAAAGAAAAAGAAAAAAGAAAAGAAATGGCACGGGCATAACTGGATGTTGGCATGTAGAAGGCTGCAAATATATCCGTATCCATTGTCTTGCACAAATCTCAAGTCCAAGTGGATCAAAGATTTCAACATACATCCAGTTACACTGGACTTAATAGAGGAGAAAATAGGAAGTAGCTTTGAATACATTGGCACAGTGGACCACTTCCTGACCAGTAGCACAGACACTGAGATCAACAATTAATAAATGAGACCTCCTGAAACTGAGAAGCTTCTGTAAGGCAAAGGACATAGCCAATGAGACAAAATGCAGCCTACAGAATTGGAAATTATTTCACTAACTGCACAACTGACAGAGGACTGATCTCCAAAATATATAAATAACTCAAGAAACTAGACATCCAAATACCAAATAATCCAATTTTTAAAAATGGTGTAGAGATTTAAACAGAAAATTCTCAACAGTAGACTGTCAAATTGAGAGACACACTTATTGTTCAGCACCCTTAGTCATCAGGGAAATGCAAATCAAACTCCGTGAAGATGTTGTAGTAGTCCTTCTGTACACTGTGAAGATGTGTTACTCTCGTTGTTAATAAAACGCTGACAGGCCACTGGTCAGGCAGGAAGTATAGGCAGGACAGCAGACACAGAGGAAACCAATATGAGGAAAGGCGGGGTCAGGAAAGATGCCAGTCAGCTGCTGAGTAAGCAGGACTTGTAGAAAATGAGGTAACAGCCACAAGCTGCAGGGCATAGACAAGAAATATGCATTAATTTAAGTGTAACAGTTAGCTAGTAATAATCCTGAGCTATCACCCAAACATTTATAAATAATATTAAGCCTTTGTGAAAGTTATTTGGGAGCAGGCAGTCAGGACAAGAAAATTCCCTCTACATATGGCATCCCAACATGGGGCCAAAATTTACACACACACACACACACACACAAGAAAACAACTGACAAAGCTTTAAAAAAGGATTAGAGACACGTAAGTACAGAATCAAGCTTGGCTTCTTGGCAGCTCCATTTCTCTGGTGGTCTCTGATTTCTGGTGGCAAGCATGAGCCATGAGCCACATGTCAAAGTGTAGATAAGAAATATGGGCATATTTAAGTGTAAGAGTTAGCTAATAACAAGCCTGAGCTATTGGTTGATCATTTATAAGTAATATTAAGCCTCTGAGAACTTATCTGGGAAATGGCAGGCAGGAGAGAAACATCTAACTATACTGACATACCATCTTACACCAGTCAGAATAACTAAGATCAAAAACACTAATGACAGCTTATGTTGGAAAAGATGTGGAGTAAAGGGAACACTCCTCCACTGCAGGTAGGAGTGCAAACTTGCACAGTCATTTTGAAAATTGATATGGAAGTTTCTCAGAAAATTGGGAGCCAATCTACCTCAAGACCCAGCTATACCAATCTGGAGGATATACCCAAAGGATGCTCAATCAGAACCTCAAATCAACCCAGATGTCCTCCAGATTAAGAATGGATAAAGAAAATGTGGTACATTTACACAATTGAGTACTATTAGCTGAAAAAAACCACAATGACATCATGAAAGTTGCAGGCAAATGGCTGAAACTAGAAAAAAAATCATCCTAAGTGAAGTAACCAGGCCCAGAAAGATAAACATGATATGAAGTAAAGGATAACCAGACTACAATCCACAGCCCCAAAGAGGCTAGGTAACAAGGAGAGCCCAAAGAGAGACACATGGATTTCTCTGGGAATGGGAAACAGAAGAGCTCTCCTGGGTAAACTGGGGGTGGGGAGGGATGGAGGCTCAAAACATGAGAGACTGGGTTGGGACGGGGAGAGTAATGAAAGTGATGTCTTGATGGGGGAATATTTCAGGGTTAGGGAGAAACGTGATACCAGGGAAACTCCCAAGAATACGTAAGGATGACCCCATCTAAGGCTACTAGCAATAGTGGACAGAGTACCCAAACTAGTCGTCTATGGTAATCAGATTGGTGACTACCCTAACTGTTATTAGAGAGCCTTCATCCAGTAACTATGGAAGCAGGTGCAGAGATCCCAGCCAAGCACTGGGCCTAGCTCCCAGAGTATTACTGAAGTTAAGGAAGAGGGAGTGCATGAGCCTATTGGGGGGGCTTCAAGGTCATGATGTGGGAACCCAAAGACACAGCAGACCTGAGTTCCTGGGAGCTCATAGTTTCTGGACCAACAGCTAGAAAGCCTGCATGGGACCATCCTAGGCACTCTGCATGTGTGTGACAGTTGTGTAGCTTGGTTTGTTTGTCGGGATCCCAGCAATGGGATCAGGACCTGTCCCTGGTGCCTGAACTGGCTTTTGGGAACCTATTGGATGGGGGTGTAGATGGGAGGAGGTGTGGGGGGAACGGGAGGAGGGAGGGGAAACTGTTGTCAGTGTGTAAAATAAGTTATAAAAATTTGATTAATAAATAAATAAAAAGAGCCAGGTGTTGGTGGTGCACCCCTTTAATCCCAGCACTAAGGAGGCAGAGGCAGGCGGATCTCTGTGAGTTTGAGGTCAGCTTGGTCTACAGAGCGAGTTCCAGGACAGCCTCCAAAGCAATACAGAGAAACCCTGTGTCAAAAAACCAAAACCAATAAATAAGTAAATAAATAAATAAATAAATAAATAAATAAATGGCTTGCTCTGAAGACATCAAGACTACAACCCTCAAGGCCAGGCCACTGTGGAAAGAGTCCACAGAACACTCAAGGATATCGTAGGCAAACCTGCCTCACCTGAGGCAAGACAAGACCCCCATCTGGAGGTCTTACTCCATCAGTCCTGTTATAACACTGGGCATACCTACTCCACAGCACACTCCTACTCCTTATTACTCCTCTAGTAAGATGGAGGGACCCTGTCACCTTCCAATGGCAACCACCCACTCCAATATTGACTAGGGGAGAGGACATGCTTGTTTTTTCCCACAGAGCTCAACAGCACCCATATGCTGAGACATGGTTCTGGCCACCGTGGGACCCCAATGAATCAAGGGACCTGTTCTCTCACAGCCCTCCCTAGAGATTATGCTTCTCTTATATAATGGGCTAGCAAGGTTTTATAACAATGGGTGGACTTGCTCGCAGAAGAAGTAGAGCTTGTCTGTGACATGTCTTGACATGGCATGTGACCCTCGATTCAGATCCATTTGCCTAACCTCTTATCCAATATCTAACATCTCCCAGGCCAAGACACAACTTGTTCAATATATAAAGGACCAGGTCGGAAAAGTTTCTCAACTATTCTGTTCTCCTACGAGAATGCATTCCTACCTCAATATGTTGCAGGTGCCTACAATGACTTTGAAACAAGTTTAACTATAAGAGACTCTTGATCCCTCCTGGATCATCACATATGCAGTAATGGGTGACATGATACTATTGATATCCATCCTTCTCAAATGCCTCCTACAGCACATCAGAGGGCAACAGGTGGCCAACAAGGCTACTCTACAGGTGTTAATGGCTTTTAGGAAACCCTCTCAAAAGCTCCACCACAGGTCACACAAGCACGGCTATGGAGATCAGAGAGGCCTCCGTTTGACCCGCCTTCCTTCCACCTGGGAATACTCTCCAGGGCAAACAACCTTTGAGGTCTGATAGTCAATGACGGTAAGGTCTTGTTTGGAAAAGCCAACCTAAGATAGGCACAGTCCAATTGCTGGGTACCCCTGAGGCATAGTCAACAAGGCCAGGGCAATAGCTCCCCAACTCCATTGAGTTCCCTTCATAGAGATAATGTTAAAATGGTGATATGTAGGAGGAAGTCAGCCAGCCCGCTAGCTAGGCTGAAACCAGCTGAGAGGACACCCTCTCGAAGCCAGTTGAGCGTGGGCATTCACAACTTCCTCTTGAGCCGACCTGAAGTCTGCCAAGAGGCCCGACATGGTGATGACCAGGCCAATGAGTGAGCCGGTGCAGAGCGTCCCAGCTTGGCACCCCCCAGGTCCCAGGAAAGGTATAAGAGGCCTGCCCATACCCTCAATAAAAGAGCCTGCTTTTTGCTTTTCTCTTGGCTCCCGGAGTCTGCACCGTTAATTCTGCACCTTCTCGTCCCCCCCCCAAGAAGCTCCTCCCCTGTGTCAAGCCTGGAAGCCACGTCATCCTTCATTCTTCTCAGTGTCCTATAGTCTGAAAGAGTAAGACCCTCAGGGGCGCACTGAGGGGTCCATGCATCAGTGCTATGCTAGGAGCAGCTGTGACCAACACAGGGTGCTATTCCCAGGCTCAGACGGCGGTCAGCTCCATATATTTCATGGCTGTCTGCTCACTACAAAGGAAATGTGTCCTAGAGACACTGACAGACTCACCGAAGGTGACAGTTAATAAATTGTCAGCTGGGACTGAAGCCTAAGCTTCCTTCGTCCTTCCCCACCACCTTCAAGCGACAGAACTAGTTTTCCCTAAAGAGTGGATGCCATTTCTCTCCAGACTGCCTCGCCTCCTTCCTGAGTGCTCACTCAGTGCTTTCATTCCATAATTAGCACCCGGACAAGGCCTGACGGCAGCAGACATTCTCTAAACATTTGCTGACTGAGTGTGTAAACACAGAGAGAAGACTCCCCTGCAACTATAGACTGAAATGGCAGAGACACTCAACTCACTCATCTAACCCTCCACTCCAGGGCTGTGGACGAACCCCAGTGAGCACACAAAGACACGCGTGTGAGGCCCAGGTTCCATCCCCAGGACCAAAAAAGAAATCACTAAATGCAAGTGTTATGCCTGATCCAAACAACTTTTGAAATATTAATTGCTGCTGTGCAATCTATTTCCTATTATTTCCTGTTACTCCTCCCTTCTCCTTTCCCAGCTAAAATGATTTGGCATCTGCTTTTCAGGAGTTACTTTCTTAGTAGAAAGGCCAAGAAAAATCTTGGAGTCTGCAAAATATTGGATCCCTGAGTTTCAAATGTCTCAAAGAGTGCAACAATTCATCCTAGTTCACAGGGAGGGATGCAGAACACTCTCTAGTCTACAGGAGGGATGCAGCAACACACTCTAGTCTACAGCAACACTCTCTAGTCTACAGCAACACTCTCTAGTCTACAGCAACACTCTCTAGTCTACAGCAACACTCTCTAGTCTACAGCAACACACTCTAGTCTACAGCAACACTCTCAAGTCTACAGCAACACTCTCTAGTCTACAGCAACACTCTCTAGTCTACAGCAACACTCTCTAGTCTACAGCAACACTCTCTAGTCTACAGCAACACTCTCTAGTCTACAGCAACACTCTCTAGTCTACAGCAACACTCTCTAGTCTACAGCAACACTCTCTAGTCTACAGCAACACTCTCTAGTCTACAGCAACACTCTCTAGTCTACAGCAACACTCTCTAGTCTACAGCAACACACTCTAGTCCACAGGGAGAGAGGAAAGACTAGAGGGACGCAGGATGCACGGAGCCCCTGAGGAAAGGTGAGCCAACACTGTTCCTGTGCTTTCTTCAGAAAGAAAGTCAGATGCTGGCAAGTGGTGCATGCCTATAATCCCAGCATCCAACGGGATAAGGCAGAATCGCAAGTTCCAGGCCATCTGTCTGGGCTGCACAGAAAGACCTTGTTTACCCCCACCCCTTCAGAAAACATTTCTGTCACCCAAGTGTGACCCGGTTCTGAAGACTGTGGAAACGGCTGCAAACGTGACATGCAGAGGCTAGGTGAGAAGCCAAGTTTGGAAAACAGAGGCATCGGCAGGAGCACAGCCCACTTTTTCTTGTGTTTCTTCTGAATGAGCCTCCTTAGAGCCCCACACAGCAGCCTAAGCCAGGACGGGGCACACTGTCTTCTGAGGTACAGAGTCAAGACAGAGTTCTGACAGAGCCAGGCGGCTGAGGCAGGTGGTCAAGGAAGCCCAAGTGTCCCCTCCCAACCTGTGGAGCCCGTGGAAGACACAGAGTGACCCCCAACCCTAGCAGCTGAAGGACAGAGGTCGAAGAGTGCTGTGAACAGCCTCACAAAGAGCCTCTACACTTTGAAAGTGCCAAAGTCACAAAGATGCTCTTGTTCCTGCAAGCAGCAAGCCAATCAGCGGAGACCTGACCCAACAGAGCTGGGGACAGATGATGGGCAGAGCTGGGGACGGATGATGGGCAGAACACATCAGATACCCCACTCTCACCAACTGATAGTTTTGTCATCCAGACAAAACTAAATAGAGAAATGCTGGAGTAAACAGACACTGTAAACCAAATAGACCTAACAGATATTTACAGAATGCTCCATCCAAACACAAAAGAGTATACCTTAATCACAGTACCAAATGGAACTTCCCCCAAATTGACAACATTCTTGAACGCATAGCAAGTCTCAACAGATACAAGAAAACAGAAATAACCCCCTGTATCCTATCAGACCATGATGTACAGCTGGGCATCAGCAACAGAAACAACAGAAAGCTTACAAACTCATGGAACCTGAACAGCTCTCTATTTAATAAGAAGTGGATCAAGATAGAAACAAAAAAAAAGAAATTAAATTAAATTGTAGAACTCAATGAAAATGAAAGCACATCATCCCCAAATTTACATGATACATTGAAAGCAGTCCTAAGAGGAAAGTTCATAACACTAAGTGCTACATAAAAAGCTTGGAGAGATCTCACACTAATGATTTAATACCGTACCTGAAAGCTCTAGAACAAAAAGACGTAAGCATATTCAAAAGGAGTAGGTGGCAAGAAATTATCAAAGTCAGGGCTGAAATCAATAAAATAAACAAAATACCCAAGAATCAAAGAAACAAAGAGTTCGTTGAGAAAATCAACAAGACAGACAAACCCTTATCCAAACTAACTAAAAGACAAAGAGAATATGCAAATTAGTAAAATCATTAAAAAGGGAGGACACAATAGACACTGAGGAAATCCAGAGGACATACTTTAAAAATCTGTAATCCACCTAACTGGAAAAATCTAAAAGGAAAGGATCATTTTCTCATTAGATACCACTTAATAAAGTTACATCAAAGCTGGGCAGTGGTGGCACACGCCTTTAATCCCAGCACTCGGGAGGCAGAGGCAGGCGGATCTCTGTGAGTTCAAGGCCGGGCTGGACTGACAGCCTCCAAAACAATACAGAGAAACCCTGTCTCGTAAAACAAAACAAAACAAAACAAAAAACAAAAAAACAACAACAACAACAACAACAAAAACAAATCCAACACCCCTTCATGATAAAGTCCTGGAGAGACTAGGGAAACTGTGGACATACCTAATCATAACAAAGGCAATTTGATCTGGAGGGGTGAATACCAAGAACTGTGTAACCAGACAGCACAGAGCAGCACGGCTGCCGGTTTTCCTGATAGGAATTTAGAAATGCTTACCGGCACGGGAGCCTATACAACTCTAGGCCGGCAAATTCTTTATGACCCAGCTGTTTATGCACAGATCTCAGCAGCCGCTGGCCGTGCATGGAAAGCCTTGCCTCATAAGGCTGTAGGAGACCAACTTTCTAAGATCCTACAGGGACCATCTGAACCCTATTCTGAGTTTGTGGACCGGCTCCTACAATTTGCAGGTCGTATATTTGGGGATACTGATAATGCTATGCCTTTAGTAAGACAATTAACTTTTGAAAACGCTAACAAATACTGTAAGGATGCTTTATGGCCTCACAAAACCAGGAGCCTCAATGATTATATTCACATTTGTAGAGATATAGATGAATATCACATTATGGGACAAGTTATCGCTGCTGCTATACAAGGAAATAGAAAGGTCAGTGAGGGGCCTAGACCTAAGACATGCTTCGGGTACAAGCAAGCAGGCCACTTTCAGAAAAATTGTCCTGCTAAGGACTCCGTTGCACCCCCTCGTTCAGAGCCAGGTCTTTGCCCCCTCTGTAGAAGAGGATATCATTGGGCCAGAAATTGTCGATCTAAGACTGTTGTACAGGGCTACCCTCTGCCACCTTCAGGAAACAGGAGTCGGGGTCCACTCCGGACCCCTTACTCCCAGGTGTACGGAGTCCTGGATACATCTGTTCACCACCCTATCCAGGACCTTGTCAGAGGTACCCCAGGTAACACAGGACTGGAACTCTGTTCCTCCACCAGAGCAGTTTTGACTCCTCAGATAGTACCCCAAGCTTTGCACACGGGAGTCAAGGGCCCTTTACCACAGGGCTCAATTGGGTTGATTTTAGGAAGGAATAGTGCTCTACTTAAGTGAGTCAGAGTCATTCCTGGAGTTATTGATAAAGATACAGAAGGAGAGATCAAAATAATGGTAGAAGCTGGCAAGGAAGTCACTGTTATACCCCAAGGAGCTAGAATTGCTCAATTAATTTTGTCTCCTAAGTTTACAACTAATAATCCCTTCCTTAAGCCTGTAAGAGGAGAAGGAGGGTTTGGATCTACAGGACCTATGGCTTGTTGGCTGCCCACTATGGAATCCAGACCAATGATGACCCTGACTATTAAGGGATAGTCCTTTCAGGGACTCATAGAATCTGGTACGGACATATCCATCATTTCTCTTAACCGTTGGCCCCAGGCTTGGCTCCTACAAGAATCAGATAGCAGCTTACAGGGCATAGGCATAGCAAAGTCACCTAGTAAAAGTTCCCATCTATTAACTTGGAAAGATGACGAGGGACACTCTCGTATATTTCAGCCCTTTATCTTGCCTCACATCCCGATCAATCTCTGGGGCAGAGATATCCTAAAGGCCGTGGGGCCCATACTGACCACATCCTCTGTACAACATATGCTTAGGGAGCAAGGCTATTGCCCAGGCAAAGATATTGGAAAGAGTCTACAGGGCGATCCCCTGCCTGTGTCTGAAACCCCCAGTGCAGAGATCTCCTGGAGACTAGAGAGGACTGGGACATTTTTAGTGGGTGCCATTGTTCCACAACCTCAAATACCTCCAGTTCCTGTCACTTGGAGACAAGATCTGAGACCGGTTAATAAGACCATGATGCTCATAGGTGCCAGCCAGTCAGGGCTGCCAACCCCTGTGGCCATCCCTAAAGACTGGCACCTGCCTGTGATAGATTTAAAGGATTGTTTTTTAACATTCCTTTACACCCTGCTGATTGTCAGCGTTTTTGCTTTCAGTGTTCCATCTTTGAACTTAAGAGAGCCTTATAATAGATATCAGGGGGTAGTTTTGTCACAAGACATGGCTAACAGCCCTACCATGTGCCAAATTTATATGGATGATTTACTGTTGGCTGCGCCAAAAAAAAAGGCTATAACTATCTGCCTTTGGAAATCTTCAGACCACCTTAGGATTGGCTGGTTTGCGAGTAACACTGGAGAAGGTGCAAACTACTCATGCTCCTATGGGAGTTTTTTGGCAAGAGAATCCCAATCTTTGGGTTAATTCTCGAGCCCCCCCTTCTAGATCTGTGGTGTCCTACTCCCAGGCTATAGTTGTGCTCTTGTTTGCAGCATGGAGGATTGCCTCGCAAGCCTATGGTGGGGAGCCAGATAGGGTTGTTGCCCCTTTGTCCTGTCAACAAATAAAATGGCTACAAAATAATAATTATAACTGGGCAATATTTCTCTCTGCTACCCAGAGTTATTTTGTTAAACACTACCCATCCAATAATTTGATTTCCTTTTTTAAAATGCATCCTTTAATTTTCCCAAAAATTGTAGTCTCTCAGCCTATTTCTAAGGGGCAAGTGGTTTTCACAGATAGTTCTTCTAAAGGTACAGCTGTAGTCATGTCTTATCCGATCATTAAGACAGCCAGAATTCCTGAAACTTCTGTCCAAATGGCTAAACTCTCAGCCCTGGCCTTGGCTCTAGAACTCTTCCCCATGGAAGCATTAAACATTTATACTGATAGTCAATATGTTGCTCATATTATCCAACCCTTAGAGACTGCTGCCTGTGTTGCTCCCATCTCTAGGATACAAGAAAGTTTATTACAGGTGAAAGGTCTGCTATGGCAATGCAGCGAACCTATGCTTGTGGGACATCTTAGGGCCCACACCCCTTTGCCAGGGCCCCTCATGGAAGAAAATCACATGGCTGACAGGTATGCTCAAATTGGAGTGGTTTTACAAGGACTCACTAAAGCACTATCCTTACATAAGCACTTTCATCTCAGTGCAGGGTCTTTGAGCTTTCATACTGGGATTACCTAAGAACAGGCTGTTCTAATAGTCAAGGATTGCCCTCTTTGTGCAGAATTTCTTCCTGTGCCTCACCTGGGGGTTAATCCTCAAAGACTTTTACCTAAACACATTTGGCAAATAGATGTAACACATGTGTCATCCTTTGGTAAATTACAGTTTGTCCATGTTTCTGTAGATACTTTTTCCCACCTGATATTCACCTCTGCCCACTCTGGTCATAAAAAGTAAAAGATGTTAAGAGCCACTGTTTACAGGCTTTTGCTTAAAACAAATTAAGACCGATAATGACCCCACCTATGTCAGCAGAGGTTTCAATCATTTTTGTCTAGATTTTGATATCTTCCCCAAAACTAGAATTCCTTACAACCCCCAAGGACAGGCTATTGTGGAACGTGCTCATCGCACTTTAAAAGCCTATTTAGCTAAAGTAAAAAAGGGGGATCTTGGGGGCCATCTTGGCTCCCCTCACTCTACTCTATCATTTATTCTCTATATCTTAAATTTTTTAATTGTGCATGCTTTTGGCAACTCCGCAGCAGACCGTCATTGGCGGCCTGCTGTACAGCAAAAACCTCCAGTTAAAGGAAAGACCTGACCTCAGGTCTTTGGAGAGGGCCAGATCCGGTTTTGGTTTGAGCCCAGGGGTCTGTCTGTGTTTTCCCACAAGATGGTGAGTCCCCAATTTGGGTTCCAGAGTGTTGTGTGTGCTCTGTTCCTGCTGATACTCATCAGCCACCTATAAACTCATTAGGCTTTAATGAGGAACCTGCCTGTCCTGATGCTGGCAGGTCTTCAGTGTCAGGTATATCCAGCTATAACCAGCCTCAACCATAGCCTAGGAAAGGCAGCCCTCAGGATGGACTTGCCTGCTTGGACATTTGCTATATTCAATAACACTCCCTTGGGAGAAATGTTTAATTATATCCTCCAGGAATGCCGCTTGAGAAGCTGTTGATCAGCCTTGGTGGTCCGTGTCCCAGGTGTCATGCCTATTCCAGTGGAACACTCAGGAGAGAACCAACTCATCCTCACACGACACGGGAGTGACTTTGACATCACAGCAGCTGCAGTTTTTGGCTTCCCTATCTCTTAGCCAGTTGCCTCGGCAGGCATGCTGGATAAACCCCCAGGGGAGGATGTCTCTACCTTAAATTCCCAAATTTATACTAATTACAATTGGGCACTTTAAATCTTAATTAACAAATGGATTTAATTGGCTATTCTAACTGAGATCAGGGTGCCTCCCTTTTGGGAGACCCCCCCATCTTGACGGGACTGCAACAGACAGGTCTGTTACTTGAGAAACGGAGTGGGTCTATAGCGCTCGGGATTATGACCCTGGGCAACACAGTCTTTAGCCCTAGTTTGCCATATGGAAAGGCCACAAGCCCAGTGCCATTTTCTTACAAAGCAGATCATGCTTTCTTTGTCAACAGACAACCCCTCAGTGCAGGCCTGGTTGAGCCAGCAAGACAAATGAGTTATCAATGACAGGTACATCCTGGGGGACATCTACCAACCTAAGACAGAGGGTTTGTGAGGCCTGGACAGACTTCTCATTGACGGGTAAGGTAGATGTTAACGTCCCGGACAACCTAAGCCAGATGCTCATTTTTTAAATTATATATAAAAGGCGGATTTGTTGCACCCTTCCCCCATGGGGGTCTGTTGACTGCTTGTTACTAGAGGCTTTTAGCAAAACACTTCTCATCCCCTCCTCCCAGTAAGGCCTGCATGCAAGTTCCTGTTTATTGTCTAAATGCTAATTCCTATTTTTGGCCCACCCCTTTGCGGGAGGGCCCTGGGAAGGTAGGCTTCTGACCTTGGTGTTTTTCCACCATACCTGCCTTTGGTATATAAGGCTCCACTCTTGTAATAATAAATGCCATTCTCCTTGCAAGAATGAGCCACTGTCTTTATATTCATCCTTAGCCCTTAGCCTCAGATCGTTGTGAAGTATGGTAGCACTGTAGCTGCGAACACACTGGCAGCTCCCTACAGTAGCCCTACTATGCATAAATGACCTGAGGAAGAAATCAGGGAAACAACACTCTTCACAATAGCCTCAAATAATACAAAATATTTTGAGGCAACTCAAACCAAACAAATGAAAGACCTGTATGATAAAGTCTTTGAGGAAAGATATTAAAGAAGCTATCAGAAGATGGGAAGATCTCCCATGCCCATAGATCAGTAGGATCAACATAGTAAAAAATGTCAATCTTACCAAAAGCAATCTACAGATTCAGTGCAATCTCATCAAAATTCCAACACAATTCTTCACAGACCTCAAAAGAACAATACTCAACTTCATATAGAAAAACAAAAGACCCAGAATAGCAAAAACAATCCTGTACAATAAAGGAACTTCCAGAGGAATCACCATCCCTGATTTCAAGATGCACTATAGCACTGTAGTAATAAAAACCACATGGCATAAAAACAGACAGGCGGGTCAATGGAATGGAATTGAAGACCCAGACAAAAATCCACACATCTATGGACACCTGATTTTTAATAAAGAAGCCAGAAATATGCAATGGACAAATGAAAGCATCTTCAACAAATGGTGCTGGTGTAGCTGGATGTTAACATATAGAAGAACGCAAATAGATACATATTTATCATCCTGCACAAAACTCAAGTCCAAGTGGATCAAAGATCTCAACATTAAAACAGACACACTGAACCTAATAGAAGAGAAAGTGGAATTAACCTTGAACACATTGTCATAGGAGACAGCTTTCTGAACAGAGCAATGATAGCACGGGCACTAAGATCAGCAATTAACAACTGGGACCTCATGAAACTGAGCAGCTTCTATGAGTCAGGGAACACTGTACAGCCTACAGAATGGGAAAATATTTTGACCATTCCATATCTGACAGAGGGTTAATATCCCACATATATCAAGAATGCAAGAAATTAGGCATCAACAAACCAAACAACCCAATTTAAAAATGGGGTTACAGATCTAAACAAAGAATTCTCAACAGAGAAATTTAAAATGGCTGAGAAACACTTCAAGAAAAGTACATCATCCTTAGCCATCAGAAAAATGCATATCAAAAGAACTCTGAGGTTCCATCTCATACCTGTCAGAATGGCTAAGATCAATAACGTAAGTGACAGCTCATGTTAGCAATAATGTAGAGCAAGGGAAACACTCCTCCATTGCTGGTGGGAGTGCAAACTTGCACAGCCACTATAGAAATCAATATGGTGGCTCCTCAGAAAATTGGGAATTGATCTACCTCAGTACTCAGCTATACCACTCTTGGGCATATATGCAAAGGACACTTCCATCCTACCACAGGGACATTTGCTCAACTATGTTTGTTGTAGCTTTACTCGTAACACCAGAAACTGAGGAGAGAGAAAGAGACCTCTGTCCTAGCATCAGTCTGGGTTATTTAGGGATATCCATGGACATCAACTCAACTGAATGATGTAATCCAGTCTCACCACTGGAACCCTTGCCGGCTCCTAGTATCCTCTGTTACTAGGAGACCTCACTAGGGTCACCCTCATAGATACCAGGGAGTTGCTGAGAACAACTTCCACACAGCTCATTGAATGTATAAATGTTGACCTGGCAAGGACTCGGAAACTTCACCCCTACGTTCTAGTGTCTTTGGCATAAAAAGGTATCCTGCAGGCTACGGAAAGCAAAACTTGGACACCAACAACTCACAAAACCCTCAACCTACAACCCTGTCTGCAAGTTGTGTTCAAGCAATGGTGACACAGAACTTGTAGGAATGGCCAACCAATGGCTGGTCTATCTTGAGACCCACACCACAAAATGGAGCCCATGTAGTAGGGACATTGTTTGGACAGCCAGGAGCCACTGGAAAGCCCAGAGACCTAGAGTAGAATCAAACACAACTGACAAAAAACAAAACAAAAAACCAATAATGATTCCTAATACCTAGCATTCTGCTATACTCATAGATAGGTGTCTTATCAATTGTTATCAGAGAGGATTCCTTTTGCAGCATTTGGGAGGAGGAGCAGAGGCCCATAGTCATACATCATTCAAAGAAAGAGTCTAAACTGAGGGTCTCCATCGGGTCCCTCCCTTTAACGATTGGGAAACCCCACAGAAAAGAGGGAGGAAAGACTGTATGAGTCAGAGTGGATGGAGGACAGTAAGAGAACATGGTTCACTGAATCAACTAAGCAGGGCTCACATGGGCTCACAGAGACTGAAACAGCAAACACAGGGCCTGCATGGGTCTGCTCCAGGTCCTCTGCATAGGTTCCGGATGTTGGCTTGATACTCCTGTGGGACTCCTAACAGTGGGAAAATCTCTGATTCTTTATCCTGCTCTTGGGACTCTTTTCTTCCTACTGTGTTGCCTTGTCCAGCCTTGATACGAGGGCTTTTGCCTTCTCTTACTGTATCTTGCTTTGTCTTGTTTGGTTGTCCTTTCTTAGATATCTGCTCTTTTGTGAGGAGGAAACAGAGGGAATGGATCTGGGGGAGAAGGGAGGATTTGTGGGGGAGCTGGGAGATTGGGGGGAACTGTGGGTGGGATGAATGGTATGGGAGGAGTCTATTTTTAGTTAAAAGAGAGAAAAGCAGACTGTTCAAATTGGACCTTCTTGGTTGTTTACCGCCACTACCACCACCACCCCCCCCACACACTGCATGTTGCTGCATTTGGCTCTACAGAAACTGTGGTGGAATCTGTTTATGATCTAACAAATAAAGCTTGCCTGACGATCAGAATGCAAAGCTAGCCACACTACTTAGCCATGGAGGCCAGGCAGTGGTGACACATAACTTTAATCTCAGTTAGCCATAGAGGCCAGGTAGTAGTACACACCTTAAAACCCAGCACTTGGGAAACAGACACAGATGTATTTCTGTTAGTTCAAGGCCACCTTGGGCTACACAAAATTGAGCTGATCTAAAAGAGAAGCAGAGCTCACACAAAGGTGATCCCAGAACTTGGAGTGAAAAGACTTTAATCCCAACACTAATAGGAAGGGATGTGACTGGACAGAAAAAGGACTATAAGGGAGGAGGAGACAGGAGCTCCGGGCATCAGTCTGAAGCAGGCAGTCTGAGGAGCAGTGCAGTCTGAGAATGCAGTCTGAGGACAGGATCACCCATTTGTTCTGAGCGTTGGTAGAGGTGAGAACTCTCTAGTGGCTGGCAGCTCTGCTCCTCTGGTCCTTCAGCTTTCACTTCAATAGCTGACTCTGTGTTTTTATTATTAAGACCGATTAGAATTCGTGCTACAAAAAACACATATGATGAACAAGAGCTGTAACCCCCAACTATCAGAGAGGCTCCCAGTTAGCATGCTTCCTTCAGGGAATGTTGGTAATCTGAAACGAAAATCCTCCAAGCCTCCTTTCTGCCACTCTCCTTGCCCCTACCATAAACCAAACTAAGGCAAAGACAAGCATCAGATGCCGTTAGTGTGACCAGATACTCTGTGTGTTCACTTAAATAAGTTTAAAGATGGGGTGAAATGACGATGTTCCCACAAAACTCATTCTGAACTAAGATACCCAATTCTTAGTACTTACGAGGGCACAAATATAATCTGAGGATGTTTTTGTGGAGGTCAGACCTTTAGGGAATAATGAAGGTTAAATGAGACCATGAATTTGGACCCTTGTCCCGGGAGACTCGTGGCTTTAGAAAGGCCTTGAAGTCTAGGCACACTGCCTGAATTCTGAGTTCAATAAACCTTTCTTTCTTATGAATGCTCTAGCCTGTGGTATTCCCTTACAGTAACAAAAACAGGCTAACTGAAGTCACTTATTAACATTTTTGCATTTTTAAATGTTGATAGAGGTCTGGAAAATGGCCCAGTGGGCAAAGTGCTTGCCCCACAAGGACAAGGTCTTGAATCCAAGTCCCCGGAAGCCAAAAAGACGGAAGAATTAGCATCTGACGTCTCATTGCACCTATGGGGAGATTGGAGGGAGAGGCAGGAGAATCCTTAGAAGCTTGCAGCCTGGGCTAACCAAGGTGGAAAGTGACAACTGGAGGCTGTTTCTGACCCCTACACACACACACACACACACACACACACACACACACACACACACACACACAGAGAGAGAGAGAGAGAGAGAGAGAGAGAGAGAGAGAGGCAGGCAGACAGACAGACAGACAGACAGAGTTTTAAATTAAAACATTGGTAGAATTATGCAGGGAAAATAAGGCCTTCAAAGCCCACACACTTCCTGGGACTTCTATATCAAGGTTCAGCAACCCTCAAGTCACTGGAGAAGGGTCCTATGGCTCAAAAACAGACGATGCCTAAAAGTGGTCTCAGATCTGGAGAACCTGCCACTTACCTCAGCTTCAACTTCTTGTTTTTGGTTCTCATTATGACACAGAAGGAACCTTCACTGATATTTTTACTTAAACAAAACCAAAAGATAATCAGCAGTTGCTTCAGTGTTTCAGTGCTGACATCTGGGGACTTTCCTGACAGCACGCTTAGTATCAGCAGCAAAATGGGTTTAGGAGGGGAAACACAGCCCTGATTCCTGATTCATCGCCCACACAACCCGGGGAGGGCTGCCTGGTCCTGATGACAGCCCTCCTGGGGTTGGTCTTAGATGACGTCACCATACATGCCCTCATCATCCCGCTTCAGATGCTGGGACCCTGGAATCCTGGCTTTTCCACATTTGCTGGCCAGCAGGACCTCCCACAGCTGTGCCTAAACTCTGCTGTTTAGAGTCACCTTAGCCAATGTTCTATTGCTATGAAGAGACGTCATTACCAAGCACTTAACTGAGGCTGGATTGCAGTTTCGGAGGTTTAGTTCTTGTCAGCAAGCTAGAAGCACAGCAGCATACAGGCAGACATGGTGCTGAAGAAGTAGCTAGAGAGTTCTGTATCCGGATCCGCAGGAAGAGAGGAAGACACTGGGCCTACTGAGCATTTGAGACCCCAAAGGCCATCTCAAGTGACACACTTCCTCCTACAAGGCCATGCCTCCTAATCCCTGCCAAGAAGCAGCACCCTGATGGCCAAGCATTCAAATCTATGCTCCTGTAGGGGTCGTTCCTATCCAAACCACAAGGAGCGCCAGCCAGGAACATGGAAGGCAATCGGGGCTTAGCATCAAGGTTCAGCATTGTTTTAAGTCACATTTCAGTTGTTATCACTGACTAACTCCTACTACAGAGTCCTTCAGATGGATACCATCAGATGGCAGCTACGGTTGTGGTCCTGAGACTAGCACAGCCAGGACTGACCAAATCTATCTCTCTACTCATTTGTCCATCTATCCATCCATCCACCCACCCACCCATCCATACTAGCTACATCTGCGTCTCTGTGATCAAATACAACCTTGGGGAGGAGGGATCTGTCTCGGCTCAGAGTTTCAGAAGGCCATGTACTTAGAACATGATGCCGGCAAGAGTGTGTGGTGAAGGTTGCTGTTCTTTCTTCATAGACACAAAGCTGGCAAACGGGAGGAAGGCAGACTCCATGTAACCACATGCTCCTACGTCATCTGCTTCCTCTAGGGCGGTCCCACATCCAGAGCTCTCCACGACCTCCCCAAACAGCCACCCATGGGGAGACAAGAACCTATGGGGGACATTTGATATCTAACCCATAATGCTATCTATCTTTGTACCTACTAACTACCTATCTTCCCTCCAGGTCCCTCCAGGCAGTCTTTTTTTTTAATTACTATTACTCATGGGGGAGGCACAGCAAGAGTGTGGAGGTCAGAGGTCAACTTGTGGTAGTCAGTTCTCTCCTTCCACCCTGGGGTGCCAGGGATCAAACTTAGGACATCAGGTTTGGTGGCAAGGGCCTGGATCCACGAGTCATCTGGCCAGCCCTCCAAACAGTCTCTACCATGTTAACAAAACACTCACAAAGAGGCACACCTCACCGAAAACACTCCCGTGAGCAAGGCAGGAGCTCCACTCCCTGCAAGCTAGCCTTGGACTACCATAGCAACCCTTGTACCTCACTCTGCTGGCAAAGAGTCCCAAGCCAGTCCAGATTCAAAGGCAGAGACCCACCCAGCAGGAGGAGCGGCGTTAGGAGAAGAAAATGGAGGAATCGTGGCTACCGTACTTGAAGTTACAAGTTGCCATGGGCTGAGCTCGCAAGAGGCCAAACTTGAAGTAAGAGTCACTTGTGAAGGAGCAGGGAAGAGGGAGAAGCGTGTGACGTGAGGCTACGTCTCCTGGCTCAGGGCTTCTCTGGGAGCCAGCTGCGGGGACTCTGGCCAGTTCAAGCGCGGCAAACATGACTCTGGCAGACCTTGTCCTTCTCCCCATCCCTCTGCCTTGCTACAAACTGCTAGGTTACATTCCTAAAGCGAGTCCCCACGGTCTATCTCCTTATTTGGTCACTTCTTCCTCCCGAGACTAACTACCAAAGTTCAGCAATCAAATCCCCTTTGTCTCACCTAATTAACATGCCCAGTTAAAGTTAACCGCCTCACCCTAACACATTTCACCTTGATGAACTGCCAGTGGCCTGTGGGCCACTTCTGTCCCCTCCTCTATCCAGAGGCTGTCCTCTGTCCCTCCAGGACAAATACCCCCGCCCCCTCTCTCCTTTTCCCTTCCCCTACTCCCTTGCCCCCGTCTCCTTTACCACAGGATCCTGGCCCATTCTAACACAGACCTCGGCCTGTCCTCTTCTTAATAATGACACCTACAATTTGCTGCTGTTTTCTACCCGAGTCAGAAAGCAGTCACTTTAACTTTTCCTCCTAGCTTAATGAAGGCTCTCTCTGTGAAAACAGGTGTTTGGTGTGTTTGTACCTAATCAGGGGTCTGGGATGGAGATCCCGCTGTGCCGGAGTCCCCTTTCGGGAGTCCCCTTTGCCCACAGCATCTGGCCCTCCAGAAGGCAAAGAAATTGGCTCCCCTGGCCCACATCAGCCAGCTCCCAGCTAGGGAAGCCCCAGGTACCTCACAGAGTTAAGTCCAATTCCTTGAGAGCATTACTCGAGCAAGCTGTGCAGTGTGGGCCTTCAGCAGCAGCAGGTGAAAAAGACCCCTGGAAGGCTGAGTGTGAGCCTATGCTACAGCAGGAAACAGGGCATATTCACGAGCTCTCGACCCATGAGGAAAGACAGGTTCCACTATAAGCCAGGGAGACCAGTCCTTAGACCGAGATGTGGAAGACAGGAGCTGAAATCACATGCCTGACTTGCTGCATAAGGATCTGGGAACTGTAGTAGTTCGCTTTAGCCTCCTCACCACTGTTACAGTATAAAAAGGGACAAAGTACTGGTCTGACTGGTCTGGCTTCAGAAGGTCGGGGTACTTCTGTGAAACATCACGACAGCAGGACCATGACAGGAAGCAGGGAGGAGGCATCACAGATCCTGCTTCTTGTGTTCCATTGAGGGACTCAACCCACGGGATGACGACATCCAGATTCAGGGTATCTCTTCCTTGACTTTCTTCACAGACATACCAGTGGTGTCCCTCTCCAGTTTCCTAGGTGATTTTAAATCCAGGTGAGGTGAGAAGCACTAACTCTTACAGGAAACCAAGCAGAGGATGCTGAGAGCCACCAGACCTAGAGGCTCAAGCCTGTGACCCCAGTCCTTGGGGTCTGCGGATTGCTATGACCCTGGGGGCTACATGGTGAGCTTGAGGCCAACCTAAACTATGGAGTAAGACCCTGTCAGGGACAGGAGGGGAGGGGGGGACGTGAAAGAGAGAGGAGGGAGAGGGAGGGGAAAGACACTGGGGGCGGGGCAGAGAATCCATTTAAGTGAAAATAAATAAAAGCTAAATGCACTGGTCCACAACTGAGTCAGTTAAGAGAAGCTGCTGGCCCAGGCTGATCTTGGCTCAGTTTTCCTTCAGAACTCTCCCCCTCCTTCTCCTCCCCTTCCTTTCTCTCTATTTTTTTTTGTGGACTCTGTTCACAGAGCCCACCCTTTCAGGAGCTCACCCTTTCAGGAGCCCACCCTCTCAGGAGCTCACCCTCTCAGGAGCTCACCCTCTCTGGAGCCCACCCTCTTAGACTGTCCTGGTGGCATAGTAAAAGCGCAGGAGTAAGGGCTGAGTCCATCCTCTCAGGTATCCCCTGAGAAGGGGATATTCAGTCCCTGCCAACCTGACAAGATCCTATCACTGAGTATCTTCAGCTCCAATTGTCCAGACTAGTCACTGTGTCCAAGGTAGTGTGATGTTCTGATTGGCCAGGCCTGAGTCACATGTCTACCCAGGCTGAGGGTGGCATTAATTTCTTTAGAACCACAAAGGTTGAGAGTACAGTCGAAGCGAGGCACAGGAGAAGAGGGCAGTTAGCAGATGAGGGGGCAGGCCAGCTTCCTGAAAAGAACCACAGGACACCAGTCACAGGGACTGGACAGAGGGCCATTTACACCAGCTCCCCCGGAAGACCCAAACGGCTTCCAACCCTCTTCCCAGGGAAAACCTAAATGTCTTTCTTCCTTTTTGGAAATTTAATTTCACAAGTGTGGAGGCCACAGGATAACTGAGAGTCGATTCTCTCCTGCCATGTGGGTTCCAGGGACCGAACTGAGGCCTTAACACTTGGTGGCAACTGTGTTGAACCATCTCATGGTCCTCAGGTAGAACCTTGGTTCCAGAATGTGCTTATGGCTCTATCTTAAGCTGGAGGATTTGAAATCAGGCCACAGTTACCACGGTTTTGTTCCCTAGCTAAACCAGAGGGGGTCTTAGTGACCACACATGCTTTAGGAACTACCGGTAGCGGTTTATAAACTCAGATCTGTGAAGAAAGTAAAAGGGATAGATGTTAACGAGCCAGGATGAGTATGCTAAAACACACAACAGAAATGCAAGAGGCACTAATAAAGTCATCACGCAAGGAAAGGGGGAGGAGCAGCAGTCATTCCTGTTCTGCAGCACCTGCACCACAAGCAACTCCAAGGTATCAGGAAAAGAAAGACCAGATGTCCACTTGTTTGTTCTAAGAGAATGCATGTGTTGCCTTTATTGCCAGGAGAATGTGTGTGTGTGTGTGTGTGTCTTCATTACAAGTGCTAAGAGGCCTCTCTCTTGTAAGAGAGAGGAGCTTTATATACAGGTTTACAGCACAGTGGAAAAACCCCAGGTAGAAGGGAGCATGTTTTCCTCCTGCTGAATGTTGATGTCAGAGGGTCAAGGCCAGGGCAGTAAGCCAGGACTAGAAAACAGGAAGCACTTGGACTGGAAAACAAGTTGCACTTGTAGGCTGACCAGCAACTCACAGAGACCCAGCGGGGCTGGAGCCCAACACTGTTCTGCTGCAGATGAAATAAAAAGCAAACCGGGGAATTGAACCATTAGGGAATCAAACATGAAAAGAAACCTTTGTTCAACAATGGTCTGATTTTTAATCTTTAATTGTGAGAGTTCTCTAGACAGAGGAATGAATGCAGTCCTCATCTTCTGACGGCAGAATGAATGGACAGCACGATTCTTCGAGGCCTAGGACTCTGAGAACCAGCTCCTACAGCCTTCCAGACTTTATTTGTGACTGAAAGTGGTTCCAATCTCTCCAGCATACCCACCATTAGGAGTATTTGGGATGTGAGTATCAGAAATCAACTTTACTGGTTGAAAGGGGTGGTCAGGGATTGCTTTTCTTACACAACTAAACTCTAAAGGGAACAGCTGATGGCCCTGACTTGCAGCTCCTATTTTTGGCATTTTCTTCAAAGTTTGCAAGATGGCTACTGCAATACTTGGTACCCTCACCACCTTCCATCGGAAGCAAGTGGAAGGTTGTCCTGTGAAAGCTTCCGAACCTGAGTTCAAATCCTCAGCACCAGTGAAATGTCATATACCTTGGTTTGATCATCTGTGATCCAGCATTTCTACAGGAAGATGGGAGTCCCCAGGAGCTCACAGACTACTAACCTGTATATACAGTGTCTGTAAGACCCTGTCTCACACAGATGGAGGACAAGGACCAACACCCAAAGTTGTCCTCTGACCTCCGCGTGTGCCCCACCACACACAGTCCTTATTGACACACAGCCCACACACATGCTCCATGCCCCCTCTCTGTCTGTCTCTCTGTCTCTCTCTCACACACACACACTCTCTCTCTCTCTGTCTCTCTCTCCCTCTCTCTCTCTGTCTCTCTCACACACACACACTCTCTCTCTCTGTCTCTCTCTCTCACTCTCTCTCTCTCTCTCACACACACACACACACACACACACACACAGGGAAGAGGAAACATGACATCACGAAACTTGTACTGTCAGCGTGAGCTTAAGTTTCACTGGTCACCTACATCTGCAATGTGACTCGGGAAGGCGTGAGAATACCACTCCGACCCTCAATAGTGACATCATTTTTTCAAATGCACACCTGCGAACAGGGTGTGGACAGCTTTTTTACCATAGCTAATGCTCCTGTTCCAGGAATAGCCAGACCACTTGTCTCTCTGGATTTCAGTTTTCCCAGCCAATCACAATTGGCTGCTGTACTTGTCAGCGTTCTCCAGTTGGACAGAGAAGGGGATTTACTTAATTTATCCTTTACATTATTACTAATTTTTCATGTAATATTTAATTGTTAGTATTTTATTATTGTGTGTATAGGTTCTGGAGGTCAAACCCAGGTCATCAGGCTTGGTGGCAAGTACGTTTACCTGATGAGGCATCTCACTGCCCTAGGTGTATTGGACTGGGCATGCAGGTGACTATAGCTGGACTACACCAAAGGCTGAAGTCCCAGCTCCCTGCTGAAGACCTAGAAACTCCCAGCACTGAGTCCACACTGAAGGCAGAAGGTGTTTGTTAGAATTCAGGCATTATGCTGGCCTGCTCCCACCACCTGACAGGAGGCACTCAGGCAGTACCCTGGCCAGCCCAGGGTTCTATGACTGCTACAGGTCACTACATAGTCTGTACAAAGATGCAAAAGACCTCTTTAAGGGACAAGCTTTGCCCATTCCTGCTCTCTCTCTTTCCTCTGCTCCTCTGAAGGCAGACAGGTCCCCCTCTCTCTCTCAGAGACACACACACACACACACACACACACACACAGAGGAAAGAGGAAACATAAACATCACGAAACTTGGACTGTCAGTGTGAGCTTCTCTCTCTCTCTCTCTCTCTCTCTCTCTCTCTCTCTCTCTCTCTCTCTCTCTCTCTCTCTCTCTCTTCCCTTCCCCGACTCCCTTCCACTTAAGCTCTGTCTGCATGGCGTGTTTGTCCCTCACCTGCCAAGGTCCAATTTCCTGCTGTATTATAACAGAGTTGACATGACGTCATCCATGGAGGATTGCTACAACAATGTGTGAATTCCTCAGAGAAGGAAAGGGCTTGCACACCCAAGTCTTCCTGCTCCCCTAATCTCCTCCCTGGGCTCCCAGTCCTTTGGATGGTACCACACACAGTCAGATCCCTCCAATCACTGTCCCACATGCCAACCCTCTCTGGAAATTCCCCTACAAACATACCTGTCCTAGACGCTCACTCCAGCCAGGTTGAGAAGCAAGCCTTCCCAGCTCTGTCTGTTAGCTTGGGAAATGCTTAACCATAAAATCATGGCGGCACTGTGTACCCCAGGGAAGAAACATCCAAAGACTGGGCACACAACCTAGAAGTCCTAGCCAGCCAATGACCTGGTCCTGGTGGTGAGCCTCCAGGAAGTCAGGTGCTCTGGGCGGGCCCATCAGTGTCCCTCCACAAGCTTCTGCACAGAAACATCCCCCTGGTTTTGGTAATAGAGGTAGAATCGGGATCTGCTGGTGGCCATCAGCTGGTGGAGACCCTGAATCCTTGGAAGGAGAAACTGAGGCTGGGGACGGGTAAAAAGATACCTCAGGTAGAGGCAGCCAGTGGCAGACCAAAGGAAGGATCCTCCCACCCACACCAGAGTAGTGATTCCGTGGGTTCCCTGCGGTTATTTATGGGAGCATGGAGGACACACAGGCAGCTACAGGAAGTTCCCCTGGGTGCCATGCAGGCAGCTACACCACTGAAGGATGCCCGCTCTGCTCCCCCAGCAGCTGTTTGCCTTTTATATGACCTCAAGGAGGGGCCTGTGGGTCTCTCCTCGCTCCCCAAGAGACTGTGAAATAGACCTGCTCACCTGAGGATTTTCTGTTTCGACTAACACAACTGCTGTACCTCCAGGTGTCAGCATTCATGCCCCACCCAGCGGAGGCTCCAACCTTACAGACTGGAGAATCTGAGGGCCATGGGGAACCGTAAGGCCTATTGTGGATGGACCCTAGCAGGCCATTAAGTTCCCGCTTTGCCCAGCGGGTACTGAACTTCTGCCCACTGTGGGTAAGAGTCGTGATGATGTCAGAATCTGTGCAGACACTCGCAGTGTGGGTGTGCTGATGTGGGAATGAGGGGAAGACGGTCACGGGGAATCTGGGAGGTTCCCGATGAGTTATGGTTCTCAGCGCAGTTGGCACAGCTTCAGGGATGCTGCAGCATGCAACTACTGCCGTGGTTACGCTTCGGGAATTGCCCTGTCTTTCACCAAGGCTGCTAAGGGTCTGCATGTGCCAGTTTTCCCGCTGCAGTAATTACATACAAGGCGGATGGCATTCCTGCAGGGATTTCATATGACATCCTGGCCCCCTGCCTGGAATGGAGCCAGGAAGCAGCTCTTGTCGGTGTGGTGCTGTGTGAGGGCTGTGTGGACAAGTCTGAGTAGCGTGGCCCCTCCGGGCCACAGCCTAGCATCTGCTCCTTCAGAGGCAGCGTCCTCAGGCTTCCGAGGATGCTCGCTCCAGTACAGCTGGTCACTTGGGGCTGACTGTGACTTTTCATGAGGCCTGGGGACTTCTGGCTTGGACAGCCTGGACAGTCTTCAGGCAGCAGCACCTCCTGCCTGCCTTCTAGACGACCTTGTGAGCACAGGAAAGGGACTGCTCTAGCAGGCTTTGGGACCTCCCATCTGTGGTTGCTGAAACTGTTTTCCAGTCAAGAAGGAGGGATCCAATCCAGTCACTACTCCAGTCCCCACACAGACCGCTTTCCTGCAATTTAGGGCCACCAATTGCAATCTTCCTGACACTGAGGCACAAGGAGAGAGAGCCATTAATACATCCTGGAGATCCACTAGCAGGTGGTATTGAGAAGAATGTGACGTCTGTGTCCAGGGTGCACCGGGAAGGGCACACAAGATGCCCATGGGAGTGGATCATCAGACCAGAGATGATGGTCGCCGCCCTCACCTCATACCAGGAGGATCAGTGTGGTGGTGAGCAAGCCATGCACAGAGTAGGTCTGCCGCTTTCCCCCACAACTGTGGCCAGGGAGAAACCACTGTGTTCCAGTGCTCAATAGTAACAGACAGAGTTCTCAGTGTTCCCACAAGTGAAGGGTTTGGGGTGTCTCTCTCTAAAAGACGGAGACCGTAGGAGTCCTTAACCAGGGTCTGCAGACCCCTGAGAGCACACATAGTCTCTCAGTGTCAGACTGCAGTTTAGTGAGATATTCCCTGAAAGGAGACTCAGGAAGGACGTGTGAGCTACAGTTGGTAGCTCCAGGATCCCATGGCCTCAGTTTCCAGACACTGCTGACCACGAACCCCCAGGAAGAACTGTTTTCACTAGGACCTGATACAAACGTGGCCATATGAACAAAATGGAAGCAGATATTGACATCGAGGACATGCATTTGGCCCTGTTCTGCAGGAGATGGTGTCATGTTTGCAGCCCGTGAGACGGACCTTCAATTCTCATGAGAAATAAAGAGGCAGATCACGGTCTACAGGCCCTGGCCCTCAGCTTGCTTCTTAGACTTCCTGCAGCCATTAGCTGCCTGCCCGGCACTCTGTTTCCTGCCAGTCTGCAGGGGTTTGTGCAAAAGTGTGCAGGGGGGGCCCAGGGGTGTGTGGGTATTGTGTGTTCAGGGATGTGCAAGTGTTTTCATGGCCCATAGGATTATGCAGGGGCACGTGGATGGGGGTGTGTGTGTAGGTATGGGGGGGTGCAAGGGTGTGGAGAGGAGCGGTTATGACTAGGCGTGTCCGAGGGTGTGCAGGTCTGTGAGGGAGTCTGTGGGACGTGGGATATCTGGGCTGGGCCGGAGAGAAGGCTCAGTAGTTAAGACCATTGCCTCTCTCACAGAGGTCGGGGCTTGCTTCCCAGCACTCCACTGGGTGGCTCACAGCAGGCTGCACCTTCAGTTCCAAGGGACCCATCCCCCTCTGTTAGCCTCCTCAGGAACCTGCATGCAGGGTGGTGCACATACAGACAGACAAGCAGGGGCACACACACATTAATATCAATATTAATTCATACTAATATCAATACATCTTTTTAAAGAAAGAGTGAAGGTGCATGGCTGTGTAAAAAGGTCTGTAGTGTGTCTGAGTGTGTGCAGTTGTGAGCAGACGTGTGTGAGGGTGACAGGGATTGCAGACACGTGCAGGGTGTTTAGGTATCTGCAAGGTGTTCAAGGCTGCAGCTGTCTGCAGTAGCCTTCAGGGTTGAGCAGGGGCCTTTGGGGGGCTGCTCTTCTGTCCTGGAGAGGAGGAAGCGCTGCAGGGCTCGCAGGTCTCCTCCTGTCATCAGGAAGTTGACAAGAAAGCAAGGCACAGACAGCCAGTGGAGCACCTCGGACAGACCTGCTCCTGCGTTGCGTCACTCCCTCCGCGGCAGTGGAGACCGTCTGAGAAACGGCCACCATTTGCTGGGAAGAGCTTTCTAGATGTGTGTGTGTGGTTGTCTGTGCCCCTCCGGTGCTGGAACTGTGAGAATGCACCACCAAGCGTTTTCCTACATGTGGGTCGTGGGGAGCAAGCGCTGGCCCTCGTGTTTGTGCAGCAAGCTCTGTAAGGACTGAGCACCTCCTCAGCCCTGCAAATATGGGTTCCTGTAAGTGTGATGCGTTTCTCTATGCCTTACTCTAAAGAAGAGCTGAGTCTGCAGTAAGCCCCTCCTGTAGGCTGGCGAGGAGGAAGTCAACCTCAGCAGGCCTCCCGAGGATGTCTCCCTGCTGCAGGTGACTGCCCGCTGAGGGAGCCATGGCAGGCCCAACAATTTATCCTAAAGTCATATTGTTTTGTTTACACTTAGCTACACAAGATCCAGTCTGAGGACCGCATATTCCAGTTAGGATGCAGGCACATACTGGCCCTGCCTGATGGATGGAATTACGAGGTTTTCTTCATCCTTTCTTAGCTCAAATTTTTGCCAACTTACATGCTTTTGCTAAGTTTCAATGTCTTTCCACCAAACCAGATGTTTGTGGCTTTGCTATGTAGGTTCACTCTCCCTCCAGGCAAGCTTATGGCATCTGATGAAATGCTGGCAAAGCTATTGTAGACTAGTAGCTTCCGATGCTGTTTCTGGTGACTTTGCTAAATAATGAACAGTCGCATTTCACCATTCACAATAATTCTTTTTAAGCATTCTGCCCATCTTAACCTGTGGATGTTTGGGTTTCCTCCTAAAAACAATGGAAGCCATTGAATAATATTTGGCAGAGGACAAAGTGGCCAAGTTTAGGCTTTTAACAGATTTCTGGAGCTGTTGAAATGGCCTGGGCAATGAGGGAGAAATAGAGGGAGGGGCTTCAAAGTCACTGTAACGGACTTAAGGTCACCGTGTTAGCGCGGCAGGAACCGACGAGGGCTGGACTAACATGGCAGCAGGCAAGTTGATTAAACTCTGATTAACACAGATAAAGCCAAATCAAACACTAAGAGGGAGGTTAATAATCCTACACACCAAAGGCAGAGCTGCGATCTTAATTAGATGATTAGCATCTTCTGTAGCATGAACTTTGTAGCTTACTGTAGTCAGTAGTTTACTCCACTTCCTGGAGTTACCTCCAAGGTCAAGAGAGTCTACAGGCTACGGGCCAAATACTTTATGCTTTAGACAATAAAGTTTAAAAAGAGAACCCGTTTTCCTCCTCTGTGGCAAGTATGTCTGAACACCAAACGTATCCATGGAGGAAGCAATCAACTTCTGCTCTCTTCTCCCAGGACGGGTGGCCCACCTACTCATCTAGATGTTCTGGGTTCAAAAAAATGCCATGAGGCTGAATTGCATGATGTTTTAGTAAAGGGACAAACATTCTCAGAAACCCAACTGCATCTTCAAAATATTTTCTTTCCACAGGCAAGTTTCTCCTTGGAGGTGGAAAATTTTCTGTATAATTTTTGCAGCCACAAACAAATGCAGAACATGAAAAAATGACATAATGTGTCAGTTATGAAAATATGGCTTCATCCTAAACATCTTCAACCCTGGAATTCTAGGTGGGAAGAGAAATGATAGCTCTTTCTCTTAAAGTCACTCTGATTTCCTTGTTAAACGTAGACCATCACCAAAGGGAAGCAAGTCTGTGGACAATTTGACAAAGCACACTGTGTAACTCAGACCATCTGCTCACAAATACAGTTAGTTTCTGGAGTCTTGAGTGAACAGAGAAGCAAATGGAAGGTGATTTTAATCCGTTTTCTATTGCTGTATCAAAATATCCAGACTGGGCATCTATCATGAGAGCAGTGTCAGCATGGGCTCAGTGTCCGTGGGACAGGGTGAGTGAGCTAGTACAGTCTCTTTTCCTCCAGCTGTCCCTTCCTTCCACAGCTTATTTGTGTGTGTGTGTGTGTGTTCACGTGTGTGTTCATGTATGAGTGAGTGTTCATGTATGAGTGTACACATGTTCATGTGTGTGTTCACATGAGTGTGTTCATGTGAGGATGCCAGTGTTCACATGTGAGTGTGTGTGTTCATGTGTGTGTATGCTCACATTTGAGTGTGTGTTAATGTATGAGTTGTTCATGTGTGAGTGTTCACATGTGAGTGTGTATGTTCATGTGTGTGAGTGTGTGTGTGTGTGTGTGTGTGTGTGTGTGTGTACTGTGGGGGTCAGAAGTTGACCGCAGGTGTCTTTCCTGATCATTCTCCACCTTGTTTTCTGAGACAGGGTCTCTCGCTGAATCGAGGCCGTCTGGATAGCCTGAGACCCTCTTGTCTCTACCTCCCCAGAGCTGCGCTCGGTTGCTCCCAACTTTCCCTGTGGATTCTAGGAATCCAACCTCAGATCCATGTGCTGGGTTGGAAGGACATTTACTGAGTGATAAACTCCTTCTCTTCCTCTTCTTATAAAGTCACAAATGCCACCACAGGGACTTCACCCACATGGTCCCACCTACTCTTAGTCACCTCCCAAAGGAGCCCCTCCCAATGCATCAACATAGGATTCGGGGATTGAGTTTCTAATACAAAATGTTCTGGGCACACACTCAGACCATACTAGAGGGACATCCAGGATTCACTAACTCAGTCTTAGGATGGGATCCTAGAACCAAGGGGCTTCGGAAAAGCACTGTTTTACAAAAAATACATGATGCTCCAGCTTACCCTGCCCTATGACCATGCTGTCCCATGGTCCTCAGAGTCCTGAGTCTCCAGGGAATACCATCCAAGTGGCACAGCTTTGTCCCCACCTCCTAAGGCCCTGCACAATGAAAGCCCTCCCAGAAGAAGCTATTAGGATAGAGGGCATCACACAGCCTCTGAATGACCAATGTCCCCTCCAGGGCCACTTCTCAAAGAACTCTTTAGTCCAAGGGACCTACTAAAGGTTCCTTGAATCAGACAGACCTATTCAAAATAGTTATTCATTCAGAACCTACAGGTTTGATATCATTTACTTTTCTTCTTGCTGGGAACCAACACCTAACGAAGCAGCCTAAGGGAGGAAGGATGTGGTTTGAGAAGATGCAGTCCATCTGTACCTACCCATGGTGGGGTGGGTAGACCAAGCAGGGGGTCCATGGTGCAGACATGCTCATGGAGCTGAGGCCCCTTATGTTGCTATGCAACAGAAAGTAGATACCTGACAGGAAGCAGGCTCACTTCCTCCAGTGACCCTCTTCCTCCCAAGCAGCTCCACTCCTAACATTTCCACAGCTTCAAAAGCAGCTCCGCTTGCTGAGGAGCAAGCATTCTCTTCAGCCTATGGGGACTATCGTAGTGTTGTGAGAGCTCACAGAGAGGACAGAAGGAACTGTATCAGGGGCATTGACAAACATACACACACACACACACACACACACACACACACAGGCATGCACGCAGTGACCTAACAAAGGGCACTAATATGTACCAGCTATTTCTCTATTACTGTGATAAAGCACCACAACCACGCAATTTATAAAAGAAAACACCTGTTTGGACTTATGGTTCCATGATGTTTGGGGCCCCTGACTGACCTATTAATACGCAAACCATGTAAATAGGTACTGTGGAAACATTCCTTTATACTGAATATGCCACTGTGATTGGTTTGATAAAGAAGCCCACTGGTCAATAGCTGAGAAGAATATGGTTAGGCAGAAGAGCCAGACTAGGAGAATGCTGGGAGGAAAAAGGGCAGAGTCTGGAGTCACCAACCAGACACAGAGGGAGCAGGAGATGGACGTACCATGCTAATAAAGGTACCACCAATGGCAGAGCATAAATAAGGAATATGGGCTAATTTAACGTGTAAGAGCTAGTTAGTAATAAGCCTGAGCTATTGGCTGAGCATTTACAATTAAGTTTCTGAGTGATTATTTAGGAAACAGCTGCCACAGAATAGGAAAACTCCACCTACAAATATGTAAGTTGCTAAGGCCAGAATTTGACTTTGGTTTGTTTGCTTGCTTGTTTGTTTGCCACAGGGTTTTCTTATGTAGCAAAAGACTCAGATCATGATTCTTATCTGAGGTTCAGGCAGGAGGCTTACTGCAGGTGAACAGGGGCTTGCTAAAAAAGGTCTGATCTGAGGGCCAAAGAATCAGTTCATACACGTATCATTCTCCTTATACCTCTTTATTCTTCAAGAAATGTTCTTCTCCAAAAGTTCTTTCTCAAAAGCCCTCTTTAAGATTTCTCCGTAAGCTGGGCGGTGATGGTGCACGCCTTTAATCCCAGCACTCGGGAGGCAGAGGCAGGCGGATCTCCGTGAGTTCGAGGCTGGGCTGGACCGACAGCCTCCAAAACAATACAGAGAAACCCTGTCTCACAAAAAACAACAACAACAAAAAAAAAAAAGATTTCTTAAAAGTTCTCTCTGATAATTTTCCCTCTATAAACTCTCTCTTAAAGTTCTCCTTTAAAATTCCCCTAGAGTTCTTTCTAAAAGTTCCTTCTGAAAATTCTCTCTAGATCCTTCTAAAGTCTTCTGTTAACAGATAAAGGAAGGCAATTTGTCCAAGGTGTATATATAATTACAATAGAACACTAGCAGAAACTAGGGCATGGCATAGTTTTCCTTATCATGAGAAGTCTAAACATCTTAAATGGCAAGGAGCTAAGTAAGGGATTATAGCAATATGTTTATAAATACAGTTTTGAATATATAAGAGAGTATATTTAAAGATTAATTGAATATATTTAAATAATATTTATAAGATTAGTCAATAATCTGTGTTTAATTATTAATAGCTTATAGATTACATAAATTTTAATAAGTTGTATGTCTTATAAAGTAAATTTATTCTTAATAGTTTCTTTCTCATCTAAATTATCACACACACACATACATACATATATATATATATATATCATACATACTGTGCTGCTGAGGCTAGAATTTGGCTTTGGTTGGTTGGTTTGTGTGTTTCTGTCTGAGACAGGGTCTTTCCATGTAGCAAGACTCAGATCACAATCCTCACCTCCTGAGTGCTGGGTTTGTAGTCCTGAACCACACGCCTTGGCAGCTTCGTTAGAACTTACCTTTGAAGCGCCAGCTGCATGGCGTGTCTGAGCTGTAGGGAAGGAGTGAAGTCTAGATTTTGTTTTGAAGATTGCAGGCGATAGCTCAGTCAGGGAAGTTCTTGCCTTGCACACGTGACCATCTGGGTCTGATACTCTGATCCAAGAAGCTTCATATTTTTGTGCCAACATCCTAGGAGCTATTTGATACTTTTTAAAACATAAACAAGTGGGACTGGGGGTTGACTGGAGATGTCTGTCTCTCTTTCCAATGTGGTCACATTGAATAACTCTTTTCCCTGCTTTTCACTATTAATTTAGCTTCTTTGATTGACTTATTGGGAACAGGTAGCCACCCGTGGGACACACAGGCTGTGAACCCTAAATCCAGTAACAATATGGCACCCATAAAGGGACAAAGGACACACTCCGTGGTGTTTGCCACAACAGCAAACCGACCCTGGATGGGGGGTGGAAGTTCTTAGCTGCTACCCGGGACCTCCAGGAACCGAGTCCCTCTTTCCACTTGAGCAGTATCGGCAGCTTGTAAGCTCCTCTTGGTGAAGCAGAAACAATGAGTATTTGGATAAAGTCTGACCCTTGCACGTTAAGGGGGCCCCGAGTGCATGGGGCGTGGTACCGGGGCAAGTGACCATGCCTAAGAACCGGCCTGAACGGTTTGCTCGGCAGGCACCCTGAGCTGGGCACCCTGAGCTCGGCACCCTGAGCTGGGCACCCTGAGCTGGGCACCCTGAGCTGGGCACCCTGAGCTCGGCACCCTGAGCTGGGCACCCTGAGCTGGGCACCCTGAGCTCGGCACCCTGAGCTGGGCACCCGGAGCTCGGCACCCGGAGCTGGGCACCCGGAGCTCGGCACCCGGAGCTGGGCACCCGGAGCTCGGCACCCTGAGCTCGGGTCTGCTGTTTTCTTCACCTGACATCCTGCCTGCTGCGGCCTCAGCCCTGCCTTCCTCACACCCGTCTCTCCACTCCCCGCGGCCCTGGGCCGGTTTTGAGGAGAAAGGCGACCTTGGAGTTTCTGTCACAGGAATTTCTCTTCCCTGCTGTCATGGCATTGGTGGACCTTTCACATCCAGAGTCAAGCTACAGTTCCAATTCAATGATTTTGCAAATTACATCAAGCACGTGTTTATATTTAAACAAACAATAGCCATGGATGAAAATGAATAGTATTTTCACTTCACCCTGAAATGACCACAGTCCCTTAGCATGGAATGTGTGTAGCTGTGGGCGCTGTACAAACCCCGAGTCTGTCACAGCCTTCGCCGGTTTTATTCCACGCTGATTTTCTTTGAAACCGGCAAATCTAAAACCCAACTTCACTTGTCTCCGTTCTAAAGGTCAAGGTGGGCACTGGGACCCTGTGTGTGCTCACTGGCAGATGGCGTATGACTTTAACTGGGTCATACTCAAGGAAGAGCAAGCTCCCCTTACATCCAAGCATGCTCCATCCCCAAGCTGCTTCGGTGGTCTTGGTCGTCCCACAAACACCCATGTGATAAGGTTTGAACATCAGCTCATCATTGTGGGGGTGGGGGTGGTGTCTTAGGGCTTTTATTGCTGTGAAGAGCCATCATGACCATGGCAGCTCTTATAAAGAAAACGTTTAATTGAGGGGGCTTACGTTTTCAGAGCCACCATGACCATGGCAACTCTTATAAAGAAAGCATTTAATTGAGGGAGCTTACGTTTTCAGAGGTTCAGTCCATTCTCATCATGACGGGGAGCTCAGGCAGTCACGGTGCTGGAGCTGAGAGTCCTACATTTTGACTCAGAGGCAACAGGAAGTTGACTGACTGTCACACTGAGGGAAGCTTAAAAAAAGAGATCACAAAGCCCGCCCCCACGGTGACACACCTCTCCAACAAGGCCATGCCTCCTAACAGTGCCACTCCCTGTGGGGCCATTTTCTTTCAAACCACTCCAGTTGGTGAACCCTTTTAGAGGAGGACCCACAGGGAGGTCTCAGATCTCTAGGGGCTTCTCCTCAATAAGGAGTGTGGAATGCCCTTCTCTGTTCTCTGACCACCATGAAGAGAGTGGCTGCTCCAATTCATGTTCCTGTCACAATGTGCCTTCTCCCTTGCTGACCAACTGACCAAGGATAGACGCCCATAAGACTGGGAACCAAAAAAGCATTATGTGTGTGTGTGCCTGTGTGCATGTGTGCATGTATGTGTATGCGTGCCTGTGTGTGTGCATGTGTGTTCATGTGTGTGTGTACCTGTGTGTTCGTGTGTGTGTACCTGTGTGTGTGTGTGTGTGTGTGTGTGTGTGTGTGTGTGTGTGTGTGTGGTGTGTGTGTGTGTAGGTCACTCACTTTCATGCATGTGAAGTCCGGAGGCTGTCCAGTATTTTCCTCTATTGCTCTTTATCTTATTTTTGAGAAAGGGACTCTCACTGAACTTGAAACTACCTGAGCTGAACTGGCTGGGAAGTGAGCCCCAGGGTTCCCTGTCTTTATCCCTCAGCTTTTCATGTGGGCACTGGGAACCTGAACTCAGACTCCCATCATTCCTCAGCCTTCCTTTCCCCCTTTTAAGTTGACTGGTCAGAGCCTTTGTCACAGAGCAAAGCTGTCACGGGGAGGGTGTCATTCACTGGACAGGGTCATGCTGTGGGCCATCCCGGACTCTTCTTGGCTCAGACAGGACCATCCACCCTCACCTGAAGAGCTTCGTGAGCTCCAGCCAGGGCAGCCTAGCAGGGGCCAACCCAGCACGTGACTCAGAGCAGACAGGGACGACGCCTGTCTAACGAGTACTGAGAGTTGTTCTCACCTCCATTCCTTCTTCCTTGGGTGGCAGACACTTGATCACAGCTTTGTGAGCTGGCATCACACTGAGCAATGACTTTGCTGTGCTTTGATCCTTTCTGAAATATAGCATATACGTATAGTTATAAATATGGTATATAGATATATGGTCCAAAAGATAATTTAGGGTCTAGGGATATGACTGAGTAAAATGCTTGCCACAAAGCCTGAGGACCTGAATTCAGATCCCCAGGACTGACATAACCCACTGGGCATTGCAGTCAGGTGTGGTGATGTACGCCTTTCATATCAGCACTTAGGATGCAGAGACAGGCATAGTGAGCCCCGGGCCACTCAGGGCTGCACTGTGAGACCCTGTTTCAAAAACAAACACTACAAGGCTAGGCATCATTGCCTGTATGGACCTGTAACCACAGCCTGGGGGATGGGGCTCAGAAATGGGAGGATCCTTGCAGCCAGCCTCTCTATAAAACATCAGAGCTTGCAGCTGAGTAGGAAACTCTTGCAAAAAATAACGGCGCACAGCTGTCCAGCAAGGACTCCGAGGGTGTGCACACTGCTGAGATTGTACACAGCACATGTGTGTCCCAGAGAGAGACAGAGAGACAGAGAGACAGAGAGAGAGAGACAGAGAGACAGAGAGACAGAGAGACAGAGAGACAGAGAGAGCAGAGAGACAGAGAGAGAGAGAGAGAGAGAGAGAGAGAGAGAGAGAGAGAGAGAGAGAGAGAGAGCGCAGGGTGCAGTTGTTGGGGTGTTGGTCTCAGTTCCAGGACCTGAGTTTGAGTGGTGATGGACTAGCAGAGAAAGTGTCATGCTCTCTGGGGTCACCAGGTTCCACTCAGTCATGTTCCAAATGGCTGCTTTTCTTTGGGTATTACTATCGGTTCATGAATATCTCTCTGTCCTTGCTTCTTCGGCAGGGCCTCCCTGGGGCTGCCTCCTCTCCACACCACGTCCCACATACCTGGGCTGTGGTTGTGTGGGGGAGCAGAGCACGGCTTCCCTTCTCAGTGAGGTTTATGGACACCTGGTCTCTTGGGGATGAGCGGACCCCCCATCTGCTGCCCTGATAGAAGCTCGCACCTCTCACTCTTGAGGGCTCAGGATGTTGCTTTGCCGTGACAGGTACCTTGTCTCGGTCCCTGGGCCTTGGCCCTCCTCCTCTGAGACAGCAGGCGTCTCCGTTAAAGCTGGAGATGAAGAGAGCCTTTGAGGGTAATAATGTGGGAATTAGCATCTGGGTGGCAGAGTGTGGCTTTCCTCCCTGCCTAGGTATTTTCACGGAGTCCAGCAAGGTTAGAGTCCCGATTTCCTGTTTCCAAGCTGTGCACTCCTGGCCAAGTCACTTGGCTTCTGTGGATAGCAACTTCCTCCGCCCTGCAGCTCATCCAACAAGGTCCCCGAGACCAAGTCCTTAACAGGGCATCTTCCTTCTGCCACAGTGAAAAGACAAGACTACCCGTGCTGTTGTCCCGCCCCGCCCCCACGTCTAAAGCACCCTGGGTGTTCTTCACCTGGGCTATGCCCTGCTCACCCATCTAGATGAAAAAAACAGGCACAGTGGTCTCTCAGGCACCGCCCTCCCTGCTCAGATGTAGGGCGTGGTAACACGCCTGTTTTCCCACCGCATCGCTATTTATTCCCGGAGCACAAGGCCTCAGGACTTGGCAGTGGTTTCCTTTTGTTCACCTTCCTCCCAAACCCAGCCAGACTGCAGCGTGAACGCCTTCCCCATGTGGTGGCCACAACAGGGCAGACCTGACAGGGAGAATTGCCGCAGGAGAGAGCTTTGTTCCCAGGCCCTACCCAAGGGGACCTGTCCTTCTGCACCGCGGCCTGGGCTGTCAGGAGCAGATGGGACATCCTGTCCCCTCTGCCAGCATTCCTGCCTGACTCACCAGGCTGCACACAGTCCATGCCAGCTGAGGTGGCTACGGGCAGGACTGGGGACCTACTGTGCAGAACTGTTACCTTTTCCATCCCTGTTTCATAGGCTCCTTTTTCTTAAACCCCCAGAGTCCACCGAGTGCTGCCTGTGTGAGCATGGGTATAGGACCCTCTACCTGAGCACGGGCAGCCTCTCAGGGGCCACATCCCCACAGGAAACCAACTATCCTGCCTCTGTAGACATCAGTTGCTAACAACGCCTCAATTCCGGGTGGGGCTTCATGAGATCCTGCCATCATATTGGGATTTTCTGCTGACGTGATCTTTCATAGGCCTTGTGTATGCAGGCACAGCTGTGTGTGGGGGGGGGTTCATGGGTACGAGGGCCCTCTTGTGTTTTGCTGGGGCTGCCACTTCTTTCTCTTACGATCTTTCCACTCCCTTCTAAGATGATCCCTGAAACCTGGGGAAGGGTGAGCTAGACTCTCCTAATCTCCACACATTGACCCATTATTGGTCTCTATATTAATCACCATTTACCCAGAAAGAGGGTTCTCTGATGAAGGCTGAGTGATGTATTAATCCACGGATATGAGTCATGAGAAGTTAGTTTAATACTATGTCCATTTAGCAAAATAATAGTATCAAGCTCTGGTCTAGCCAATCAGGGTTTGGACCCAGTTAACAAAACTACCTAGCATGAGTTCCATCATGTCTAGTCAGCTTTAAATCCAACCAGAAAGTAATTTGGCTACTCCCATAGCATGTGTCCTAGGTCCCAGGACTCACAGCTGGCTAAGTTTGTTGAATACTTTTCTCCCCTGGTAGTGTACATAGAATCTTCCAGAACTGTGAAAACTAACCAGTATGGATGAGGCTTACAGGCTATCACCAGCCTGATTTCTTCTGTGACTACATGTTATCTTCACCAACAGTGTCTTACCATAACGTTTTGAAGGGAAACAAAAAACAATGGCATAGACTGTAATGTTGGTATATTAGATATTGGACACTACTGGCCAACAATTCAAAAAGATGTCACCAAGTCCTGGTGTGTGTGTGTGTGTGTGTGTGTGTGTGTGTGTGTGTGTGTGTGTGTTTAAAAGCTTATATGTAGTAAGTTCTATGTGGCTTTTTCAGAAGAGTCACCTCTCCCCATAGTCCCTCATGTGTCCTGTTGGTCCATCCCCCAGCCCATTTAACCCTTCCTGTTCCATTATTCCCCTCCCCCACCTGTAAACCATGTGTGTTCTACCCTCCTTTGCTCCTTCCTAGTTTCCTCGGATTAAACCTGTATATCTGAGCTCGGTATTTGTCTCTGGGTCTGGGTCACTCCACCCAGGCTGGTTATTTGTGGCTCCACCCACTCACCCGCACATTTCCCTGAACCACGTTTTTGTTAGGCTGTTTCAATTTTCTGGCATTTTGAATGCAGCAGCAGATGAATGTGGAGAAGCATCTCTGTAGTAGAATACAGAATCCTTTGGGACTGTGCCCAGGAGGGAGGCTGTAGCTGGCTCATATGGTAGGCCTGTTTCTAGCCTTTTGAGGAACCTCCACACTGAGTCCCATAGAGCCCACGCCGCTGTCATTCCCACCAACGATGAGTAAGTGGTTTCCTTTCCCCAGACCCAGGCCAGCATTTGTTGTCTTTCTTTCTAAATCTTAGCCGTTCTGACTGGAGTAGGAGGAAATCTCAAAGCTCCGGGACAGCAAAGGACTCCACACTTGACTGAAGAAGCAGCCTAGAGAATGAGAAAACTCTTTACCTGTTACACATCTCATAGGGGGTCTCGAATACATAAAAACACAAAATAGCCCAATAAGAAGAGTGGCATGGAAATAAAGGAAAAGAAATAGGAGTGTGTGAGAAATATATATAAACGTATTCAGCATCTGTAGCTACCAGGGAGGGGAAAGTTGCCCTTTTAATGTCTAGAAACCAAGCAGCGTTCCCCAAGTGTTCGGGCTGATCTTGGTTGTCAGCCTGGGCAGAGGAACCTCACTGCTGGGTTTACTTCCATCAGGGTCACCTGCAGGCATACCACAGGGGCATTTTCTTCATTAATGATTGCTGGGGGGGGGGATGTCCCACGGTGGATGGTGCATTGCCCAGGCAAATGCACCAGGCATGAGAAAGGTACCTAAGCCTAAGAGTAAGCCAGTAAGTAGCGTTCCTGCAAGGCCCATTTCAGAACCTGCCTTCAGGATGCAACTTTTGCTTTCCTCCATGATGGCCTATGACTTGTCCTCTGTGAAAACCTGTGACTTGTCCTCTGTGATGGCCTGTGACTTGTCCTCTGTGATGGCCTGTGACTTGTCCTCTGTGATGACTGTGACTTGTCCTCTGTGATGACTGTGACTTGTCTTCTGTGATGACTGACTTTTCCTCTGTGATGACTGTGACTTGTCCTCTGTGATGACTGTGACTTGTCCTCTGTGATGACCTGTGACTTATCCTCTGTGATAGCCTGTGACTTGGGGACACTGTAAGATGAAGCAAACCCTCTCCTCCTCAAGTTGCTTTCAGTCAGTGTTTTATTACCACAACAGAAACCAGACTATGACCCCAAGACAGACGGCTCTCTGTAAGGCCTGGGAGCAGTGGGTGCCTCTTCCAGCCTGACCTTCTGAGGTGCTCTGGTGTGTGCCCTGCCCAGAGGCAAACTCCTATATTAATGCCCACCTGATGTCCCCTTTATTTTCAACCAAAACTTGATGTGGGAAACCAGCATGCCCAGAGGCAGTCCTGCCTGCCATTTTAACCTCACAACCCTGCCCCAAGTGTGTCTGCTGACTTCTCTTCTTAAACGGGGAGCACTGAGGAAACACTCAGCTCTCCTACATAAACTCTATACTCAGGACTCTGCTGTAGACATGGCCCCCACACTCCTTGCCTGCTGGGGAGGGTAATTTTCCCCACTCTGTCTTCGCACCAGGCTGGATTTGGCTCTGTGCTCATCACTCCCTAGAACCACTTCCTGGAAGTGAGACCCTGAGTATGCTACTTAGCTTCTATCCAAACCTCAATCTCTCCATGTATGAAGCAGGACTAATATGCCCGCTCTCTCATTGCCCTCATGAGTGTTTTCCAGAATCATTGTATTTTTTCCCCGATTATCATAGACTCCTGGGAGAAACCTGCACTGGGTCTGAGTCCAGCCCCCCCTCTGCCCCGCCCCCCACTGCATGCAGGGATCTCTGCCTCCCCCCCCCCCCCATGCAGGGATCTCAGTCTGCTGGGGCCTCTGAATAGGAACCCTGGGAAGAAACTGTGCCTGGAAGCGCTCATGGACTGATTGCAGTGGCCATGGCTTCATTCACCTTGGGTATCGGCAGCCCCAAGCAGTCTCTTCCCGCCCACTTGTGTGTTTGACCTTACACCCTAAGATTGACAGATCAAAACCTCCGAGAATGTACTTCCTTAACAAAACCTTAGTTTTCACCATGGCTGAGCTGTCCCCAATGTGCCTACTCAATTTTCCTACCAATGTATTTGAAAAGCTCCTAGATTATGACCTTCTTTACTGTTACTGGAAAAACTGTGAAACCGCTTCCATGTTGGAAGGTGGACTTAGGGTTTCCCTGCGTGTGTGTTCCTGAGTCACAGACACTCACGTTTAGATCAATAATAAACCATCTCCTAAGCCCTTTAAGGCGCTTTTGTGTTGACACATCCTTTACGTGATAGAGAAAGCCACTAGCCTGGACTCTAGTGGACAGCTCTGCGAGTTCCTGATCGCCTCGGGTGAGCCACAAGGTCAGGGCCATGGCTTGTGCTCTTCAGAAGTTTCTCTTTGTAGATTGGCCATGTGTTCACAGGAATGATAACACCTGAAGAGAGTCATTCATTTTCCTTCTGGGGTTTATGCATGTTTATTTTGTTTTCCTTATGAGAAATGCATTAAAATTGGTTTAGTATTTTAGAACAATGCTCAGAAAAATAGGTGAAAAGAATAGCTGTTGGGGTGCTATGACTATCTTCTATTGAAGGATGTAGGGGCTTTGCCCAGGGTCTTGACTATTTACAGAGGTCTCCTATGGTCAGCCTAACTGAAGACTTTTTACAGAGGTCTCCCATGGTCAGCCTAACTGAAGACTTTTTACAGAGGTCTCCCATGGTCAGCCTAACTGTGAAAGCAAAGACTCAGCCGGGATAGCTCAGAGACGCTTTATGACATCAGAGACTGTTGTATACTGAGGAGAGCTACCAGGGTCCTGCACTCCGTCCCCACAGCGGGAACTTTGCTGGCTCCCACTTCAGCAGGAAGCTTAGCTGGCTTTTAAGGAATGGCAAGCACGTGGAGTTGAGTGCCCTTTGGGTGCTGTGGAAGCTTGAATGTATCTGGCCTCCTGCTCACAGGGAGTGGCACTATTAGGAAGCATGGCCTTGTTGGAGGAAGTGTGACCTTGTTGGAGAAGGCTGGATGACACATGCCTTTAACCCAGACCTTGAGAATGGAGGGCACACCTGTAATCCGGTCCACACCTTCTGTTGGAAATGTGTCACTGTGGGGGACAGGCTTTGAGGTTGTTTCCTCAAGCTTCCCTCGGTGTGACAGTCAGTCTTGTCGCCTGTAAGGTGTAGAACTCTCAGCTCCTTCTCCAGCACCATGTCGGCCTGCATGGCGCCATGCTCCCTGCCATGATGGACTGAATTAAGTGGTTTTTTATACGAGTTGCAGTAGGCATGGTGTCTCTTTGCAGCAGGAAACCCTGACTGAGACAAGGGTACTCTGTAGCAAGGGTAGGCCATGCTGAGTGTCGGAAATTCAAATCTGTGACATGCAGAGGTCAATCAGAGAGCCCTGTGCTGACATCCATTCCAGTGTTACCACTGGGGTCCATGAGAACTATATGTTGAAGTCCAAGGGCCTGGCTGAGCTATCTGGCCCCCACCACTGGAGAGCTGGCCCCACCCCTCAACAGCCCTGGGACAGCAGCCTGATGACCTCAGCACAGGAGAGCTGGCCCCACCCCTCAAAGGAGACCTGATCCCTGTACACGGGAAAGCTGGCTCCACCCCTCACTACAGGGCCCTTACCTAAGAGGCCCATCCATCCAGGGCTTTCCGTGGACACTCCCCAACATCTACCCCATCTATGACCTGGAGCATGTCAGGGACTGTTCCTGCAGAACCAGAGCTGCAGGAGGTCTACGAACTCGGAAGAGCAGTAGGATATCTGAGAGAAGTTTCAGTGAGGGTCCAGCATTGGCGGTGTACCAGAAGCCAGAGGCCCTGAAAAAAAGGTGTACACTTGGCTTCACACAGCAGCTCGCAATGTCACTAAGACAAGTGAAGAGGCAATAGAGGGGCGGATAAAAACAGAGAAGTGAGTTTGTCTGTTTGTTGGGGTTTTTGTTTTTGTTTTGTTGTTTGTTTTTATTTTTAGTTTGTTTTTTATCTTATTTGTATTTTTAATTTTAAATTTAAGTTTTCAACCACTGGAAAGAAACCTTTCCATTTCTACTTTTGTTTATTTTTAATTTTACACCCCAAAGTTTCCCCTCCCTGCCCTCTTCCCAGTCCCTCCCCTCCTTCCCCCCCTACCCTATCCACTGCTCCTGTTTCTCTTCAGATACAGATGGGCCTCCTATGGATACTGGCCAGCTGTGGTACATCAACTTGCCGTGAGGCTAGACACTCAAGGCTGGATGGGGCAATCCAGTGGGAGGAAAGGATCCCAAAAGCAGGCAACACAGTCAGAGACATCACCTGCTTTCACTGTAGGAGTCCCACAAGAGGACCACGTTACACAACTGTGACACATATGCAGAGAGCCTAGGCCAATCCATGCAAGCTCCCTGGATGTCAGTTTAATCTCTGTGAGCCCCAGTGAGCCCAGGTTTGTTGATTCTGTGGTTTTTCTTGTGGTGTCTTTGACAACACAGGGTGCTGCAATCCTTCCTCCCCTCTTCCTCAGGATTCCTAGTGTTTGAGTGTGGGTCTCTGCATGTGTTGCCATCGGTTGCTAGATGAGGATTAGGTTAGGCAACAATCTGTGAGTATAGCAGAATACCGTTAGGAATCATTTTGTTGGCTTTTCTGCCATTCCTGTTTGGTTCTCTCCTAGGTCTCTGGGACATCCTGCCTCTGGGTCTTGGCTCTCAGGGGTGAGCTCTCTCTCAGGGTGTGGGTCTCCAGCTGTGCCAATCATTAGTTGGTCACTCACACAATTTCTGCACCATCTTTACCCCAGCACATCTTGTAGAAAGGACAAATTGTAGGTCAAAGATTTGTGGCTGGGTTCGGGGGTTCCAATTCCTCCCCTGGAAGTCTTCCATACTGGTTCAGGCTCCATATCCCCAATTGCTAAGAGTCTTAGCCAGGTCACCCTCATAGATTCCTGGGAGTTTCCATTACTCTAGGTTTCTAGCTCATCCTGGAGATGCCCCTGATTCCAGTTGTCTCTCCAGTGCTCTCTCCTCCCCTGTTTCCATCCTCATCCCCCTCCAGGTCCCTCCCTGCTTCCATAGCCAATGTCCATTCCATTTCCCCACCACAGTGAGACTCATGCACCCATCCCTTGAACCTCCCTTGTTACTCAGCTTCTCTAGATCTGTGGATTGCATGTAGCATGGTTATCCTTTACTTTACGCCTAATAACCACTTATGAGTGAGTACAGACCACGTTTGTCTTTCTGAGTTCCATCCATTTGCCAGCAGATTTCATGAGGTCATTGTTTTTAATAGCTGAGTAACAATCATATATATATATATACATACATACATATATATATATATATTGCATTTTCTTTATCCATTCTTTGGTTGAGAGACATCTAGGTTGTTTCCAGGTTCTGGCTAGTATGAATACAGCTGCCATGAACATAGTGTCCTTGTGGTGTGGTGGAGCGTCCTTGGGGTATATGGTGGAGCTGGGTCTTGAGGTAGATTGATTGCCAATTTTCTGAGAAACCACCATATTGATTCCCAAAGTGGCTGTACAAGTTTTCACTCCCACCAGTAATGGAGGAGTGTTCCCCTTGTTCCACATCCTCTCCAGCATGAGCTGTCACTGCTGTTATTGATCTTGGCCATTCTGACAGGAGTAAGTATCAATTTGATTTGCATTTCCCTGATGGCTAAGGATTCTCAGCCATTTGAGATTCCTCTGATGAGAATTCTGTGTTTAGATCTGTACCCCATTTTTCAATTGAATTATTTGGTTTCTTGATGTCTAGTTTCTTGAGTTCTTTATGTATTTTGTCAGGTGGGGGTTTGATGAAGATCTTTTCCCATTCTGTGGGCCAATGGTTTGTCATTTTAACAGTGTCCTTTGCCTTACAGATGCTTCTCAGTTTCATGAGGTCCCATTTGTTAGTTGTCGATCTTAGTGCCTGTGTGTTTGGTGATCTATTCAGGGAGTTGTCTCCTGTGCTGATGCGTTCAGGGCTATGCCCTACTTTCGCTTCTATCGGGTTCAGTGTATCTGACTTTATGTTCAGATCTTTGATACACTTGGATTTGAGTTTTATGTAGGGTGCTAGATATGGACCTATCTGCATTCTACATGTAGACATCCAGTTAGACCAGCACCATTTGTTTAAGATGCTTTCTTTTTCCATTGTGTAGTTTGGCTTCTTTGACAAAAATCAGGTGTCCAAGCCAGCAGTGGTGGCACATGCCTTTAATTCCAGCACTTGGAAGGCAGAGGCTGGTGGATCTATGTAAGTTCAAGGCCAGCCTGGTCTACAAAGCTGCACAGAGAAAACATGACTCCAAAAATAAAAAAACAAGTGCCCGTAGGTGTGTGGCTTTACTTCTGGGTCTTTGAATAGGTTCCATTGAATCTGTCTGTTTTTATGACAACACCATGCAGTTTTTATTACTATAATTCAGTAGTACAGCTTGAAATCAGGGATATCCCAGAAACTCTTTCATTATAAGCATTGTTTTAACTATCCTGGGTCTTTTGTTTCTCCATGTGAAATTGAGCATTGTTTTTTCAAGGTCTGTAAAGAATTGTGTTGGAATTTTGATGGGATTGTGTTGAATCTGTAGATTGCTTTTGTTGAGGTGGAAATTTGATGGTATCGCATTGAATCTATAGATGCTGTTGTTAAGATAGACATTTTTACTATGTTAATCCTGCTGATCCATGAGCATGTATTTTTATCTTTTATTTTTATGTTTCTTTCTAAGTTTTCCTTTGAGGAAGGACACCAAAAGGGTGAAGAGAGGATCTGGTGGGACCAAGAAATGAGTGGGATTGGGGTGTATGATGTGAAATTGCCAAAAAAATCACTAAAATATTGTTTGATTGTTTTCTTTTAGAATTCAGAGAATAACAAATGCTGGGAGAGGTGAGGAGCCCTCAGCTTGCAGAGGTTGGCAAGCATGCGGTGTGACTTGGTTGTCACAGGAGACAGGTGATGGCCCCGCGGATGACTGAGCACAGAATTCTGGTGTGGTCCAGCAATTCCCGTTCCCAAGTGTGTACCTCAAAGAAATGGAAGCTGGGACTCAATAGCACGCACACAGATGCTTACAGCAGTACTACTCACATGTAGCCACCAGGGGGCAGTAATTTAAGTCCCTGCACAGATGAATGGGCCGGAGAAGAAGTTAACAGAGGAAGAAAGTCATGAAATAATCACATGGCTCTTAGGACCAATGCAGAAAAAGTGAGAACTTGAGGAGAAAGGAGACACCGTGCACCCTAACGAGGAGGCTCCGAGTTGTCGGGGCAGCCACCGCTTGTGAACCTAGCAGTGAGGGCTCATCCATCTGGAATCTCTGGTACAGCAACTGACTGTGAAGTCCAGAGAGAGTATGCTTGTGAGGAACAAAGACGACCTTTAAAAAATCCAGGGGCAGACCTGCCAGGTGCCAAATACATTTAAAATTTCTAAACTTTAGAAACTTTGTAACCAACCTAGGAGTGAAAAAAAATAGATTGGACCCAAAATCTAGAAATTGTTATTTGCCAAGTCCAAAGACTGGTATGCGCACTGGGAAAGAGCAGCTGATGGGCAGCGGGCCTGTGAGAAGCCACGCTGTGCTCCAATGGGTTGCAAGTGGGCTCAAGGCAGACACGACAAACTGAAACCGCAGCAGACCAGGTGAAACTGCTGCTAAATATTTGTCATAACGGGTGTGGAAAACGTGACGCCACAGACATAAATTACAAGGTATTGTTGCTACATACAAAAATTTAAAAAGAAATGTCTGTGCTTAAGAAATCTGAAGTTAAATAAAAATGGAGGAAGTTTTACAGTGTATGAGACAATAGAAGTTAGTATCTGCCCTGACTCAAACACGCCCCGAGTTCCCACTGGCTGTGCAGTCATTCATCGGTGAAGCCGCTGGCACCGCCGTCACCCGTGAAGTGGGGCTTGTCATGGTGACTGTGGTGAGGACTGCATAATGGCATTGGACTCTATGGGAAGAAGAAACTGAGGCCTGCCTGCAGTCCCACTGTGTGCTCACTGCTGTCTGCCAGACTATGATGCAGCAGAAAGGCCTGACTGAGTCCCACCTGTGGTCCTACTGTGTGCGCACTGCTGTCTGCCAGTTATGATGTACCAGAAAGACCTGCAGCTCACCAGAGAGCAGAGGTCGACACCATGTTCTTTGACTTCTCAGCCTCAAAAATCCAAGCCAAATAAACTTCCTTTCTTCCTAAATTACTTGGTCTCATATTTTTGTACCAACAGAAAACAAAGATAATGCCCAAAATATGTAAAGAACCTTTTAAACTAATAATAACATAATAATATCCTAATACGAATATATGGACAGAAAACTAGAACCATTCTAGAAGAACAATGTTAGGGTATGAAGTAAATTATCACCCCTGCAGAGTTATAGACTTAGGTGCCTGCTACTGGGGTGTTATGGGCTATTATTTAAAGATGTGTTACATTTGTTTATGCTATTGAATATTTGTTGAATGATGCAAAGATATGTTGCATTCCTTTGTGCTGCATTTGTTTAACTCTGTGAAGCTGTGTTACTTTGCCTGTCTAAACACCTGATTGTTCTAATAAAGAGCTGAACGGCCAATAGCAAGGCAGGAGAAAGGATAGGATGGTGCTGGCAGTCAGAGAGAATAAATAGAAGGAGCAAGAGGACATCAAGGGTCAGCCACCCAGTCACACAGTCACCCAGCCACCCAGTCACCCAGTCACACAGCCACCCAGTCACCCAGTCACCCAGTCACCCAGTCACCCAGCCACCCAGTCACCCAGTCACCCAGTCACCCAGTCACCCAGCCACCCAGTCACCCAGTCACCCAGTCACCCAGTCACCCAGTCACCCAGTCACCCAGCCACCCAGTCACCCAGCCACCCAGCCACCCAGCCACCCAGTCACCCAGTCACCCAGTCACCCAGCCACCCAGTCACCCAGCCACCCAGTCACCCAGTCACACAGCCACCCAGTCACACAGCCACCCAGTCACACAGCCACCCAGTCACCCAGTCACCCAGTCAGCCAGCCACCCAGTCACACAGTCACCCAGCCACCCAGTCACCCAGCCACCCAGTCACCCAGTCACCCAGCCACCCAGTCACCCAGCCACCCAGCTACCCAGTCAGCCAATAAACTGGGTAGTTGGGTGACTGGTTGGAGGAAGAGTGAAAGTAAGATATACAGAAGTAGATAAAGGTAAAAGCCCAGAGGCAAAAGGTAGATGGGATAAGTTAAGAAAAGCTAGCCAGGCAGTAGTGGTGCACACCTTTAATCCCAGCTCTCCAGAGGCAGAGGCAGGTGGATCTCTGAGTTCGGGAGGCCAGCCTCTGGTCTACAAAGCAAGTACCAGGACAGACTCCAAAGCTACACAAAAAAACTTCGTCTTGGAAAGAAAAAAATGAAGAAAATAAGGAGAAGAAAAGCTGGCTAGAAATAAGCCAAGATAAGCCCGGGCATTCATAAGAAAGAATAAGTCTCCATGTGATTATTTGTGGGCGGATGCCCCAGACTCAAAGAGCAAAGAACACACCACAACACAGGTGTTGGCAGTTTGGGAGGTCATGAGACCCTCTGAATGCAGGGCATGACTGATAGATGTGGGGCCCTAGAAGTAAGCTTCCAAGCTTATACCTGTCACCATTTCCAACCTGAGCTCTCTGCTTCCTGGTCCTTCAGGATGTGAACAAGCCATGCCTCCATCTACTGCCACCAAGAACAGAGGTGCCAGCTGCCCTGCCTTCCTTCACGAGGGACTGCTGTCCCCTGACACCTAGCCAGAGAAACGAATCCAAAACAAATGCATGAGGAAACTTACCAATAACTTTCCTAGCGACTAAAATTATAATGATGATTTATGTCAAATTAAAATGCATTAAAACTTAGAAAACTCAAACTGAATCCAGGAAAATGGGCCCTTGTCACTCCAACTTGGTAGAACTTTTCTAGAAGGTGGTTTGGCAACAGGTATTGAAGTCTTTATGCTTCTGCGTGTTGATACAGAAATTCCACATTTGTAAATTCATATGAAGAAAATAACAGAGTACATGGACGAGAGCTGTATAAATGGTTGTGATTTAGACAAATGTAGACTGAGGAAATGTACCCATGTGCCCACAGAATGGAATAACACCGTGTGGCCAGTGAACAGTGGCATTGAAACGTGTGTCCTGGAGCAAGGCACAGCGGTGCAATCCTGTGATCTCCAGAAACACTCAGATTGCAGACGCAGGTGGATCTCTGTGAGTTCAAGGCCAGCCTGGTCCACAGAGCCAGGGGCACAAATGAGAGCCTGTCTCTAAGTAGATAAATAAATAGAGAAAAGGAAAGAAAGAGGTTTTCTGAAGGGGAAATAGTTTTTTATTTACTCAAAGGAAAATCGACATAAAGATTAAAAAGTGATGCAAATGACACCACTTTGTAAAGATCCTTGTGACAACCCCCTTCCCCCAAACCCGTTTTCCTTTGGACGGCTGGGACTGCTCTCCCCCACTGCCATGCCTCCCTGCCCAGCTTCCTGTGACTCTTGTATGCTTCCTGACTAGTCCTTGTTTTTGTTTCGTTCTAAGAACGGGCTTGAATTTTTTTAAGCCCACTGGCCTTAAATTTATGACTATTTTATAAATAAAACATGCTTCGTAAATAATCACGGTGCTTTCAACTTACAAACGAAAAGATAAACGTATCTCAGTTGCACATTTGACCAATTAGTATGTCATGCGAGAGAAGAACGAAACCACTGAAAAGATTTTTCACAATATGGAAGATGACTCTCGAGTAAGAGAGACAAGTAGTGTGTCATCATCTCCTGGCTGCCCTGCAATAAACAAAGGTCTAAGTTAAAAACAGCAAGCTGGAACGCAGACTACCTGGATAAAATGTGAGCACAGTCAGTCTCGCAAGCCGGCACGGCAGTGGGCGTGGAGGGAGCCAGCGGTCAGCAGCTGTCCAGAGCCTTCTGAGGCCCTGGGCACAGAACAGCCATATGGCTGACTCACTGACTCTGGTCCCAGACCAGGTGACAGGGAAGACCCGCATGCAGCGAGGGTGAGTGAGTTGACCTGCCTTGCGCACAGGGCACACCCACGACCAACCAGGATGAGCACACCTGGAGACCCTTGGCATCTGGGATCTGAGGCTATCTCAGGGCATGGTCCGTCCCTTTGTGCGCTCCGTCTACTCTCCAGTGCATGGATAAGGCTCCGCTTAGCCCCGGGGAGGCTGGGGAAGATGGCTGCTCTGGGCCATCTCCTGTGTCACTGCCCTCACTGCCTTTACCTAGGAGCCAGGATGGGCTGGGACTGAAGGCCTATCTGCCGGTGTCTGTTTACCCAGAGTTCACCAGGCCACAAGCGCCTGGGACAGCTGGCTTCCCCGGCCAGCCTTTGCGTTCTCATTTGGTGGTCCGCGCTCAAACTGTGTGTTCTCATTTTCTGTAATAACCAGGCTTGACTAGATTGCTAGCGACAACGCTGTAAAGATGGGTTCAATATTCCTCGCCAGTGGGAACAGTGGGAAATACAAGATAAAAACTGCATTTTGATTTAAGAATAGACTCGCCCACAGCCTTCGGATGGTTAAAACTCCTGTCTCTGGAGTCAAGCCCCCCACGCCTCCCCACACTTCACAGAACAGTAGGGGTGATGGTGCCGCCTGCCTCTTCAGTCCCAGGCCAGGAGGGAAACAATGGAGCTGTCAGTGTGGTCCTCCCTGCTGTGCCCAGCCAATTTGCTCGAATTTGAAGCAGAAGTGGCCTCCTGGTTGTCCTTCCAGCCCTCCCTGTTTTTCTGTTTGCTGAGGCTTTGGGAAGAGCTGGGGCAGAGGGTGCCTGTTTAATTCCTAATTGTATAGAGCAGCTGATTGGTGCCCGTTTGGCTTCTGGAGCAAATGACGCGCGATCGTACACGTCCTTATTGCTTGCTTACTTAATTGAAAATTTAACAGATGTCAATTGTGACAGGCAAACACTTTCTCCCTAGGCGAGGGATTAAGACAAATTTCATTTTCCACCTGGCACCGAGGCCGCGCTATACTTACATTGAAAGACCTTTCTGCTAGAGAAGAAAGAAGCAAAGAAGGGGAGGGAACCATTTTGACTAAAAATCTTGTAATCATGGCAGAAAATTTCCAGAGGCATTGTCCTGGACAGCTTTGTTAGTTTAAACTGGACAGCTTGGTTTACGGCGCCACCTAACGGAGATGGGGTGGATTACACAGGGCTGTGGGATCCCCCAGAGGCATCTCCATCAGCTAAATGAGGCATCTAGCTAGTTCTATAACCTGGTGCAGGAGGTCATCCACTCTCAGCGACAAGATCTTCAACCAAATGGGATTTCTTGTGGTTTTTTTCTTTTTTCTTTTACTTTTTAACATTCTCTCTCTCTCTCTCTCTCTCTCTCTCTCTCTCTCTCTCTCTCTCTCTCTCTCGTGTGTGTGTGTGTGTGTGTGTGTGTGTGTGTGTGTGTGTGTTGTGTGTGTGTGTTGTGTGTGTGTATGTTGTGTGTGTGTGTGTGTGTGTGTGTGTGTGTGTGTGTGTGTGTGTGTGTGTGTGTGTGTGTGTGTGTGTGTGTGTGTGTGTGTGTGTGTGTGTGTGTGTGTGTATGTTGTGTGTGTGTGTGTGTGTGTGTATGTTGTGTGTGTGTGGTGTGTGTGTATGTTGTGTGTGTGTGTGTGTGTGTGTGGTGTGTGTGTGTGGTGTGTGTGTATGTTGTGTGGTGTGTGTGTGTGTGTGTGTGTGGTGTGTGTGTATGTTGTGTGTGGTGTGTGTGTATGTTGTGTGGTGTGTGTGTGTGTGTGGTGTGTGTGTGTGGTGTGTGTGTATGTTGTGTGTGGTGTGTGTGTATGTTGTGTGTGTGTATGTTGTGTGGTGTGTGTGTGTGTATGTTGTGTGTGTGTGTTGTGTGTGTGTGTGTGTTGTGTGTGTGTGTGTATGTTGTGTGGTGTGTGTGTGTATGTTGTGTGGTGTGTGTGTGTGTGTATGTTGTGTGTGTGTGTTGTGTGTGTGTGTATGTTGTGTGTGTGTATGTTGTGTGTGTGTGTTGTGTGTGTGTGTGGTGTGTGTGTGTGTGTGTGTGTGTGTGGTGTGTGTGTGTGTGTGTGTGTGTGTGTGTGTGTGTGTGTGTGTATGTTGTGTGTGTGTGTGTGTGTGTGTGTCGGAGTCGGCTCTCTCTTTCCACCACTTGGGTCCCAGAGATCTAACTCTGGTCATGTGCCTTGGCAGAGGCCAGCAGCACACTCACTCTTTAACTATCTTGCCTGCAGCTTTTAACTTTTTTTCAGCATGCCACTGGCATGTACAAGGTCAGGGTCCCCATCCTGCTTCTTCTTCTGGTCCAATATTCTTTATAGCAGAGCAAACTGTGGCCATCTCTAAGTTCCAGAGCTCCTCTCTGAAGCACGAATGTGTATTTTTTGTAATGTTTTGTTTGAATTAGAAACATGAATGCTTCACATGTCAATCCCAGCTCCCTCTCCCACCCCTCCTTCCTTGTCCCTCCACCAACCCCCAGCCCCCCTGGATGAGAGATACCATAATAGATGGAGTCACTATAGGCTTGAGGAGAGAGCTGACCCTAGTGAGATCTCCAGAGATCTACAAGGATAACACCAACTGGAAAACTAAGCAATAGTGGAGAGACTACATTAATAGCCCCTCCTTGATGGTAAGGTTGATGACTACCTTATATGCCATCCTAGAATCTTCATCCAGTGGCTGATGGAAGCAGAGACAGATACCCATAGCTAAACACTGAACTGAACTCCTGGAATCTAGTGACAGAGATGGAGGAGTGATGAGCAAAGGGGTCTGTTGGGGAAGTCCTGTGTAAATATCAATAAAGCACTGTTGGCCAATAACGAACTAAGATAGGTGGGACTAGGAGTCCAAAAGGACTCTGGGAAGGAGAAACACAAGAGAGTCAAGATGTAACTCCATGAGGTAGGAAGCCTGGAACTATTCTCTAGTAAGAGAAATACTTAGATTAACAATTATGGGGTAATTACTTAAGTCAGAGCTAGCCAGTAAGAAACAAGCAAGGCCAACAGCTTCATAATTAATATAGCCTCCTGTGTGTTTATTTGGGACTGATGCGGCTCTGGAACCAGGCTGGCGGGAAGGCTTCTCTCAAGGAAAGGTTTCCCTTTACAGGGGTCAAGCTTTTAACTTTTTAAGGCAAGCTCTTAGTAGCCCAGGCTAACCTTGAAATCCTTGGGTAGCTGCAAACAGCCTCTGCCTCCGCCTCTCCAGGGCTGGGATTACAGGTGTGTGCTACCACACCTATTTGTGCCGTGCTGGGGGCCGAGCAGGGCTCCTTGTGCACTGAGCAAAACGGTCTGCCAACTGAGCCGAGTGCCCAGCCTCCGGTACCTTTGTGAGATTGTTGAGAAAGCACACCACAGGCTTGCCTACAGTCCGTTCTGCTGGGAACATTTTCTCAATGGAGGATCCCTCTTCCCAGATGATCACCTGTGTCAAGTCGACATAAACCTAGGCAGCACAGCGGGCAAGCGTTGCTCCGCCAGCCAAGTGTGGGGAGGTTTGTCCTGCAAGAGTTGGTGACCCACACGGGGTTTTCACTTTGTCCCCGGCAGTGCGATTCCCCCGCACACTGACCCTTCTTCATAAAGCTGAAGTAGAAAATGGGTGATTTGTAATGCTTTCCCTACAGTGACTCCCAGGTGGCCTCACACATTCTAATTCAGAAATGGTTTTAATGTTTGTAGTTAAAAGTGGATGTCTGTGTCCGTATCTGGGTATGTGAGCATCAGAGGGCACTGGGTTCCCTCGGAGCTGAAGTTACTGACAGGCAGACGCCACTGGATGTGGGTGATGGGAACAAACTTGGGTCCTCTGCAAGAGCAGAGCTCACTGGTAACCTCTGAGCCATCTCCCGGCTCTGGAAATGTTTTCCTGAGGTCAGCAACCCACTGTGCCCTTCCCACCTTGCTATTGTCTGAAACAAGCTCATCTGGCAGCATTGTGGGGACAAGAATAAGGCTCTTTTATAACATTTGCTTTACTCCCTTCTGGGACCCAGTTGATGAAGCTCACGCAGCCTGCTATTCTTATTCTAAT